>NC_052632.1:33198866-33498931 GCF_016161935.1 Mauremys reevesii | reverse complement strand
ATCACCTTTGTGCTGATACTCGGCATATGACAACTCAACCCAAAATAAGACACCCGCGCTCCCTTCCCTGCCAGTAAGTTGTGACTGTAAAGATCCATTCCAGTCTGAGTATGCAGCATTTAATTATAGTATTTGCCATCATAAACAGTATAATAAAATCCATTTCAGAATGTTTGTTCAAATGTTTGTCATTTTGTGCATTTTGGGCATGTAAAAATAGGAAAGGAAAATGGACTATTTTCAGGTTATAGATTTGTATCCTTTTGATCTTTAGGCTGTGTGAATTTTGAACCAGATATTTAGAAATACTTAGTGTATTTGTGTTTCAAATTAGTACAGTAATTTGGCATGTTATTCTCTACAGTGTGCTAGCCTGGAAGCCAAACTTTGTCAGATAGAAAGTAAATACTTGATCTTGCTTCAAGAAATGAAGAATCCTGTTTGCTCTGAGGAACAGAGCCCTGCTCGTGATGTCATTACTCGGTTGCTTGAAGATGCTTTGAAAGTGGACAGCAGTGAGCAACCAGAACAAGCTTTCTTTAAACCTTTCCTTGTCAGGTAAACCTTAGGCTAATTAATTATTTTGAGGGAATCCAGTCTGTATTTGGAGGGAGGCATGGGCGGAGAATGGATTTCAGATATGAAACTTCATATATATTGTAAGGTCTTAAGTATCCTAAAAGTACTTCAGGAGAATGAATATACAATGTTTTCTCAGCCTCCATTTCCCCTCTGAACAGTACACTTATACCCTAGGCATCTTGACTGATGTGTATTGCTGGGCCAAAGATATTTGCATATGAAAATTGATAGTGGTAATTTTTTTTTTTAATTTCTAGTTTACTTTCCTTCCATGAATAATAGCATAACTATATCAGTGAAATCACATAACAGGCCTTGTAAGCACAATAATTTGTTTCAATTATATTAAATAATTAAATATCAGCAAAATTATCCAATACGTTTAACTATTCCAGATATTAATGCAACGTGGTTGTCCCATAATTCTATGTCTTAAACTCCTTGCAGTGACTTACATAACATTAATTCCAAATGTAGATACAGCCTTTGAATACAGAATTATTCAAAAAGTAAAATATATTTTGTAATAAACTGAATAGGGAAGTTTAACACTTTCATTAAAATAGTATGAAAGCTCTGGCTTGGTTTTAAGGATATTGCTGTATAAACTATTGCCAAAGTAACTTAAGAATAACTATTTGGAATTTCTTTAGAACATACCAGACTGCAAACTTTTTGTAGAAATCATATTCTTTTTTTTTTCTTACAGTGAACATGATATTTATGGGTTTCAGACAGTCCCAGAAGATGATGAGGAAGAGAAATTAGTAGCAAAGGTGCGAGCCTTAGATCTGAAATCCATTTCTCTCGCTGAAAACCAGGAGATTTCCACAGGGGTAAAATGGGAAAACTATTTTGCAAGTACAATGAACAGGGAAATGATATGCTGTCCAGAACTGAAGACCCTTATCCGCTCTGGAATCCCACATGAACATCGTTCCAAGATGTGGAAGTGGTGCATCAACCTCCACATTAAAAAATGCAAGGACAGCACTGATCCTGGATATTTCCAAACCCTGCTTCAGAATGCCCTTGAAAAACAGAATCCTGCATCCAAACAAATAGAGCTGGATCTCTTGCGAACTTTGCCAAACAACAAGCATTACTCCTCCCCAACTTCTGAAGGGATCCAGAAGCTAAGAAATGTCCTTCTGGCATTTTCATGGAGAAATCCTGATATAGGATATTGCCAAGGTCTCAACAGGTATTATATTTCAAATCTGATAAATAAAAGAGCTGTATTTAGTAGATTTGTACAGTAAGGATAGCACTGTGCCTCAAGAAGATGAATTTTGATATTCCTCATCTTGCTGATTTGCTAATTTGGAAGCTGTTTCAAACCTTGGTAACAGTTTGGGAGTATATGTATCAAATAGCTGAATTATTTAACAGGAAGAATTTGCAGGAAAAAAAGTCAGTCAAAATAATGTTTAAAAGTGCCATTTTAAGACGGTGATCATAAAATTGATAAATAATTTCTTGAAAAATAAGGGGCTTAGCTCTCCCTCCTATAATATGAGAAACAAGTTCATCTAAGGGCCATATTGTAGTGTACTTGTTCATCTTTCAAAGACATGCACTAGATAACAGGTTTTTTTCTATTCAGAGGAGTTGACAACTTGATCAAGTGCTTTAATTTGTTGGCTTTTTTAATGAGGAGAGAAATCCATACTTGGGCCATAAGCATAGGCTGACAGAAATCTGTAAAATACAATTTTTTCCAGAAGAGGTAGGATTGGAGGGAACTTGTACAATTAATGTGGTGTTTAAGTGAGTTGAAGTGTTGTGTTGCTTTTATGTCTGTCTTTAGTTTAAAATATAAAAAAATGAAAGCTCTGGCCGATGGTTAAAAACGTTAAGCACTAGAAGGACTACTCCTGGGGGAATTCTGTGTCATATTGCGTGCACAGAATTCATTGCTCCCGCAGATTTCTTTGCTTACCCACAGAAAAATGACTTCTGACAGGGAAGCAAAGGGAAGCTGCAAGAGTGGTCATGCACCCACTCCCTGGCAGTGCAGACAGGTTGGCTTGGACACCCAAAGCAGCCAATAGAGATGTAAATCACTGCCGGGGGGTGGGGGGCGGAGGAGAGGGCTGGTTAGTCATGTGTGTGTGTGAGAGAGAGACACTCTGTCCCTTCTCACTCGCTATTGCAGCATGCTCAACATGGAGGGGCAGGATTTTGGGGTATTTCTGAAGAGGTAGGTGTGTAAGGCAGAGTCTGTTCCCTCTGGCAGAGGAGAATGTAGCAGCCTGCCTGCTTAGTTAGTTGTTCCCATTGTTCTTAGTGAATTCCCCCAGGAGTATAAAACAGATGTAAAAAAATTTAAGGCTCCTTTACATTGCCAGAGTGATGTAAAGTAGCCTTATTGTAAAGGACAGTATGGCCTTATAAATGCTTATGGTGCTTTAGTGATTAGAATTGGTCTAAATTTTTGGACTGAAAAAAATTCCTGTCAAAATGTGCTCCATGAACTGTTTGCTACTGACCTTTTTGGAGATGGTCAATAGCCAGTATAGATTGTGAGTGTGAGTCCCTCGCCCTCACTTGCTCTTCAGTTGCCTATGATGTAACACTGAGCATATGGCTGCATATATTTTTTTGACTAATAATTAGAAGTAAAGGGTCAATACTAGCTACATTACTATTAGACCGGGGGTGGGGGGGTGTTGATGATTTCCTCCAATGCCCCACACTCCCATTCTCCATCCATTGTATTGTAGTTTAAATAAATTACCAAAGTAATTGAAACTAGCTATATTATATTGCATTATTTTGACAAAAAACATGCAGAATTTTAAAATATTGGTCGCAGAATTTTTAATTTTTTGGCACAGAATTTCCCCCAGCAGTAAAGGGCCACAGACCCTATCATTTGCCCTAGTACGTCTTATGCTAATAAATCCGGTGAGGAAATCCTGACCCTGATGTTTCCATTCTAAAAAACATTTCAGGAGTTTGCAGCATTCCTAACTTAAGTACAGAAGACTATTCAGGATCCATAAAAGGCCTCTATAAAAGAAGGGGTTGTCTGCACTTTTTTCACTGATGTAATTAATTACACTGGCGAACACCTGTGGAGTTTAGTAAGTTTACTGCATTGGTGTAAAGTGACTTGCCTGGTACAGCTTTGTCCTGGTTTGAAATCTATACTGGATGAAGCTGGTGAAGCTACGTGTGCATAAAAGAAAAACAAAACAAAAAAATAATGTAGACAATCCCAAAAGGATTCCTTTCTGGGAGGAATTTGTGGGTAAATTAATCTTGTGTCTTAATGTGTGCAAAATATTTCCAAAATTTTCCCATAAGTTATTTTCGCATAAGCCTCAACTCAGGTAAGAACATTCTGTTTAGTCTTCACTGTACAACAGATACTTCTACTTTTTTTTACTAAGAGAATACGACCCAGAAATAAAATAAAGGATTGCAGGAAACTGGTGGTAATGGAGATTGGCTCGGGGGGGAGGGTAGGGTGGGGAAATGCAATCCAATCTAGTTCATATGTAGGTGAATCTAATAACAGTGTGACACAGAAATTTTCATAAAGTCTATAATTATTTTATAAAAATTATATAAAATCATATTTTGTAATGAAATGAAATCCTCATAAATTAGAGAGAATTATGTATAGTTTACTTTTTTAGATTTAAAAGACAAAGTGCCTAAATCAAGAGAGCCCAGGAATCTGTTGGTTTGGAATGCTTAAATAGTACAGAGATAGCTGCTGATGTAAGAACCTAGCAAAAAGTGGAGTTGGGGAATGAAGTGTGTTAGTCAGTTTTGCTTACTGTGGTAGATAAATGAAAGAAATAACTAGTTAAACAACTTTGCTTCTGGACTTGTCCAAGAATTGGGAGCCTAAACAAGGTCTATAGGATTTCACACAAAGGCACACAGAACGGAAGTGTTCCTTTTTGATTGCTAATCAGTCACCTGTGCTTAGAAAAACTTAGGTCCTGAAAGTAATCGTACTGTGCCCAAAAATGAACTATCCTTGGATATCACAAAAGGAATGGCTATTTTGGATCAGAGCCATCATGCTCTTGGCCAACACCAGGTGATTCAGGAGACAATGCAAGAAACCTCATGGCTGAATTAGAATTTCAGACTGAGTGTGACCTAACATTAAAATAATTATAAAATGTTTTTGCTGTTTTTGAACGTTAATTGTCAGACTTCAGCAGATTCACAAAACTTAAGGAAAAGTTAGTATCTATGCCCTCACTGTAGTTTCCTTCACCTTTCAAAATCTGAGAAGCTGTCAAAGTTCTATGATGTCCTAAGCAGTTACTGTTTCCACATTCAGAAGTTTCGACAAGCAAGTGATGTTAGATTAAGGCAATCTGACTTGAAAAAGAAAAGTCAAGTCTGATATTATGTGCACTTAATGTAACTTTGGTTTTCATCGCTCCCCTTGACTGTGCAAACAGGAAGACCAGAAATGCAGCTAAATGTCCTTTGATCATGTTACGGTTTTCATGAAATGGAAAAGTAAAACAGACACATTAGTATTTTTATTTTATTTTTCAAACTACACAGCCCAACCAATTACTTTTTTGGAAGCCCTGAATGTGCCACACTTGCTGTTACATTCTTGAAAGCTCCTTCACTTAGCATGCTTTATAGTAGAGCCCTAGGGGAATTTTTCCTCAAACAGTTCACTCCTTAATTGTGTTTTTTTTTTCTGATTCAGTGGCCATCCCAGCTCCTTCACAAAAGGCAAAAATGAAATTCAGTTCTCTCTGTTACCAGAAAAGAGAGACGATTATCACGTTATACAACAAAATATAATCAATTTTTCCCCCATAGCTTTTGGCAAATAAACGTCTAAGGCTCCAAACCTACAAGATGCTTTATGTGGGCTGATCCCTGCAAGCGCATCGTGCTCCATTGACTTCAGCGGGGCTCTCTGCGGGCACAGAGGTTCTCCTGTGCCAAAGCAGCTTGCAGGAGCGGGCCTTAGTATATCACAAAATACCTTGAAAAGCTGCACAGTAATTTCACTTTAGATGCTAGATACTTTTGGAAAGCTCACTAAATAACTTGGAAATCAAAGGAAAATATCAAATTGAAATCATGCTTCAATTTAAAATTTTTTAGCCTAATTTCTCAACTAAGACCTACAATGACTATAACTTGGAAGAGATTGGTGAGACATATTGATTTTACCTTTTTTCTGTTAATTTATTTTGTGAGTTTGCTGCCAGACTATGTGTAATCATTGTCACTGTTTCCCTTATATAGTCAGTTAGTTTTTTCTGATTATTTATGTGAAACACACAGCAAAAAGGGGGAGAATTTTTTTAAGTAACTTGTGATCATAAATCCATAAATTTTGGCATGGGATCTCGGGCATGCATAGCCCTTAGAATTACTTTTAGTTCATTTTTTAAATTATGGTAAATTTCAAGTTGGCAGTGTTGTACATAAAACAATAGCTGTAAGAAATGTTAACTCCTTTAATTCTGTTACAGAAGGCTATTTAAATAATTTCACAGGACTTTGTTTGTGTATAAAGTGTAGGAGGATCTTTATTTTCAACTCTGCCATTAAAGGAGGTGTGTGGATTAGGAACCACAGCAAAGGCCTTGGAACCAACAGATTCCCATTACTTTAATTTGGCCAAGCCACTGACAGAATGGCTTCCTTCTGCCTTAATTGGTCTACTTATTTAGCTGAATAGAAGTACTGATGCCCAAGATATGCCTCCTGTTCAAACTATCCTAATAATTTTAAATGTATTTAGCAAATTGGTTAATGTAGCCTATTATCAGTCCATTATTCCTTGATGAACAAAAAGTAAGGTAGTTTTATTTTAAAACTTAGTTTTAACAGATTTGATTTGTGTTTTAGTGGGCTTGTTTTCAAAACTGTCTCTTTTTATTTTTAGATTGGTAGCAATTGCACTTCTCTACTTGGAACAGGAAGATGCTTTTTGGTGTCTGGTTACAATAGTGGAAGTTTTCATGCCTCGTGACTATTATACTAAAACTCTGCTAGGCTCTCAGGTATGCATTATGCCAAAATAAAACAGTCTTGAAAACTGCTGCTGAAATATGGTTTCAATCTAATCCTGACTTTGAAAGCTGCTACTTAGAAATTGGGTAAAATGGAAGTAATAATACTTGCCTCCAACAATGGGGCTATTGTGAGAATAGATTGGTTAGTATATGTAAGTGCCTTGTACAATGGGGACCCAGACCTGACTGAGACTTCTAAGTATTACTACAGTATAAATGTCTAATAAAAAGTGGTGTGCTTTGAAACACGTGCAGAGCTATGTAAGTGCTTAGCAGCAGTAATAGCATGTCTGTCCTCTTTAGGTTGACCAGCGAGTGTTCAAGGATCTAATGAGTGAGAAACTGCCACGATTGCATGCTCACTTTGAACAATACAAACTTGACTACTCACTCATAACTTTCAACTGGTTTCTGGTGGTATTTGTGGACAGCGTGGTCAGTGACATCCTCTTTAAAATATGGGACTCTTTCCTATACGAGGGATCAAAGGTGAGTTGTCTGAGCTAGATGTTTTTCAGTTCATATCAGATGTTGTAACAAGACACTGTGGTCTTGAGAAATTCAATATTTTGCAAGAGTATGTTAGTTCTAAGAGCTGATCAAAAAATGGAGTGAGGAGGAAATTTACAAAACAGCTTTTCCAGCCAACAAATTCTTCCATTTTAAGTCCAAATTTTGGGACTTGGAAACTTTCCACAACTTTCAATAAGCAGAATAAAACCAAGTATTTAGATAGTTCCCTCTCATAACACTTTAAATGCATCAAAGCCCTTTTTGAGAAATAAGCAGATATCTAACCAGTATTCCCTGGGTTACAAATATTCTAAAATAGAGGTATAGGAAAGTGCAAGACTTGGCTGAGAGTAGGGAGGTGGCATTTTTTTTCCTGTCACCCTACAGCAAAAATGTTTTATTATTTCTGTAGACACCCATCTAGTGTTCTGGGCACCTAACCCATTAATTAAAAATTGCAGCATTAAAAAGAGACAAACAGCTGCCTATAAATGTACCTCAGCAGAAAGTTACATGTGAAACGGTAGCTGAATAAAACTGACAGTTTTATTTAAAAGGTTTTATTTTTGTCAGACACTTAGATGCAACAGGAACACAGCACTTAAGCAAATAGGGGAAGGGGGAGGAGAGAGATGGGGGGAAATAGTCAAGAGTAGTAAGTTCACTGCCATAGCCTTCTCTTAAGTGAACATTCCAGTTTACAGTGTGGCTTTTATTTTATTTTATTTTTTTTATTATTATTATTATTATTATTATGAGAGAGAGAGAGTGTGTGTGTGTGTGGTTAAAATAACTTTCAAAAGACCACAGTACTGGGATAAGATACGCCTGTACAGAATTGCAAAGTGCTAGGCCTGCTGAACCCATTCCATCATTGAGAGAGTGTCTAGAGTGTTGTCACTTCTACCAGTGACTGACTGACAGCAGCTGTTGGCAAAAGTTGAATTGGCTTGCAGTTCCCTATAACATATATTCCCAAGTGTTCAAATATCCCACAAGACAAGATTGTGAGGTCCCAGGCACTGAAAAGCCAATTACTCTTTTTTAATATGATGCAGAACATTTTTTTTATTTCAACTCTGAAACAGCTTTGGTGGTTTATTAGGCCATATTGTCTTTGCTTTACAGATTAGTTTTTGTAAAGAGCTCAGAAACCTTTGGGCATTAGTTTTGATGGTGCCCAAATTATTATTGTACCTGGGAAAAAATGTTTGAACATCACAAACAGAGCTGTTTCCCCTTCAGAAAGCTGCCATTAGGCTAAACAGCACACACTAATGCAGAAAGACCGCAACATTTCTAAAAATCAGTTTTATTATAAAAGCGTATTGAGAGTGTAGTGTGGGTGTGTGTATATGTGGGTGTGTGTATATGTGGGTGGGTGTGTATATATATAAAAATCTTTTTTGAATATGTAGGTCATTTTCCGTTTTGCCCTGGCTCTTTTTAAATACAAAGAAGAGGAGATCTTAAAACTGCAAGATTCAATGTCCATATTCAAGTACCTCCGATACTTCACTCGCACTATTCTTGATGCTAGGTAAGTACTTTAAAAACATTTTTAATATCAACAATATTTTGTGTTGGGGCACAAATGAGACATTTCACCTAGATGAATGACATCTGTTCAGAAGAACACCTAGTGAGATTTCTGGTCACTGGTTTAATTTTTGTTCTATCCTCTTCCTTAAAATGTGTATTTGAAAGACTCCCCCATTCAGAATACAAAAGCAAAAAAGTAGCTGCTGATAAAATGATAAAAGCATCATCTTCTAAGCAATTCGGCACTTTAACCCCATATTACTATATTTACTATGTAGTGTTGCCATTTACTCTTACTGATATTTGTATTACAGTCACACTTAGAGCCCCATTGTACTAGGTGCTGTAGAAACATACACAAAGATAGTCCCTGCCCTTACTTTATGCTTAGATTATAAATTGTTAAGAGATATGGACACGTCCTATTGAATCAAGGTTATACTGTGTACTACTAATACATGTACATAAGAGAGGGAAGTCTGACTTTGGCTCCCCAGAATAAATTGGCTCTGAGGGGATGGTACACAATGTTTTGTGTACCTCAGCATTGACTCCCTCACCCCACCCCTTTGATGATAATGATTTAAAGAATGATTGCAGAGAGTTGTGTTTAGTTCTTGGCCAAAGGAAAATAATGATCATGACGCCCAACCTACAAGTGGAGAAAAGTGTGTGGGTTTAGGGAGGTGGGTAGAAATGTTTTTAAACACACAAAGCAACAGAAAGATAAATAGTGCTTACTAAACCTGAGCCTTTGGAGTATTACAGGAATTTTTAACCTATAATCTCCTTTGAATTAAAATGACTTCCCACAACAACACTGCCAGAAACTGATGTGTGGAAACTGAATTGTTGTCTCTCAATAATTTAAACAGTGGTGCTTTTTTCTTTGAGATAATGTTAATCTTGAGGCATACAAGGCTTGTAAAGCTGGACCTTCTTTTTTTAGCTAGTGATGGAACTCAATATTGATTTTTAAAATTGGATTACTGCAGCTCCCACAGAAACCTTTTTGTATTACCAAGGCATGTTTACTAAACCAGGTTGGCTGAAGTCTGTAAAACTTGGGGCCCCAACTATTTACTTTTTTTAAATTATATTCCTTTTATCTTAGGGATGGCAGACTGACATTCTCTGATGGTTTAAGTTAAGACACATGTCAGTGTACAAAAGCTTTGTAATACATACGCACTGTGTTCTGTTTTTTAAATTCCATTCTGTATTTGACTTTAAAATTGACACTTGTATGAAAATGTTATAATAGTACAGTGCCACCTTGTGGATTTAAGCTGAATTACCTTAAAAATCAGTCTTTGTAAAGTAGGCTATATGATTCATGCCCTTCTAGCCTCTCAAGTTCACCATTTTACAAACAATTTAGTTTTAAAAAATATTTTTGAATTTGTAAAGCTAAGTGATAAAAAAAATGTAGAAAAATGACTGTTATACACTCTTGTGGAAAAACACATATCATCCTATTCATAGTACAGGAAAGATAAACATTCAGTTATAGACATTTTCAATAGGCTGGAATAATTAATTGGCACTAACACATTTCTGAAGTTTAAGCTGCCTAATTGGAAAAGTCCCAACTAATACACCTCTACCTCAATATAACGCTGTCCTTGGGAGCCAAAAAATCTTACCGCTTTATAGGTGAAACTGCGTTATATCGAACTTGCTTTGATCCACCAGAGTGCGCAGCCCCGGCCCTCCGGAGCACTGCTTTACCACGTTATATCCGAATTCGTGTTATATAGGGTCGCGTTATATCAGGGTAGAGGTGTATGTGCATTGGTGCAACTTCAGAATAATGTACAGGGAAATAAGAGTTTTATATCTAATTGTCTCATTATGATAAAAATTGTACCTCAGATGACCCGTTTTAGAGTATATATTTAGTGAGAGGCTATTGATGTTTGTGTGCACAGAAACAAGGAAATTATTGTTTTAACCTGTAAGACCTCTGAGTCTTATATAATATGAATGTAGGAAAATCCCAGCCTTTCAATGTGTAAACTGCAGACCACCTTAAGAGAAGCCAACAAATCGATCCCAGTTGTTACTGAAATTAATCAGGCGCTCGAATGAGCTATTAAGGGGAAAAAGAGAACTTCAGATATAATCATTAAAGATCTGTTTGATCACAGTTGCAAATCAGCAATAGTGCTTTTTCTCGTACAAGAATAGGCTAAATAGAATGAGACAATTTTTTTATAAGGAAACTGATGCAGTATGTTCTGAAGGAGCCATGAAATGCAGAATGCAACTGTTGTTGTGGCCCATTTATTTTGAAAGTGCAGTGCATTTGGACTTGTACGGTAACCTAATGTTAGATTTCTCAAGGCAGTAATATTGAATTAATTTCAGCAGAACTAAAGCAGAAGATCTGAAAGAAGAAATATTTAGGAAGTAAATATTCAGTAACCACCCTGGTTGATGAAACTCTTGTTAATCAAAGCTTGGTTACACCTCCTGCTCACAATGTTTCAAGGTCCATAAAACCGTAGTACAGTGTAGACTTGGCAGCTGCTTCTGCGGTCTGGCCAGCATTTAAGGGGACATTCTGTAACTAAAGTGGTCATCTTAAAACTGCTTCTTTTCCAAAGCTACCTGGAAATTTCAGCATTTCATCTAAGACACAGCAGGTACATGGGGAGGGCTATGCCAGAGATTCATTTCATATCATGTATAAAGCACTAAAGTGAATGAAGTTTAAAACTGTCATTAAAAGCCATAGATCCAGTGGTGGTCGTCTAATGCTAGGTAATCTTTCAGGAAACTGATCAACATTGCTTTTGGCGATCTGAATCCTTTCCCGCTGCGTCAGATCAGGAACCGGAGGACCTACCACCTGGAGAAAGTGCGCTTGGAGCTAACGGAACTTGAAGCCATTCGTGAGGACTTCCTGCGTGAACGGGAGACCAGCCTAGACAAAAGGGACCTTATCAGTGATGACGAAGAAGATAGTTGAGAGAATTCATTGACTTACACTCTCTTTTGGAATCGTGACCAAAGCTTATTGAGTGGGTTAACTTCAAATACACTTCTATTTTATTACTCCTTTAAAACTGAATGTTGAATAGTGGCATTTGGAAATATGCAGGACAGATTTCCAAACCTCAGCACTTTCTTTCAAAAATATTGTTTTGTATCAGAGGCCAAACTGTTCTGTTTACACCTGTGTTCATGCAACTGTATAGAGCACTTAAAAATTAATCTCTTTCAATCAGTTAAACAGCTGAGCTGCCAGTTGTTCTTCTGAAGTGCCTCGTCACAGTGCCTGTATGTGAAGAAGTAGCATAGAAAAGTCCTTGCTCTTTTAATCTACCATTTTGTCTCATTTCTGAACTTGTATATTATACTGAACATAGTTATACATTTTTATAGCATAACCCCACAACATGAAAAGACATCATTTTTCAGTTACAGGCAGATGCACAAAACTGGCTTTCATAGTATTGTCATGAATAAATCAGCCATTATTTGTGTTACAGCTGAGAGGATATGGAATGGAACACAGCAAGAGCTTTCACGTTGCTCTGTTTCTTTAAAGGCAGCATAAAAATGGGATAGCTAACAAGAAAGTGTGTTTGTGTGTGTGTGTGTGTGTATATGTATATAATATATACTTAAAATCGAAAACAAATAATCATTTCATCTTTCTGACAACTTTAATTATAGTGCAAAACATAACGGTTGTATTTATTTTGAACAGCTGTTTTATATTATCAAATTCCCCTTAATGCAGAGGGAAATGTCCAGACAAGTTCTGTTATTTAATCTTTTTGTTTTTCTTCTGGCCACAACTTCTCAAGAAATGACAAGCAGCTGTTAAGGAGGATGGAGTTCACCACAGGAGTCCCACAAACATCTAGCAGATATTCTGTTGCTTATGTTGTAAAATTTGTTTTTCATGAAGTCCTATTCTTCTCCCTGTTTGGGGTCTAAACTAGGATAATGTTTGGATTTTAGAAAAGCATCCAAGGGAACAACTTTTTTCATGAATATAATCTATATATTGCAATGTTTACATTACAGTATTCTTAGAAAGGAAAACAAATGTTTAGCCATTCATCAGAGAAGCCTAAAGGCCACTGAGCCTGTGAAGAAGTTGGTTAAAAAAATTTTTTTTGTGGAAATAAACCATATAACACACTTCCAAAAACATGCTGCTGTGAATGCTGTATCCACGAGAGAGCTCAGGAAACAGTCAGTGTTATTCACTTAGCATTGTCTCTGACATTGTGACTATGAAGAGCTTTGTTGGGTACCACTGTTAATTCACTTTGTGATGTATGCTGTTAGAGAACCTGATGGATTTTTCTTGCTTTGTTCTCATTCTGTTTAGGTCTGTTTATAATCTTCTTTCGCAAGCTTTTCAATCATCAGAATGTCCGTTTGATCTAAACGTTACCTTTCTGAGAGCAACAGAAAACAAGAATTCAAACAAGTCATTAAATATCTCTCTCAAAGGTGTTTTCCTTTCCTTGGCAATAAAGTAGTGAGAATTGCAGTAGCAGTTTAAAGTGTCAGCTTTCAGTAACCTTCCATTCAGCTGTTAGATGGCATATTTATTTAGAATTGGATACGACTCTTCTATTTCAGTCATATTCATGTAAAAAAGGTTAGAATATTGTCGGGGAGAGGGGTGGTGTTTCACGACTGTTTTTTTTCTGTTGGCTTAACTGAAACTTGGTTAAAGATATTTTTCTTTTCAATAAACATTTCCTTTATAAAGAAATTGTCCAGTGTTAAGCCTAAACAGAATAAGATCAACACATATCATGTAACTTGAAAATCTTGGTTAGATATATATTGAAAGACGTGTTCGTTTGTTTGTTTAACTAGCAGAACATGTTAAGTTCAAATATGCAACAAGCCCTTATGCTTATTAGAGAAACCTGGAATGAGCTATAGAATTATTTCAGTTGTGTTTTAAAATGTTTCTAGCATGTATAGTACAAGCAGTAAGCTTCTTACTTGCACCTCTTGCCTTATACTTGAATTTACTAGGCAAGTTTTTCATATTATTGCATGTTCTGTATTCCTGTTACACTTACTACTACAATGAGTATTTGAATATACAAATCAGACCAACTTTTTAAATGTTCTGATTGTTTGCTGTCAATGTCTTGGAGGAGCTGGCCTCTAACCAGATCTGTGTCTCTTCTTTTAAAAAGAAAATTGTCTTCAAGTGTTAAATGAAATCCGTCCATTTTTGTAAACTTGTTTAAGTTCTTCCTTAGTATAGCAACGTTGAAAATACTAGGTTGGAACATTTTGTTAGCCTACCATTTGTGGAAATCTTGCTATTTTGAGCCTTAATTACGGACCAGTTTAATGATGTTATAAACGTTTTCAAACTGAATGCACAAAAGCCCTCAGGTGATGAAGAGAAAACCGTTAACTTTTGAACCGCTGTTCAGGACATTCCCCATAGCTGACAAGTGTATGGAGGAGTAGAGTTGACTTGCAATGTTGCAGGCCCATTCCTTGTGTTCCTGCAGTTCGTATTAAATGTTATTACTGGGGTGTAAAAGTTGTACAGTAATGTTGAATGACTGTTTACTGTTTTGAACCACATGTGTGTAAAAATCTGATACACAGATACCATTTGTTCAAATTGTTTTGTTGGTACCATATGTGAAATGAGTTGGTGGCTTCAGTCACATTCCCTGTAGCCTGGTGCTTACATCTCAATTGACATCCTTGCTGCTGTCTTGGGAAGAAGGCCAAAAATTTAAAGGGGCAGTAAAGACTGAACTGCACTCTCATCCCTAGAAATCCCTATAGAACAGGAGCGAGGTGCAAATAGTAGGAGGCAGTGGGAGGGGAAGCTTGCTTTGCTATTGTCCATCCTGCTCTGTGGGCAAATAAAGGATTTTGAGTGCTGCTTAATCTGTCAGCTTTCAAGAGCACTAATGTTCATCTTTTTAAATGAACATGCAAAGTTACACACATTCAGTATCTTCATCAGGTGACACCAGACAAATACAGAGTGACCTGCAAAAGCTGGAATGTGTCAACAAATAATGTTAACATTTAGGGCCAACTTTCAAAACAATGGATGAGGATTTAAGTGTGCATCCCTGCCATTGTTTTGGAAATGAACTCCTTAATGAAAATAATAAAGATCAATTTAAAATTGATGACCAAACATCTTTTTGTATGTTTAACATCTTGTTTATTGCTTTCACGTCTCTTCACTACAACACTTTTACAGACTTTAAAAAATAAATAATTTCAAGGTTATGTACATATGTGCAAAATATTTGTTATGCATGGCTCACATTTTCTGTTTATGTAAACCAAACCACTAAATTAAAATCCTGAAGACTATTCTTCCCTCACCCATTATGCATGATTCAAAATACAAAGTATCTTTCCAATTACTTAACACATTTTTATATCTTCTATTACATTATACAGAAAAATATGGTGCACTATACATCTTAGCTATTATTAGTACTGCACAGTATTCCAGTTCCACCTATGCCTACAGTATTATAATCCATAATTATTGGATAGTTTCTTTTACCAGTTAAAAGTATATATGTAGTTAAGTAGACAGAATTTTCTTTTTCATTGTTCTTCTGTAGGTGTACAGGTATATACACAAGGTAGGGTGTCTGAGCAATAAGAATAGGATTTTGTGGTTTGAAAAAGTTGGAGTAAGAGCATTCTTTAATTTGACAAATAAGTCATGTTCACGATCCATGCTAGTTTGTTCTGTTAAACTATTGAGCAATGAAACTAGTCACTTTTCTACTCTGGAGCTATATACAGATGTTTAAATAAAACTTAAGTACCATATTTCATAAACAAAATCAATGGTGCATGGTATAATAAATCACTTTCAATCAAAAAACTTAACTGATCTTGTTTTGCTAAAGATTGTTGTAAGATTGAAAGAAAAATAAACCATTTATTACTTCGTATTATAATTTGGCTTGAGTTATTTTTAACAGACGTACGTGTTGGAGTCATTGAAACATCTAGAAGAGGAATACATTTTGACACTCTAGTTCCTTTAAAAGTCAGATCATCAATTTTGAGTTTTAGTGGAACACTCTTGTCTAGGGATGGAGCAAGTATTGTCTGATTGCAATTGTTCTGGAATGAAGGAAAAGAAAGCAAACACAACAAGGGAATGAGAGAGTGAGAATCATTACAGGAATTCTCTTTAATGAATTTTTTTTTTGGCTTAAATAATCAAAACAACTGGAATTGGATGCAATTTTGAAGGCTGTCCACCTATGCCAAAAGTACCTGAGGCACTTGGTGTGGCTTAATTAGGCCACAACTTTATTCTTAACTGTCTGGGAGTATCCAGTAGGTAAGTGTACAGTGAAAGTAATTCCATTATTGTCCACGCGGGGGAGTGATTCTCTCAGCCCTCTCCTTAACCTGTCCTGGATCCCTGCCAACCTGCTGCTGGGACCTTACCATCGCCTCCCTCGAATGAGAGTCGGGGGGAGTTATAAAGGAGGAGGGGTTGGATCCCTGCCGTGCCAGTCATAGGAGTCTCGAACCCCCCGTTTCTGTTCCTTTAATGAATACTTCTTTTAAATCCTTTATCAATCCATTTTATCTGAGCGCTGTATCCCTTCCCTATGCAGTACCTGCACAGGACATCTGTCCCACCTTTATATAATGAGTTATGACATCACAGCCCAACTCCCATTTAATGTTTGCCCCAACTAAGCTCCCCTGAATACTCTAGGGAAGGTGAAATAACCCCCACTTTGCCTTGGCCAATCTGGTGGTGAGGGGAAAATTCCTTCCCAGCCTTCTTGAGAAAGGAGCAACTAGTGTAATGCCCACAGCACATCCTGACAATCTGGTATTTCACCACTTCCATGGATGGGATAGTGGATGCTGTTCTGCCTGGCACAGGTAAAAGAGGGCTTTTCTTACCCAGGATGGACCTATATAGTACCCCCTCTCTTCCGGTCACCTGGTGGGGAGGGATGCTGACCTCATCTGTGGATGCTGTAAAAATCACTCCATGCCTCTCTAACCCTTTAAAGAGGTACACACCTTCCACTGATAAGTCCAACAACAACCTCCCCTGCTTAATATGCAGTACGGTTCTATATCTAGAATAGGACACACACACACTTTACACTTCTAGCACATAATGGTTTGGTTTTGTATTTACTAATTCAGCAAAGCACTTAAGCATGTGCTATGCTTTAAACATCTGTTTAAAATACTTTGTTGAATCAAGGCCTAGCCAGTGGCCTGCACTTTCTAGGGGTAAATTCATGCACACTCCATGCCCTCCCCCCAAAAAATAATCTTGTAATGGGTGAGATTCTTAACATGAAACTTCAAACATTCAGTGTGATGTGATTATCATTCACATGCACCTGTACGCATAATAGGTACTACCTCATTCAAAGGCATGTTTGTATTGTAGGTTGAATATGTATTTTCATGCCTGAGCATGCAAGTACTGGTACAATACGTTCAATGTTTAAGAGAGCATGAGTGTCTTCTGTCCTTGACCAACTTTCAAGGCTTTTAGCTTCCTCCCCAAATTGTGTTTTGGAGCTAATTTACAGTTACACTGATGGAAGGCTTTAAAGCTGCATAAGCATCTTAAACCAATCTACAGCCTTAAATTAGTTTTATAAACTTAAATATATAAGACCTGTAAGGAAGGTACGGAATTGGGCTTATGCCCAAAGAGCTATTTTTTTCTGTTGACCTGTCTGCAGTAAGCATAGTTAGACTCCCATCCCCCGTCTCTCTTTTCATTTTCCCTCAAGTTTAAAATGGCTCAAGCTTCCCAGAAAAATTCATCTTCAGGCAGAATCTGAGCTTGAAAACATCTACTTGAAGTTGGAACTGTTTTGCAACCAAAAGCTATAATGGATGTGATTGATCCAGGGGGGCAGAAGGGAAAGAAGAGAACTTTATTCTACAGTAATCTAATTTTCCTTGAGTAATGCAGCCAGTCTGTGTTTCTTACACTGATTGTAAGGTAAGCTGTTTTGGAACTGAAAAATTCAGTATTTAAAGTCTTGTTTTTGTGCATGATGCAATGGGGTGTGGAAAAGTTTCTATAGAAGAACAAACATGCAAATTTGGATTTGAACTTGGAAGATCCAAACTGCAAATGTTAGACCAGATTTTTCAAAGATCATAGAATATCAGGATTGGAAGGGACCTCAGGAGGTCATCTAGTCCAACCCCCTGCTTAAAGCAGGACCAATCCCCAGACAGATTTTTGCCCCAGATCTCTAAGTGGCCCCCTCAAGGATTGAACTCTCAACCCTGGGTTTAGCAGGCCAGTGCTCAAACCACTGAGCTATCCAGTGATGAGCTGCCAAAATATTAACAGGTTCCCTCCTGCTCACCCCATGAGGGGGTTGTGCCCCCCCCGGCCTCCTACCCAATCCAACCCCCCGCATTCTTTGATGCCCCCCTGGGACCTCTGCCCCGTCCACCCCCCTTCCCTGACCCCTGACTACCCCATGCTGCCCCATCCAACCTCTCCTCTCATTCCTGATTGCACCCCGAGACCCCTGCCCCATCCAACCACCCCTTCTCCCTGTCCCTGACTGCCCCCTGCCACCCCATCCAACCCCTGCTCCTTCCTGACTGCCTCCCCAGGACCCTTGCCCCCATTCAATCCCCCTGTTCCCTGCCCTCTGACCGCCCCACTCCTATCCACCCCCCCACAACCCCCCAAACTCCCCGGCCCACTTCCAACACCCCCTCCCTGCTCTCTTACAGCGCTGCCTGGAGCCGCTCCACCGGGACCAGCACCGGCGCCGTGGGGCCCAAGCCGGGCTGGAGCCGCAACCGTGGGGGCCGGAACCAGCACCGGCTCCGCGGGGGCCGGGCTGGAGCTGTGGAGCCGAAGCTGGGGGTGCTCGGCGGGGGCCGGGACTGGGCTGGGGCTGGGGGCGCTCAGCCGGGGAGTGCCAGGCTAGAGGGAGCCACGCTTCGGGACCAGGAGCTGTGCTTGAGGGAGCTGCTGAGCCAGCCGCACCTCCCCCCTGCCCCTGTGCCCCAGCTTACCTACCTGTCTGCCTGCTGCTTGTTCAGGCTTCCCGCAAACATCTGATTCGTGGGAAGTAGGGGAGGGGGAGGAGAAGGGGGGCGGAGCAGGAGAGGAGGGGGAAGTGAGCTTGGGCCCAATCTTTTGTTAAATAAAGCCCAAGCTTTTGTTAAATAAAGCAGTGGTGAGCTTGAGCCGGTTTGCAGGGGTTCCCACGAACCAGTTGTTAAATTTGGCAGCTGGAAAAACCGGTTCTAAAAGGGCTGCTAAATTTAACAACCGGTTCGTGTGAACCCCTGCGAACCGGCTCAAGCTCACCACTGCAGCTATCCCTCCCCCCGTATTTAGGTGTTTATGGGATTTTCAACACCCCTAAGCAGGTCAGGCACCTAACTACTACCATAATCTCAATGGGAGTTAAGAACCATGTAGGGGGCTTTGAAAATCCCATAGATACCTTTAGAAGCAGCGTGAATACCCACTTCTTCGGATGCAAGCAGAAGAAGTGGGTATTCAGACTAACACCCTCTGATACATAGATACCTTTGAAAATCTGACCCTAACTCTCATTGAAATGTGTGCTAGTTAGGTGCCTAATCTACTTAAGTGCTTTTGAAAATACTACTAGTTTCCTAAATAAGTTTGGAAAATCTGTCCCTAAGCCCCTTTTAAAAAAAATAATTAGTAGTCTGAGTCTCATTGACTTTTAATGAGATTTAAATTCTGAAACGCCTATGTCACTTTTGAAAATTGGACTTAGGAGCCTAAAGTCACTCGGGCAGTTTTGAAAATATTACCCTTTGCTAGTGCTGTTCCCTTCAACAGTGTTATGCAACCAGTTAGCTGTATGCCTAGCATGATCACTTTATTTCATAGTGACTTAATAGCACATATCACTGGCAGTTGATAGGACGTTAGCTTTGTCAGAGCACAGCAGGCTCTTAAGGTGTGGGATCTCATTCCACTGGGAAATCTATGCTAATCACAAAACAGGGTAAAGCAGTGGTCTCCATGCGGTGCCCGTGGGCACCATGGCACCCGCCAGGGCATTTATGTGCACCAGCCTAGTGCCCAGCAGGGGCAAGAAGCCGTGGCCCTGCGCTTGCTGTGGACAGAGAACTCCGGGGCTGCAGGCTGCGGGCACTGGTGTTCTCTGTCCCTGGCAGGCGTGGGGCTGCAGGCTGCAGGTGCCGGTGCTTTCTGACCCCGGCAGGTGCGGGGCTGCAGCTTCTCTCTGGCTTGGAGAGAAGCTGCGGTCCCACGCCTGCCAAGCACAGAGAACTCCAGGGCTGCAGGCGCCAGTGTTCTCTGTCCCTGGCAGGCGTGGGGCCGCGGCTTCTCTCTGGCTTGAAGCCGGGGCCCCGTGCCTGCCGGGCACAGAGAAATCCGGGGCTGCAGGTGCCAGTGTTCTCTGTCTCTGGCAGGCGCGGGGCCGCAGCTTCTCTCCAGCTTCTTGAAGCCAGAGAGAAGCCGCGGCCCCGCGTCTACTGGGGACAGAGAACTCCAGGGCTACAGGCTGCGGGCACCAGTGTTCTCGGTTCTCGCGGCTTCTCTCTGCACTGCCCAGAACTGCCGCCAAAAAAAAAAGAACGCTCCGCCTCTGCAGAATGGACCGAATGTTTGATATTTATTTTGTAAAAATTCCTTAATTTTTCTTACAGGTAGATAAAAAAGAGCAAATTCACATGGTAACGTGAAAGAGTAATTGCCGAATAATTTAATTAATACCTTTTACTGTAAAATTACCTTTTTTATCTTATATTGTGTAATATTAAATATGATTTTCATATTATTTAATGTACAAATACAAAATAAGCCTTGAAAAATTGTTGGCACCCGCCACACTCTTCTGAAAACATGAATGTGCTACTGGCCACAAAAAGGTTGGGGACCACTGGGGTAAAGGATAAAGAAGAGCATCTGAGACAGAACATGGCTGCAGGTGGCCTAAGGACTTTCTATCTTGTGTGCCGAAGATGTTAATCTGAAGAGATAAGGAGTAATCAGCTCTGGCATTCAGATGCATCAGTAAAGTGTACAGAGGCGATGTCCTGACTCAGGACAAACCTTTTTCTGAATTTCTGTTTGTTTGTTTAGTTAAAAAGCCATTTTTAAAAATTGAGAAAAAATGAATATTTGTATTGCAGCAGCACAGCAGCACCTACGAGCCCCTGTGTTGGGCTAGGATCGCATTGTGCTAGGCATTGTACAGATAAAATTTTGACTGGCTTTACAGCTTGGTTTAAAAGAGTTGGAAAGAAGAGGAAGTAAAACAGCCGGGAAAAACTCTCTGCCAAAAGAACTTACAAGAAGAGTGGACACAGATGAGCATTAGTGTCATGAGAGCTAATGAATGCAGCATCCAAATTCTGGGGATGTTATATTAGGAAAGTCTGGAGGATACGACGTGTGTTCTGAAAACATCCTGGGTTAGTGTGTGACCGAATTTTCATGTTGAAAAGTTGAGTCTTTTTAGATTTAATAGGCAGCCAGAGTTGTCATCATTGTTTAAGAACTGCAGTGCTTTGAGGAGCCAAGTCGGCCAGTTCAGTTAAAAAACAAAACTGCAGTTTGATGCTCATGTTTACTTATGCAAATACTTTGCCTTGAAGCTCTTATCATGAACATAGCTAATAAATGGGCAAAGCAAATATAATTTTCATTAGTATTTGAGCATATGTGACAAATAATTGTACCCTTAATAGGAATTATTTTTATATGATCTTATCCATATGCCCACTGTTGTTATGCACTTTTGTCTAAAAATTGTAGGTAACCCAGACCTCTGGAGTGGCACAAACCAGCCATAGTTAGCCTGAGATCTGCCCCAATGTCTTGGGTGAAGGAGAAGAGTCACTTTTAACTGGAGAAGAGCAGAAGACACTGTGAAGTCCACTGGGGACCTCGTTATACTAATCTCATTAACCACAATTTCATCCCTAGGGTGGGATTTTCTAATCTAAAGCATTTTGCATTGTTCTAACTCTGCTCCCACTTGACTTCAGTGCTTTAGAAAATCCCACCCCTTAAGGTTGGGTGGGCTATCAAACTAGGCTTTCAATCAAAAAATAAAAGACTAAAACAATTGTGTGATCATATTAGTTATAGTGAAGTCTCCAGTACCGGAAGTCTTTATTTCACTCAGATAGTACAAACAAAGGGCATAATGGACCTTGAATACTTTTCCCAGGGAAGCAGAAAGACTAAAGGTTAAAGAAAATCGAAAGGCAAGCTACCAAATTGGCATTTCATCATCATGGGAAGGAGCTATTCTTCTGAAAAATTATACCCATTGATAGCAGCGTGGCTGCTAGTATCTCCTGCTTTAAATGTTGCCCATTCCTATTTTAAGACACTGGTTTTAGTTGCTTATAACTTTGTCAGTCTCTAAACTGTTTGGGCTGAAATTTTCCATGCTGGGTGTCTGCCTCAGGCTGATGTGTTAATCATTTCAGCCAAAAGGGTTCAGGTTCAGCCATTTCTGAGACTAGGGGAAAATTCATTGTTTTGCCCATATTAAAAATGTCTGGTGACCTATTTTTTTTAAACTCTAGCACACCCCACCCCTGCTTTGGTGCAGCAGGGACTTGAAATTTGGCTGTGGAGAAAGAGGGCCTCTGTGTCCAAGATGTGCCTTTTGCTGTCTTAGCAAAAATCTGCCAACATTTGGCCTAGTTATAAGCCTCAATAGAGATGTGTTAGAGCTTTGCATCTTAATTCCCTAAGATTCTATCCACATAAGTATGCTCCAGACAAAGATGGGCTGAGCAGGACTTTCCCTGGAGGAACCTATGGAAGAGATAGTATGCGGTCATGTAATTAAAGGCTGTATCATCATGCATATGTACAAGGGGACTAAAATAAGATTGCACAGGCAACCTTTGTTTGGCATTTTGTAACTTTTGAATGCTTGACTTTGCAACCTTAATAATGTTTTAACACAGCTCTTGTGCGTGTGTGTAATGTGTAACATCTGCAACATAATCTTTTATAACAGCTTCAAATATGAGACAGGGAAATTACACTTGAAGCAATAAAGGTACTGTCAATATTCTGTAAGTGACACACTTTGTATAAGTACAGATGATGCTTTCTTGGTCAGTCCGTATCAAGTTTGAACTCTCCTTTAGGAATGTAGGGTATGTGCTTCCTTTTTTGTCGCTTCCTAAATGAGATGAGATAAGGGATGTGTGTGACAGAGTATGGCCAGTGAAGAGAGCAATCCTGACCTCCAAAGCTCAATGATTTATGGTGCTGCTCAGTACCAGAAAAGTGCCTCCTTTTTTGAGATCCATTCAAATTGCACAGTTCTCTTTCCTGTTTTATTGTCTTGCATGCACATGACTTCTCTCAGTCTCAGCAATTGGAACACAATCTTTGCAATTGGAGCACGATCTCTACAATTAAGTCTTTTTCACAGGATCCATAACTGCCATGAAACATTAGAGATTTGTTAGAATAATGTGTCATACAGAGGCATCTCTGGATCTTAAAGCAGTTTGCTAATATCTATCTAAGGCAGTGGTCCCCAAACTTTTTACTTCATGCCCCGTCTTACCCCTTTCTGCGTCCCCCTCCCCCAGACAGGAGTGAGACCATGGCTCTGGGAGGGGGGTGGGACGCAGACAGTAGTAGGGAGGCTGATGCTGGGGCCACAATTGGGGGTGGGAGTGGACCCTCGGCCTGCAACGGTGGCTGGGCAGCCAGGACCCTGTGTGCAGTTCCCCGGGCAGCCCAGGCATGGGGCTGGAGCCAGGAGCAGAGCTGGGCAGCAGTCCCTTCCCCTGCCCCATGTGGGGGGCTGGTCTGGGCCCCAGCTGGGCTCCCCTGAACATTACACCACGCCCCCCTGTGGGGGGTGCCCCACAGAATGAAAACTTCTGATCTAAGGGCTTTGAGAACCTCTGATGGGTTTATATAAATGATAGAAGGGCAATTTTTTCTATTGATGTAAGATCTAGATTGTTTTTTACAAACCCACTAGACCATAGGGGCTGCATACGATTCATTTCCAGCAGGCTATCAAAGATAAAGTTAATTGAGATCTAAGGCTATGGTTGCACAGTGTTCTTTTAAATTAAGATTAACACCATGGGCTTCACAGAAATGCACCTTTTGCAGTGGTCAGAATGGACTGAATTAGGAACAGAAGCTCTTACTGCAGCAGCCAGGGAAGGGGGGTGTATACAAGCCCCAGAGAGGAGGGGAGCTCCTTATTCTAACCCCTAATCTTTTATAATTATTGCTTTGGATTAAAGTGTAGATGTTAGAGGTGGAAAAGATCTGTTTAGACCCAGTCCACCCCTGCTTGCAATGTAAGCTATAGGTGCCTTGGAGTTACCCTCCTCAGTGTAATAGAGTGGGTAGGGAAAGCTCACCCAGGTTTGAAAAGCCATTGCAGTTTTAGGTGTCAGAACAAGGTATGTTATTTTGTCACCTTCCCTTCCAGACATGTCCAAACAAAGGCAAAAGTTTTCCATGAGTATCTTTATTCGTCTGGTAACTAACATGGCTTTTGTCCTAGGGGTGTTTCATGCTATCAGATGACAACCTCGGCACCGAGGTTTGAGAGAGAGCCTGTAGACTTTCCTTGTTAAAGAAATCTGGATTCCTCCAGAGGCATTTTGGAGGCTTTAGAATCCCTCCCATTTCCTCCCGCTCCATCTTTCCCCATTCCAACCTCATATGATGCAGCCACTTTCCTTTTGGATTGGGAGAACTGAGTGCAGGGCCGGCTCCAGACCCCAGCACGCCAAGCGCGCGCTTGGGGCAGCATGCCGCGGGGGGCGCTCTGCCTGTCGCCGGGAGGGCGGCAGGCGGCTCCGGTGGACCTCCCGCAGGCATGCCTGCGGATGCTCCACCGGAGCCGCGGGACCAGCGGACCCTCCGCAGGCACGTCTGCAGGAGGTCCACCGGAGCCGCGGGACCGGCGACCGCCAGAGCGCCCCCGAGGCGTGCCGCCCTGCTTGGGGCGGCGAAATTGCTAGAGCCGCCCCTGACTGGGTGGAACTCACTCAAAGGCCATGAACACCACTCCTTAATCAACTAGAAGGAGTCACAGTTGAATTCTGCTGACTTGGAGGAAGGAGAGAGGCTGGGACTAGGAATGAAGCCAAGTCTTTGGAACTGCAATG
Source organism: Mauremys reevesii (assembly GCF_016161935.1). Lineage (NCBI taxonomy): Eukaryota > Metazoa > Chordata > Testudines > Geoemydidae > Mauremys > Mauremys reevesii. Next base: position 33,474,122 of record NC_052632.1, on the reverse strand, counting down.
CAGAGCACTGCCTCGAGGCTGGCTCCAGTTCAATAACGTGACAGAGTGAAATGATTTTCAAATGCATTACATTTGATCCTAGAAATTCTTGAAGGGGAATAAGCCCAATGCTTGGAGAGAGAGAAGCCAGCATGCCCCATGCAAGTTTCTCTCTAAAACTGATATGTATGCAATTGGAAATGAACGAAAATTGGCATTGATGTTCAGTTCCCAGCTTGTTAATTACAAATGATGCATATGTATTATTAATGTTTTCTGGGATTGGATGTTAACCTACAATGCTTCTGGCTCTCGTGGTTGCAGAGAAAAAAGCTTGAAAACATTAACCCTAAATGCTCAAAAATCAAAAAGCAAATAAAAAGAACCTAAAATGTATTATTTTTAAAATCTTGTGATTTTTAAACCAATCATGATTTTGTGGCACTTCCTAGCTCGTGATTTTTTAACACATGGAATCAGCAATACTGGAACTGGACACTTGTAAAATAGTCACACAAAAGGACTCTTTTTAAAAAAGGTGTGTGATGTCACTATTGCAGCTTGAGATTCACAAGTGATATGGGCATATTCCTCAAGGGAGACTATATTAGCGTTCTGAGTGAGTTTATCACAAAACACTGCATTTTTAGCAAAAGTACTGTTCTGATGGGGTCAATGGTCATTTGTCTCTGTTCTTCCCTAGAAGCATGGTTCCTACACTGAGCATTCGTTCAGGTGGGTTGTTTGTTCCTAGCAAACAGAGCAAATGCTATCTGTATACCAATATATCCTGAACAAATATTTTGTAGTTCTAAAGCAACCCATATGTTTTGATGGGTGAAATGAGACATTGCAGATATGCTGAAAGGTGTTCCTGTGACAGCAGATGATAATCTGGGGCGCCTGGGCACATTTGCCTGGGTTGGTGAATTTTCACAGCAGTTCTGCTTAATGTTGTAAGTGGGCATGTGCAGAAGTTGTATTAGCCTTATTCTCATTCGGTATTTGTTGAGCACCAACAAAGTGCTCTCTGCTGCACAAGGCACAAATTGAGAGGAAATCCTTGCCTGGGAGAGTGAGCTCTGTGTGGCTCCTCCAAAGCTTGTCTCTCTCACCAACAGAAGTTGGTTCAATAAAAGATATTACCTTGTGTCTCTAATCTACAACACAGACATTCACCAATGTGGGTAGAGGGGGAATAGTTTAATTTCTGCCTCTAATCAGGAACTTACAAAATAGGTTCTTTTAACACTGATCTAGTTGTTTAAAAACCCCTTGAATGACCAGCGCTTAGTGCCACCTTTTAACGCCCCCCCCCAGCCTGGATTGACCAGTGTGCACTTGGGTCACTTGCACAGGGCCCCCAGTTCAGGTGGCCCCTGACCCTGACCACCAGAAAAAAAAACCCAAAAACCCAAGACAAAGCCCGGAGCGGAGCTGTGACCCCATCCGCCACATTCCAACACCACTGAAGCCGAGGTGGCCTGGCTGCCCCCGGCAGGATGGAGGGGTGGCCTCAGGCCTGGCTAACCTGGCACTTGGCCCCAGCACTGCTACTGCAACCAGGCACCAAAGAGAAGCCCCCAGGCCCCGGCAGAAAGGTGGGGGCCTCATTTCCATAGTGCACAGGGCCCCAAACCTCTTGGCCCTGCCCTTCCCCCAGCCGGGCTTTCTGGGGCAGCTCAGCGAGGGGCCTGAGCGCTCCCGGGAGGGGGCTGGTGGGACAAGGGCCGCTCGCCGCACCTGCAGCCCGGCAGGGGGCGCCCTCAGCTCCCCATCGCGCCGGGCTCGCCCGCAGCCTGCTCCCGCGACCTGACACTGGCCCGAGCGGCTCCTCCCCGCTGCCGCCTGCGGCAGTCCGCTGGCGCGGCGCGCGGGGAGAGCAGCCGGCAGCATCAGCGCCTGGACACTGCGGCTCCCCACGGTGAGTAGCGCCCGCCCCGGACCCCGCCGCTCCCTGCCCCGCGCCCTCCGGCCGCTGCCTGCTGGAGGCGGCTGGGAGGCGCGGCTGCCTGGCCCCCGCCGGAGCAGCGAGGGCTCATCCCCGGGTCTCCTCGGATCAGCTCCCCGGGCGGGGGCTGTCCAGCCTGCGTCCCCAGGGCGCCCTGCTCCCCGGCCTGGTTCGGCACCTGCTGCGGGGCTTTCTCGGCGGGCGGCTCCGCAGGTGCGGCAGGCTCCGCCCGGCAGTGCCCCGCCAGCTCCCTGACAGCCCGCGCCGGGCTCGCCTCCTGCCCGTCTGCCCCGGGGGAGTGGGCGCGCGGTGCCTTCCCCGGGCCTGGGGGTGAGGCTGGACCTGGGGCGGGGGTGATGGTGGTTTATCCATACGGTGCCTTCTCCTGCTTGTGGCTTTTCGAGAGGACAGGAAATAGGTGGCCGGTGGGTTGTGCAGAGATGCAAAGGGACAAGGTGCTGGCTGGGCATCTGGTGCTCCCAGGAATGGCCAGTCACTGACAAAGCCAAGAAAGGAAAAGCATGGGACGCTAACAGGCTGGATTTCATAAAGCCCTTCCTAGAAGGTGGAAGATCATCATCACACCTGTCTCCTGTCATCCGGCTAGCTTCCCAAATTACAAGGTTTCAGCTATACAGGATTGGGCTAAAGCATCCTCCTAATAATCTCTGCACAGGTGTCACACTTAGCATGCACCTATTATGCCAATGCGCTGTAACTTTAGGATATGGCAATGGGTGAAAAAATGGATCTGCAGTGTGGTAATCCAAAGGGCTACCCCCCCCCCAAGATGTTTTGCTATTCCATGCATTCTCAGGATGAGCGTTATGTATATAGGTCCTACTAAAATCCTTGTTCTGGCCTTTGCCCCACTTCACTTATGCCCCTTATAGTTTTCCTCTGTCTGTCTTCTTTAGCTTCTTCTCAAATTAGAGGTTTTTCGCTACTTAATTTTCCTTTAATCAGCCATTGTGGAAAAGCACTGCTGTACAGGTTCATGACATTCTTGCTACTAGGTCCCTTCTACACTGGACTTCAGAGTTAAGGACCCATACGTAAATGTTGTTCCAGCTAGATTTGCTTTTAGCATAGGTTGATAGGCGAGCCACTGTGGGGGGTTGAACTGTGTTTAAAAAGTCTGTTGTAGACTAGGCTGGGTTAATACACTGGCTTTGTTTCTAACCCATTGGGTGGTGGTGACCTTATGCACACATCTTTGAGACCTCTTCACAAATTCTACTTGTGTCCTCAGCCTTGTTTGTTTATGACTTGAAGGAATGTGGTGTGGATCCCTTCATTCTTTATTTCCATACAAACAGTGGCAGCAAATGTAGGATTGTTGGTATCTGGGACAGTGAGTCAGAAACAGAGTATCAGGATGCAGCACAGTGCAGGCTTGACTGAACACTCTTGGCTGTCTGGCTTTAAGGCAGGGGCGGGCAAACTTTTTGGCCTGAGGGTTGCATCGGGTTTTGAAAATTGTATGAAGGGCTGGTTAGGGAAGGGGGTTGTGGCCCAGTTCCCCCATGCACCCTCCCGGGACTCCTGCCCCATCCAACCACCTCTGTTCCCTGACGGGCCCCCCCAGAACCCCTGCCCCAGCCATGCCCCCCCGGTCCCTGTCCCCTGACTGCCCCTGGAGTCCTCGCCCCCTGACTGCCCCCTGCCGCCCCATCCAGCCCCTCCTCTCATTCCTCACTGCCCCCCCCCAGGAACCCTGCCCCATCCCACCACCCCTTCTCCCTGACCCCTGACTGCCCCCGAAACCTCTGCCCCTGCCTGCCCCCTGCTGACCCATCCAACCCCCCCCCTCATTCCTGACTGCCCCATTAAATCCCCCGGTTTGCGGCCCACTGACTGCCCCGACCCCTATCCACACCCCTGCCCCCTGACCACACCCCTGAAATCCGCTTCCCTCTATCCAACCCCCCTCTCCCTGCCCCTTTACTGCGCTGCCTGGAGCACCGGTGGCTGGCCTGTCTGGAGCCAGCCACACCGTTGCCACCGCACAGCACAGAGCACCGGGTCAGGCCGGGCTCTGCAACTGCACTGCCCCAGGAGCTCGCAGCCCGCTGTCCAGAGCATTGCACCGGCAGCGCAGTGAGCTGAGGCTGCGGGAAAAGGGGAACAGTGGGGCAGGGGCTAGCCTCCTGAGCCAGGAGCTCCAGGGCCAGGCAGGAGGGTCCCGCGGGCCGTAGTTTGCCCACCTCTGCTTTAGTGGAAGATCAAGCTCATGAACATAGATTACTCGTTAGCCATTCATTGCTGAAGTGGAAGGGTTTGGAACTGCAGTCTGTAGTCAGCCACCACAGAGCTAAATATCCCAGAGTAACTTGGGAGAATGGAAATGGGGGTCTTTTGAGAACTAGTGGCAACAACAGTGGTGATTCTAAAACAAGACTTGGTGGTTAAATTGAGTTACTGGCATGTCTGGAATGTACCATTCAGAGATGTCTGGATAATAAGTAGTAGAGGTGGCTGAAAATTTCCTGACAACATTTTTTTTTTTATAGAAGAATAGGGAGCTGTTGAAAACTAGATTATTCATGGGAAAACATCTTTGACTTGGAAAAGTTAGAAAACTGGCAGAGAGGAGAAAAACTACTTTTTCACATGGTTTACTGTTGTAATTAAATAGGTTTTCCCCATTTTCTCTCACTTTGTTACTGTCTTCCAACTTTTTCCAGTGGGAAAAAAGAGGAAAAGTAAGTGGAGGTGGGAGAAGCACGTGAACACCAAAAACTCAAATGTTACAATCCTATTTTTGGAGTTTAAAAAAAACAGAAGTATGAAATTTAAATGAAATTTTATGTTTATTTCAATATATCAGTTTGAAACAATATGTGTTCAGGCCCAAAATTTTGATGGAGATATATTTCCTGTGAAAAATTCCATGTGGGAAAAATCTAGTTCTAATTGTTGTTGTTGTTGTTTGCCATATATAATGTAAAATGAGGCCACAGAAGTAGCTTCTCTGAGTTCAGCACTAGGTTCAGAGAGAGACTTCATGTCATGTGTATTTGGGAAAGTGAAATTTGTTACCTGAGTCACTCCAGACTGGCAAATAACTGGAGAACATATCCAGGGGAAGAATCCTGCACCAGCTGGGGTCAGGCCAAATGATCTATTAGAGTTTAGACATTTTCCAGATCTAATTTCTATAATCCCACTAGGATTGAATGGGTGGCATTTATTATGGATTTATCATGTGCAGGCCAGTCATTACTTGTCACATCCCTAGAATAATTAAGTGACTACAGAAAGAAACCTTGTCTACATAAGAAAGTTTCCCCAGTTACACAGGCATAGTCCTGTGATATAACCCCCTCGTGTCATTTATTCTGGTATGAGTGCATTATTCGGTTTAGTTTAAACCCCTTTCCAAGCAACATTAGATAAACTGGAAAATGAGTCGCATACTGGAATAATAGTGTCTGCCCACCGGGATAATACTCAGATAACGATATCTGTTCAAATTCACACCTTATGTTATACAGAAAAAACTTTCCTATGTGGACAAGGCCTGATTTATGATATAATAAAACTCCTGAATGTAAAATAAAAAAGGCAGGGGATCCCTTTTAGTGGTTAGAGCAGGCAACTGGGAGTCAGGATGTCTGTGTTCAGTTCGGTCTTAGCCACTGACTTGCTGGTCATATGCCAATCACTTAAATTCTTTATCTTGGTTTTCTCATCTATAAAATGAGAATAATAACACTGTCCTGACTCACTGGGATATAGAGGCTTATTTGTTTGTAAAGTGTTTTGAATTCCTGAGCTGAAAAGTACTATAATACTCTGAATTAGTATTAAAGCTCTGTTACCAATATTTATGCTGCTGAATAGAGATTATTCTGCAGATTAAAATCTATTTTTAAAGTGTTCTTGGTATTTATTTTAGTTAACGCCTTTTACCTAAATATCAGGACATACGGTGCTACTTGTTACACAGGAAAAAAAAATCTGAAAGAGAATGCATTTATTCACGCACAGTGTCCAACCAAACCAGCGGAGAAGAAGGAAGAAAGCTACATCCTCTGCTGAGGTCACTGCTGCACATTAGATGCTGCAGAGGTATCTGGATAACCTTTTTCTCACAATAAAATCCTTTCAAACATCAGTAATTGAATCTTAGTTTAAAAGTAGCCCTGATCCAAAGCCTACTGGGAGTCAATAGACTCCCATCAACTTTTAAATGTGCTTTGGATTAGACCCAAAATGAATAAAATGATCATATGCATCGTTAATGTCTTTTGTGTAGAAGTGCCTAAGAAATATTGAAATAAAAATAGATTGGCAGAAAATACAATAGATTATTTCTGCTTTTCCAGGATACTGTGTATGCCTTGGTGTTTAAATCAACCAAATCTGAGTGCCCAACTCTGATTCAGCTGACTTGGTTTCACTAATTGACCTAAGGAAAAATTGACCACCTGATTTAAAAAATATTAAGGTTCTCACCCCTTCTTTGGATTGATTGTGCTCCAAATCTCTAAATGTATCATAACAAAAATGGCATAATCTAGTTCTCCAAGTATGGGAGAAATCTTCATAATTTTCTAGAATTACCACAGAACGTCTGGAAATAGTTCTGTTTATAAACAGTAACTACTACTCGAGAATGGAATATTTAATTCCAAAGGAATTTTAACACCATGAAGTCATTTTATGCTAGCTCACCCCGCACACCTCCATACTTGCTAATGACAGGCAATTTGGTTCCTCAAGGGTATGATTTATTTTGGGCTTTTACTACGTTTACAGCTGGGTGAGAGCCGGTGAGGCTCTCAGTAGGGGAGTGGAGGGTTTTATAGAATAGGCTGTAGTGATAGAATGGGAAATGCCAACATATCAAAGATTGTAAGGTTTGTAGGCTGGAGGTTGTACACTCTTTGGGGCAGATTATAAAATGGGGCTCCAATCCTGACTGAGACATTTGGATGCTACTATGGTATATGATGCCTGTGGGAAGGCTTACTGGTTTGACCTTCTGGAAGAAAGATGTGCTTCAAAGATCAACAGAGAAGCTGGTTTCTTAGTCACTTCAGAAATAGTTGAGCAAATTATAGAGCTATAGAAACAAGGAAGCTCTAAACAGCGAGTGTGGGTTTTCTTTTTGTATGTGGCTACCACTGTGATGTGTTCAAATTGGGCAAAACTTCCCCTTGATAACCTCAGGGGAGATGAGTAAATGGCCAGTTGAACGGGACCTGGCTGTTTCCCCAGAGGTGTCTCGGGCAGGTTCTTCATTCTTAGAGCAGTATTTTCAACTTGTCCCTCAATGTCACAGTCCAGTGTCTCTTTCAGGGCAATGGTAGTCTTTTAGGGGTATTTGCAGTTGTTTTTAGGCATACATCTTGGATTGTGATAAAGGAAGCAGTCAACCTAAGGGAATTACATTCTTTTGACAAGTCTCAGCAGAGTCTAGTACTGTAGCAGATAAGCCTCTTCCCAGAAATGCCTTGCTATTAGTTGCATACTGCTGCACACACCTAGAACTTTCTCCTGCAAAGTGATATGAACACCATATAAGGGTTGGATTTTCAAAAGTCCTCAAGTTGCCTTTACTCTGCTCCTATTCAAGTCAGGAGGGGCTGAGTTAGGTCAGCACTGAGCACTTCTGAAAATCCCACCTTAACGTCTATGAATAAAATATTTTCTCTGATTGGACATATGTACCGTTCTGCACTGCATGCCTTACCAGCGTTTTTTTAAAGATACCCAACACAAGGTAGTAAACTTGTTTCCTCAGGCCCTAAGCAGAGCTGATCTTAGAACTTTTTTGAGGAGATGAAAGAATTGCCTGAGGGATGCAGTAGTTTGGGGGAAGCTGCTAGTGAGCTGTTTATTTTCAGCTAGAGGAGAGAGGTTTTTATGCCAGTAATGGGATTAGATTTGGGGAGGAGAAAACAAAATAGTAAACAATGAACAAAATAACAGATTCAGCCAGATTACTGCACCTTTCAGAATGTTCAACATGTAGCAACAGTAATCAATTAGGGAGCTTGAGAAGATCTCTGAAGGTGAATGGCGATAGAAAGGGGAATCAGAGATAGAAGCCCTTTTTGCTCATCTAGTCCACCCTTGTCAGAAGCACAGAATTGTTCCCTGCTGTCTGTTTCTCTAGTGCTTTATCCATTGTAGTTTTAAATGTCTTCAGTGTTGAGGTTTCCATTGTTTCCCTTGGGTCACTATTTTGCAGTGTAGTAGAACCTATCATTATTTGGGAAAGGGTCGAAAGGGAACAAATGAGCTACATTCAGCATCTCAAACTTGGGAATTGCAGAAAGGCAATTCTGTAGAGCATTTACTAAATCATGAATGGATAATGGACATTTGGCATGAGCATATAACAGGGCAGATCATGCTCAGTTAGACAGCTGGAGTGCTTATCATATGTTATTGAAACAGTAAGCAAAGGAAAATGAGCGATCACAAAATTAATCTGGATCTCAAAATACTAAGAAAATGGTATTGCATAAAAGCACGCACAACAAAGATGTTAAATGTAGCATCTAGTGAGTGCTATTGGAATGTGTTAAATAGTTATGGAAAGGCTGGAATAGCAGAGGAGGGCACCAGATACTGGTTGTCTTCCTCCCTTTGCAAGGATCAACTGAGCTGGACTTTTTAAAAAGAGATTTGTAATCTTATTTACATCCCTTCATTTACTGATAAGGTTTTATGAGTGTAAGTGTTAGTCATAGTTCACTATTCAGGTTAAGGGTTGATGCCACATTACAGGAATCTTTCCTCTTGAGACTAGGGGTCACTGAGAAGTAATTGTAGGCTCAACATATAAACTTTGTTAAAAGAGGCTTTCAGAAAGCAGTACATGGCGGTGGGGGGAATGTTTCCATTATTTTCTTTCTTAGTTTAAATGGAAACACTATCCTTGAAAAGGAATCCCAATAATCTGCAGTGTTTGTTTCCTAAGTGTAAAAACCTGACAATTCCCCTCCCCCCAAAAAAGAGTGAGAATAAATTGGCTAGTCTATGCAGTGGCAAAAGCAAACTAACAGCATGAACTGTGACAAGGCAGTTAGATTTGTACAACTCTTTCCGTGCTATGATTTAAGATAGTGTTGGGAACACAGGGAAATCTTTTAAAAGAACATGAGTTTCAATTTGGCAGAGTCCCTTTCAGTAGTTTTTCAGTAGTTTAAAGCTATTATCTAAAGACATTACAAGTCTACTAATTTATCTAAATAGCCATGTCTTATTGCAGCATTTAGATGGAACATAATTTTAAAGGATCAAAATAGGTTTTGATGTGCTTTTGCTCCTAGTTCTCCAGTGTGCAAAAGTATTGTAGAGTGAAGGACATTCTTTAAAAAGCTCATCAGAGTTGTACAGAGATACAGAAACTGGGAGTTCCTAATGTATTGCTTGCAAGCATTGGGTCTAATCCACATAGGCAAATGAGAGTTGAATTCAGAGGTGTGGTGATGATAGCTGTGCCTGAAATACCTTTGTCTCAGGGGTGCACTAGAATTTCTGATAGATAAGTTTGGGGTAGTTACATTTTTACTGTAACATTATAAGTATTTGTAAGGGATGTGAAAACATACTTAAAAATAATGAACTGCATAGTGGCTATAGCATGGTCCATGACATGAGTATAACTGGGGGGTCCTGTTTACACAGGAAAGATCAAACCATATTGTAAGCTGCTCAGCATGCTCCCGTATTAAAACTTAGCAATCTGTTCTGTAGGAATGTGCACTAAGGCAGTGATTCTCAACCTTTCCAGACTACTGTACCCCTTTCAGGAGGCTGATTTGTCTCGCATACCCCCAAGTTCCACCTCACTTAAAAACTACTTGCTTCCAAAATCAGACATAAAAATACAAAAGTGTCACAGCACACTAGTATTGAAAAATTGCTTACTGTCTCGTTTTACCGTATAAATTATAAAATAAATCGCAACCCCCCAGGTTGAGAAATGCTAATATAGTATATAGCGCAGTATAAACAAGTCATTGTCTGTATGAAATTTTAGTTTGTGCTGACTTTACTAGTGCTTTTTATGTAGCCTGTTGTAAAACTAGGCAAATATCTAGATGAGTTGATGTATCCCCTGGAAGGCCTCTGCGTACCCCTGGGGTAAGTGAACTCTTGGTTGAGAATCACTGCCCTAAGGAAGAGGATCCGTGATCTTGTACTTCCACTTGGGAGGTAGCAGTCTCTGAACTAAGTGGACAGGTAAGAAAAGCAACATTGTGCATAAAAGAGATTCAGTCGAGGGGTCAGCTTTTGGGGGGATATTTAAAAAAAAATAGAATCCATAGGGCATTCTGACTAGTTTCTAACAACTCCAGTGTCACACTTTGGATTTTGGACCAGATAGCAAGTGTGAAAAATTTGAACAGGATGTGTGTGTGGTGGTGGGGGGGAGATAATAGGTACCTATATAAGACAAAGCTCCTAATATTGGGACTGTTTCTATAAAATCAGGACATCTGGTCACCCTGCTTGGGCCTAAATTTCTTCCCTAATGAGAGTCACTCATATTAGCATCATCCTTTTAATTTTATTATGAAAACTCTTTGGGATGAAACACCTGCGTACGCAGGAATTTGAATGATATGAACACTTTAAAAAATGTTTTTCAGATAGGCTTTTCACACAGCAGCTGCCTCAAAAATGTTGTAATGTAAAATGAAAACTTAGGAGCTCTGTGCTGGAGAATTCTGTTCTGTATAGGTTCTTACACTGCCCTCATTCCTGTAGATCTGATCACCTTCCAATAGTGTCTTAAATGATGTCAAGTATCAGAGCGGTAGCTGTGTTAGTCTGGATCTGTAAAAGCAGCAGAGAGTCCTGTGGCACCTTATAGACTAACAGACATATTGGAGCATGAGCTTTTGTGGGCGAATACCCACTTCATGCATACGTCCGACAAAGTCGGTATTCACCCACGAAAGCTCATGCTCCAATACGTCTGTTAGTCTATAAGATGCCACAGGACTCTTTGCTGTCTTAAATGATGTAACTAACATCTGTCACTTGTGGTTTGTTCTTTGTGTTGTCCTCCACCCAAAAGAATTGGGAGCCTAAAATGTAATTCCTATCTACCAGAGCATCCCTGGAATTTGAACCCAATACCTCTAGCACAGAAATTAAGGACTATTCCTCCTAGGCCACCCAGCCACTTACTTTTCTTGTTTACCACCCTGTCAAAGCCCTGTGATTTATTTACCATAACTTTCCTCTGGGCAAGACCAAAGCAGATTGTGAAGAACTTCAAAAAGATCTCACAAAACTAAGTGATTGGGCAACAAAATGGCAAATGAAATTTAATGTGGATAAATGTAAAGTAATGCACATTGGAAAAAATAACCCCAACTATACATACAATATTATGGGGACTAATTTAGCTACAAGTCAGGAAAAAGATCTTGGAGTCATCGAGGATAGTTCTCTGAAGATGTCCACGCAGTGTGCAGAGGCAGTCAAAAAAGCAAACAGGATGTTAGGAATCATTAAAAAGGGGATAGAGAATAAGACTGAGAATATATTATTGCCCTTATATAAATCCATGGTACGCCCACATCTCAAATACTGTGTACAGATGTGGTCTCCTCACCTCAAAAAAGATATTCTAGCACTAGAAAAGGTTCAGAAAAGGGCAATTAAAATGATTAGGGGTTTGGAGAGGAAAGATTAAAGAGGCTAGGACTCTTCAGCTTGGAAAAGAGGAGACTAAGGGGGGATATGATAGGGGTATATAAAATCATGAGTGATGTTGAGAAAGTGGATAAGGAAAAGTTATTTACCGTATTTGTCCCGTATAGCACTTTTTTTCCCCCTTTTTTAAACTATATCAGGAACTTGAAAAAAAAAAAAAAAAAAAAAAAATATCATCCAGCAAATCCCCGGCGCGCTGGGCTGCCGCGCTGAGCGCCCAGAGCCCGCCAAATCCCAGCCAGCAGCCCAGGCCGCAGCCCAGCGCGCCCCAGCGGCGGCGGGCTCTCAGCGGCTGGGCTGCCGTGGCGGGCCCAGCCGTGAGCGGAAGCCATCGCGCTGGGTGAAAAGCCTGGCCGCCCGCCAGGGCCACCGGCCTGGAAGCCCAGCGAGCCTTAAATCCCCCAGGCGCAGGAGGGAGGGGCGCGGCAGGCTCAGGAGCCAGGCCCCCGGCCCCAGCCAGAGCCCTCCTCTGCCCAGCCGCGAGCGAGAGCGCCAGCTCCTCCCCGCGCGGCGCGCCCCAAGCGCCGGGCCGCAGCCGCCCGCGGCAGCCGAAGCCCGCGCAGGCCAGCGCGCGCGGGAGCGGGAGGCGCTGCCATCATCCCAGCCCCAGAGCCGCCCAGAGTGGGCTGCCCGCCACGAAGCCATCCCCGGCCCGCCAGGCGTGCAGCGCCCAGCAAGCGCGAGCGCTCAGAGCTCCCGCCCAGGCCGGGCGCCAGCGGCAATCACGGGGCCAAGGGAGTTTCTGGGCTTGAGGGGCCAGGGAAAGAGGGAAAAAAAAAGCGAGCAGCTAGAGCAGGGAAAAAAAAAAGAAAAGCAAAAAGCAGGGGGGGGGGGGCAAAAAAAACAAACAAAAAAAAAAAACAAAGGGACAACAAAAAAAAAAAAACAAAGTGCAAAAAGCAGAAGCAGGCGGCAAAACAAAAAAAAAAGCAAAGCGGGGGGAAAAAAGAAAAAAAAAAAAAAAAAAAAAAAAAAAAAAAAAAAAAAAGCGGAAAAAAAAAAGGAAAAAAGAAAAAAAAAGCAAGGGGGCGGGAAAAAAAAAAGGGGGAAAAAAGGCAAAAAAAAAAAAAAAAAAACAAAAAAAAACAAAAGGGAAAAGGCGGCCAGACCCAGGTGCAGGGGGAGGAGGACCAGGGTAGGGGGAGGAGGGGAGGGGGCCAGGGGAGGAGGGGGAGAGGGGGAGGGGGGGGGGGGGCAGAAGGGGGCCGCGAGCCACGGCCCCAGCTCTGCCCTGTCGGGCTGCTGTGGAGGCCCGCTGCTGAGGGAGGGCTCGGGCTGGAGGCAGGCGGCTGGGCTGCCCCTGCCTGCAGCCTGCAGGTGCAGCAGGCACCCCTCAAGCAAGAAAAACAAAGCCAAAAAAAAAAATAAAAGCAAAAAAAAAAAAAAAAATTAAAAAAAAAAAAAAAAATAAAATAAAAATTTAAAAATAAAATTTATTTATAATTTATAATATTATACTCAAATGGTACTTATTCCCATAATACAAGAACTAGGGAGTCACCAAATGAAATTAATAGGCAGCAGGTTTAAAACAAATAAAAGGAAGTTCTTCTTCACGCAGCGCACAGTCAACTTGTGGAACTCCTTACCTGAGGATGTTGTGAAGGCTAGGCCTATAACAATGTTTAAAAGGGAACTGGATAAATTCATGGTGGCTAAGTCCATAAATGGCTATTAGCCAGGATGGGTAAAGAATGGTGTCCCTAGCCTTTGTTTGTCAGAAGATGGAGATGGATGGCAGGAGAGAGATCACTTGATCATTGCCTGTTAGGTTCACTCCCTCTGGGGCACCTGGCATTGGCCACTGTCGGTAGACAGATACTGGGCTAGATGGACCTTTGGTCTGACTCGGTATGGCCATTCTTATGTTCTTAAGACACCCCCTTCAAAATCCATCACTGCTCTTAAAATAGTCAGAGGCAGTCACTACAGAGCAATGTGAGGTGCTCCTGATCCTGAAACCCACCAGCGTTGAGCCCTATTTCTGCAGATCTCTCAGACACTGCTACCCAGGAAGGAAGTGGGCCTGGGAAATGAACCTGATTGTATCTCATGGCTGTGCAGAGCAATAGGTATGCAAGTTCTGAGCTGCCCCTTGCTGCTTTTTCCCCCTGTTTGAAATGACTCATGTCTGAGAGGTGCCTGGAGACCAAATCCCTCTGTTGATCTGCACAGCAGTAGTGCAAGTTTGCCCATGCTGCCCCACCAATGCGCTTCAACACTGACCATCTCAAGCAGGAAGAAGGAATTTCAGTTTCCTGGCCCACTCTATCCTCAGCCTCTCTGCTGAGACTGCCCATGTGGAGGCCAATTTTGCTGATTCTGATGGTGGTTTTTCCCGTGATATGGTCACTCAGGGCCCCTGATCTAGCAAAGCAGTTAAGCGTGTGCTTAACTTTACACATGTGACTAGTCCCATTTAAGTCAATAGGTCTTATATCCATGCTTTAAGTTAGGCATGTGCTTAAGCACTTTGTTGGGTGAGGACCCAGGAGCTTGATTCTGCATGGTGCTGTACGCTACTGGAAGCCAATAGGAGTGGAGGGTACTCAGTACTTCCCAGGATCAGGTCCTGGCAGCTGGACTCAGACCAACACATTTATTTCACACAGTCCACAGAACAGCCATCAGCTGATGGTAACTTTGAACATAATGAGCTGGAATAGATTCAAAATGAAGTGTATTTTTAATGATTCTTTGTTTACTGTGGTTGAGCTTGTGCTACTCTTAAACTGCACAATGAATTTACCATCTTTGTATTTTATATTCCAGTCACATTATCTAGGTGCATCAATGAGGAGTCCAGGGATGGCTGTGTTCAAACAACAGAAGGTGGAAGACGTTTATGAAATTGGGGAAGAGCTAGGAAGGTAAGTGCATACACATGGCACCAACACACTTCAGAGGGTGACAGATGCAGTGATATTTGCAGTATCTTGTAAGAATGAATGAATTATTTTACTGGTGTTCTGCTTGAACATAAGAATGGCCATACTGGCTCAGATCAATGGTCCATCTAGCCCAGTATCCTGTCTCTGACCAGCCTGTGCCAGATGCGTCAGAAGGAATGAACAGAACTGGACAATTTTGAGTGATCCATCCCTTGTTGTCCAGTCCCTTTCTCTGGCAGTTGGAGGTTTAGGGACACTCAGAGCATGGGGTTGCATCCCTTATCATCTTGGCTAATAGCCATTGATGGCCTTATCCTCCATGAACTTACTATTTCTTTTTTGAACCCAGTTATACTTTTGGCCTTCACAACATCCCATGGCAATGAGTTACACAGGTTGACTGTGTGTTGTGTGAAGAAGTTCTTCCTTATGTTTGTTTTAAACCTGCTGCCTATTAATTTAATCAGTCGACCCCTAGTTCTAGTGTTATGTGAAGGGATAAATAATGCTTCCTTATTCACTTTCTCCACACCAGTCAAGATTTTATAGACCTCTATCATATCTTCCTGAGTGGTCTTTTTCCAAACTGAAAGTTGCCAGGTTTTTTAATCTCTCTTCATATGGAAGCTGTTCCATATCCCTAATAATTTTTGTTGCCCTTCTCTGCATCTTTTCCAATTCTAATAAATTGTGGAAGAAAACAAAGTCCTTACTCTTAGTTTAAAGCAACAAGCCAGAGGTAATGACTGGAGCTTAAATCTTTTTTGAGATGGGGTGACCAGAACTGCATGCAGTATTCCAGGTGTGTGCATACCATGGATTTATATAGTGGCATTATGATATTTTCTGTTTTATTATCTATCCTTTTCCTAATGGTTCCTAACATAGTTAGCTGTACATTGAGTGGATGTTTTCAGAGAACTAACCACAGTGACTCTAAAATCTCTTTCTTGAGTGATTACAGCTAATTTAGACCTCATCATATTGTATGTATAGTTGGGATTATTTTTTACAATTTGTGGTACTTTTCACTTATCAACATTGAATTTCTTCTGCCATTTCCTTGCCCAGTCACCCAATTTAGTAAGATTCCTTTGTAACTCTTTGCATTCAACTTGGGCCTTAACTGTCTTGAGTAATTTTGTATTGTCTGCAAATGTTGCCACCCTCTTTGTTCACCCACTTTTCTGGATCATTTATGAATAAGTTGAACCAGGGTGGATTTGGTTTAAATCAAATTGATTTAAATCATGATTTAAATCACTAGTCAGGAAGACTTGGCTTAATCATGGATTTCTACATTAAAGTGCATTCTTGTTGGTTGTTATAACCTTAATACATATTCTTCACAACTCAGAGATAGATGTAGGTTTCATTTTCAGAAGGTACACACTGTACATTTTAAAAATGATTTATTTTAAAAACTTTTCAGATTAGTTTTACAGCTATATCCGAAAATGAATGATTGTTTGGTTATTTCATTTACCAAAGGTAATTGAAGCAGATATTTATGGAATCATTGGGAGGTGAACTATCTCCAATTCAACAGGTTAATCATTAGTATTTGGAGGATTTTCTTGCCATTCTGTATTAGGAGGAGAACATCACCAGACAGACATTTAAATGTTTTATTTAACTAAAACAATAACATTATTTTATTCTGGATTTTTTCTTCAACAGCAAACATATAATATTTTAACAAAACAAGCATATGATTTTTGAATTTAGTTGAACATTCAAGTTTTTAAAAATCAGGTTTGTTTTTGTTAAAATTGTTTTTAACTAAAATAGTTAAATGAAATATTAAAAAAACAAAAACAAAAATTAAATCGACTATGTCAGCCAGGTCAACATGAGAAACTTAAAATATTGGCTTCTGCAGCTCATTTAGTTGTCTTCACCTTCATTTTCCTGTTTATTCATAATCTGGAAAAGAAAAACAAGTTTTCCTGCATTTTTAGTTCCCAAACAATTTCTCAATTTGGAATGAATTAATCTAAAGGAAGAAAATATTCTTTCTACACCGGCAGAAGAAGCTACTGCTGTTAAAAGTGAGATTATCACTTCAACAGTCTCTAAATCCAAGTGCTTAAGTGACTTCCACCAGTTCAGTGGCGTGACTTTCTTTAAAACATCATCAGCAAACATATATTTGTTGAATGGCTCTTATTCCCAAACTGGGTCTCTCTTACAGCCTGCTGCCATTATAGGTTTTCCCTTCTAGTGAGAGAATCGTATGGTAGATCTCAAATCAATGAAGGCTATGCTCAGAAAGACCTCAAGACTTCTGGAATATGCTGCTCAAACAGTTTCACTTTTGTTTCTACAGCCTGTTCCTCCCTTCTCGCATTTATCTCCAGACTTCTTCTCCTTGTCCAGATCTATTCCACCCCCAACAATCTTCTAGTCATTGAACTTTTTGAAACTTTGCACTTTTAGAGAGAGGTAAGGGATTGACTCTTTATATACAAATTTGCAGAGGGACAATAGGGTTGAGGTCTGTTATTTCTCACCTCTATATATTATTTATTTAATTATTTATTTTAAAACATTTTTGCTGTTAACAAGCATGTTATCTCTGGAGACACAAATCCACAGTTTGAGAACTGTAAAACTAAGCATCTCTGATGGTATCTTCTAGACTGAGCACTGAGTCCCATTAGGTAGATAAAAAGATTAAGCTAAATAATCTATACAGAAGCCCCTGGAGCCCCATAAAATTGGGTCCCTAATCCATGAACTATTAGAACTCATTTACAAAACTTTTCTTAAACATTACATGAATATATTGTCTCATACTATAGAATTAGAATTTATAATCCCTATTCCATAATGAGCTATCTTTGAGCTATAATGTATCTTAATTAAAACTATCTTTAGATAGGCTTTTTCCTCAAAAAGCATTTTATTAAAAAAATGCAATTTAAATTAAAAAAATCAATTTTTTTTTAAATACCATTGATTTTTATCCACTCTGAGTTGAACAGCACAGGTCCCAGATAACTGGTGTTATTCCCAATATATTACATCAGAAATATATTCTTTAGCATAAAATTTATTTTCAGTCTTTAGAAAGTTTCTCTGTTCCAATCCCCCTATTTGCTTTCTAACATTTAACACAATATAGTGTTGCAAAAATCAAATTTTAAGCGATAGTAGTTAGCACCGCCATATCACTTGCAGTCTTCAAAGGGTTTTATTGGTATTAACTACCACTGAAGTATTACTATAATTGAAATCAATGGGACTACTTCAATGCTGATAGTTAAGCATACGCTTAAGTGCTCTGCTGGATTTAGGGGCCTGAATGAGGTAAGTCTCTTCCACTAAATTTGCACTTTACAATGCACTGAATGCAGAAAGCCCATACCCATAAAAAGATCACACATGCAGCTAAGTTATCGCACAGCCTGAATTCCTGCTGGACATCAGGCAGTTGTCTCTGATAAATGGCTGTGCATGTGCATACTGTGTTCTTCAGAGGCCCATAAGTTAGTCACATTAAAACTCCTCACTAAGGGCTGTTTCCCTGCTGTCACAGATCCACAGGATCAGTGCTATGGCCCCTGGTTTGGAATGGTCTCTAGGAGGAAGCCCTTCAGTGTGCCACGGAACTCACTCTTCCTCCAGGGTAGTCCACACAGCTTCACCGCCTCCTTAGACTGGACCTCTGGACCTGAAGCACTTCTGCTTCACATTGTGAACTCCAGTCAGTGAGTCCAACTGAGACAGACCTCTGATGGAGACTTGTAGAGTTTTTAGGGATCAGTGCACCCTCCAAGCATGTGCAGTGACATTCACACAGCATTATCAAAAGAGTAGGGTTTATTAGTCATCTGGAACACAGCACAGGAAGTCCTTAGGCTAGCATAGAAAAATGAAGGTTAAAGCATAGTCCTTTCTGGTTAACGCAGAGCCAAGCCGAGCTGAAGTGAACCCCGTTGTTCAAGATCCATCTCTCTCTGTCCATCTGAGTTCCTTTGTCAGATGCCCAGGTATGCCCGACTGCTTCCCACAGCCCACATTAAACCCCCACCTAACATCTCTCCAGTCCTTTGTTCTCCAGGTGGGGAAATGCTGCTCAGTCTCCATGCTGAGAGGCAGGGAAGTCCATATCCCTTTGGGTCATTGCTTGCTAAGTGTCCGGGCAGTTGGATCTGCCATTGTATTCTCAAGAGGTCCACTAATATGGGGATTAAGGTCCAAACAGCTAGGCAACATCCACACCTCCATCTCCTAGCTTGTCCCGAGAGCAAACATTCCTTTTCTCCCCACAGGGTAACAATGCAGCATACAGAAGAAACTGAGACACACATAGGGTTCATAAAAATATTTTAAAAAATTCTCACTTAGTCACACCTTCCAAATCTTTATTTTCACCCCCAGCTATTCCAGTGCTCCCATTCTCCTCTCTCTCAGAAATGCTCAAACATTCTGTAACACATTAACTTTGGGCAGAGACTGGATCTGGGATATTTCAGCTTGGAAGGTGAAAATTTGTGACTGAAATTACATTTGTGTGAGTGTGTTTATAATGAAAATGCATAGGTAACCTGAACGATAGCCATTAGTATCATCCTTGTTTTAATATTGTTTAGTTCTCTACTCAGTACAGAATTTTTTACTGTATCTTTTATATAGTGTCACTTTATATCCTAGTATTATGTACTGTAATTGTCACAACGTTGTGGGTAAAAATCGGCATCCCTTTTTGGTGTGTAGCAATCTCTTGACCTTTCATATAGTGGCACCATGATTAACTGACAACACTATGCAGTACTTAGACTTTGTATCCAAAACCATGGCCTTTTCCTAGTGACCTACAGGAACTGCTCCATTAGATCAGCCAGAAGAAGGAACTCCTGTATGTGAGCAAGTACTCTCAGCATATCGTAAGGAGATTTCATCCTCTGGAGCCAGGAAACGCACACTGCAAAACTATTCTAGCTAACATTTTAGTACATTTTTTACATCTGACTTCCAAGTGTTCTGAATTCTCATGATTAGTTACCGGGGAGGAAATCTTCTCTCTGTACAGATGAGAAATTTGGGTCTGCTTAGCTAGAATTGCAACAGGGAAAACTTACTCAGTGAAAGACTTTAAGGGATAAGCCTAGACTCTGAGTCCTTGCTTTTCTGTTACCAATTCAGACTTTGTAAGTAAACAATTTTAACCTGTAAACAGTCATAGCAGGGGAGCTCCACATTGGAGTTGCTTTTTTATTCTTAACAATTTCAGGATGTATCCTTGGAATTATAATGCATATAATGTCACACTGACTTCCTATGCTAGGTTTATTTTCACTCTTTCGGATCTTGTGAGGGCTTCACAGACTTCTTGTTCCAGCTGTGCATTGAATCTGTAGTTTGAGCTGGTTATCATGCCTCTATCTCTGAGCAGTAATTACAGGGTCTGTGACAAGTGATTACTTGCTTTATTGTAAGTAAAGTAACATTCTAGACATGTTCCAGCAACTTTAAGAGAAGATTTTCTTCCAGTGCTGGCTGACGGAGCTGTTTGCCAGTAGCTGCTTTTAATTATTTTGTATTTGCAGCAGCTTTCAATGCTGGCAGATACAGGAGGATAAAAAGATTCATTTACGGGGTAGTGACAAGGTAAGTCATTGGCAAGACAAAGAGGTTTGTATGAAATGTAATCTCCATGCTTTGGCAGTTGTTAAACTTCTAACTATCTCCTTGACTCTATTATTTATTACTTCAGAACAAAAATCTTCATTAACCTGGGGTTAAGATTGTTCCAGTTCAAATTCAACCAGCACATTCAATAAAAATCGAGGATGTTGCCAGTAAAGCAAACACACATTTATTTATTTATATACACATCCATTTTAAAAAGGGAGCACTTGTCCTTTGCTCTAGGCGCTTCTCTACAAGCCTTAAATATGCACCAGTGATATGGACCCCTCCCCACAGTCATCAATCAGTGCATGCACAGCAACTGGCCATAACCCCGCAGCTGAGGACGTTCACAGCCACAGCAACCTCACCTAGCATAACTTTCTGCCTGAATACGCTCGCTAATTCCACAGCAAAATCCCTTTCAGCTCTAATGTGGAACCACAATGTACAAATCACAACAGCCTGCCTCATTTACTGGAGCAGCAGATACAGTAATATCAGTGGAGCCCTTCATGTGCTGGTGCTTCATGTGCTGGTGCTGGTGCTGTAGCAGTAAAGGCTCTGAGCTTCCCGCACTCCCAGTTCCATAGCATGTCCCAGTCTCCCCAGCTCCTGTGCACAGAACCTCTCCTTCCCTTTTCCTTGGCCTCTTGCGCATCCCTGTGAAAGCTGCCACACCCGCTTCACCCGTGCTGCCCAACTTGTCCTCCTAGGGCAACGTGCAGAATACAGCTGATCCATCAGGCAACCCGGGAAAAATGAGGGAGCAGATGGTACTTGATAGTTCCATCAGCTACACCTGGTGAAGCTAGAACAGATTATGCCAAATAAGAGGAATAATTAATTTTGATAAATTTACTTTCAAAGAGGCTGCCTTCAATATGGATGAAGTTTAACAAAGACAAATGCAAAGTGCTCCACTTAGGATGGAAAAATCAGTTTCACACATACAAAATGGGAAGAGACTGTCTAGGAAGGAGTATGGCAGAAAGGGATCTAGGGGATATAGTGGACCACAAGCTAAATATGAGTCAACAGTGTGATGCTGTTGCAAAAAAAGCAAATGTGATTCTGGGATGCATTAACAGGTGTGTTGTGAGCAAGACATGAGAAGTCATTCTTCTGCTCTACTCTGTGCTGGTTAGGCCTCAACTGGAGTATTGCGTCCAGTTCTGGGCACTGCATTTCAAGAAGGATGTGGAGAAATTGGAGAGGGTCCGGAGAAGAGCAACAAGAATGATTAGAGGTCTAGAGAACATGACCTGTGAAGGAAGGCTGAAAGAATTGGGTTTGTTTAGTTTGGAAAAGAGAAGACTGAGAGGGCACATGATAGCAGTTTTCAGGTATCTAAAAGGGTGTCATCAGGAGGAGGGAGAAAACTTGTTCACCTTAGCCTCTAAGGACAGAACAAGAAGCAATGAGCTTAAACTGCAGCAAGGGAGGTTTAGGTTGGACATTAGGAAAAAGTTCCAAACTGTCAGGGTGGTTAAACACTGGAATAAATTGCCTAGGGAGGTTGTGGAATCTCTATCTCTGGAGATATTTAAGAGTAGGTTAGATAAATGTCTATCAGGGATGGTCTAGACCAGGGGTGGGCAAACTTTTTGGCCCAAGGGCCACATTGGGGTTGCAAAACAGTATGGAGGGCCAGGTAGGGAAGACTGTGCCCCCTCCCAAACAGCCTGCCCCCCACCCCTTATCCACCCCCTCCCACTTCCTGCCCCCTGACTGCACCCCTAAGAACCTCCAAACCCATCCAACCCCTCTGCTCCAACCGACCCCCCTCCATCCACCCCCCCACCCCCTGACCACCCCCTTCCAGGACCCCCTGCCCCTGACCGCCCCCTTCCAGGACCCTACCCCTTATCCATCTTCCCCCCTCCCCCAGCCCCGTTCGGAATGTGGCCCCGCAAACATGGGAGGACTCAACAGGAGCAGGGGCAGCCGCACAGCCAGAGAGAAGCGGCGGTTTCCCCTTCAAAGGGCCGCTTCTCTCTGGCCGGCTGCGTGGCCTCCCAGTGCTCCCCCTGAGTCCTCCGCCTGCGTTCCCTGCGCTCCCGCCATCTGCACCGCCCGCCTGCATATGATTTCAGTGCAGCCAGTGTTGAGTTGCCCGAGTGCCCGGCCCTGGGTCCCCCTGTTGTTGGGGGGCCTTTGCCAGGGCACCCTGTGTTCACTTGTAAATCTACCCCTGCACCGCGCCGCCCAGCCCCGGAGCCAGCCAGGATGCTGCGCTGCCAGCACAGCAAGCTGAGGCTGTGGGGGAGGAAGGACAGCCGGGGAGGGGCCGGGGCCAGCTGGGAGCTCAGGGGCTGGGCAGGATGGCCCCGCAGGCCAGATGTGGCTCGCGGTCCGTAATTTGCCCACCTCTGCCCTATCCACACCCCCGCCCTCTGACCACCACCCCGAACTCCTCTGCCCTCTATCCAACCCCCCCTGTCCCCTGCCCCCTTACCACACTGCCTGGAGCACCGCTGGCTGGCGGTGCTACAGCCACGCAGCCGCCGCCACCCTGCAGCACAGAGACTGGGTCAGGCCGGGCTCCGCAGCTCGCTGCCCCAGGAGCTCGCAGCCCCGCCGCCCAGAGCATTGCGCCAGCGGCGGAGCGAGCGAGCTGAGGCTGCGGGGGATGGGGGATAGCAAGGGAGGGGCCAAGGGTGAGCCTCCTGGGTCAGGAGCTCGGGGGCCGGGCAGGACAGTCCCGCGGGCCGGATGTGGCCCGCGGGCCGTAGTTTGCCCACCCCTGGTCTAGACAGTATTTGGTCCTGTCATGAGGGCAGGGGACTGGACTTGATGACCTCTTGAGGTCCCTTCCAGTCCTAGAATCTATGAATCTATGAATATGTTATCAGAGTGTGCGTGTGGAGATTGGAGTTTGTGGTGATTGTAGCTAAAAGGGACCTTAGAAAACAGAGTCTCAGGACCAAATTTTAGGAAGGGCTGGTCTTTAAATGTTTCCTCTTTCAAAATGAATATATGGGGTTTTGTCAGGGGCAGAGAGGAAGAATGTGTAGAAAATTCAGTTGTTCTAGGAAGAGTTAGCGTGTATAAAATTGAAACTAAATTGAGTCATGCTCTTAGCATAAATCTTAATACTTCTTCAGCTCTAGGGTCACGATCACTACCAATGCCTCTGTAACTTGGAAAAAGCAAATTGATAGGTGCTGCTTAATGAGGATGCATTGCACTTTAATTCTAGAACTCTGGATCAAGTGAGATGTTTTGGGACTTCAGCTCTAAGCTTTGAAGCTTTCAGTATATTATTATCTGAACTTGTCTGTTTGCCAGCAAAAGCAACTGTTGAGGAAAAGTCTGCAAAGTCATATTTTTAAATATATATATATATATAAATTTCTATGTGTATCTCTATATACAGACACACACAGATTTAGCCTTGTGCCACCCACAAGGTATAAATGTAGTACATTTGCTTATGCTAGAGATTAGAGAATGTGACTTTTAGTGCTTAATCAGATATCTATTTTACCCGTGCAGAACATACTGCAGAGTTGACAGTCAGCATTTTGAGTCCTCAGTTCCAAGATTCAGTTGGTTATTGCAGTCAGATGCAAAGCAAAGCCTGCATTTCTATTTTGAGCTCTGAAGATGAAGCTAGAAATAGCAGTTAATTGAGATGCTCTGTGTCCTTTCAATCCTGGAGGAGGGATCCCTTCCTCAGCACCCAGGAATCAGAGTTTCATCACCGGGATTCATTTCAGGGGTATCTAAAAGGTTCTTTGACTTCTTAATGTCACTGTTATTCAGCTAATGGCAAATTGTGTAGCCCTTTTGGTTGTTCAGTTTGTTACAGTCCACTACAGGCTGTTTGTGAGCATTTCCTGTCCATTTCTTTGTTTCCTACTATAAGTGTTGAACAGATGTGCTTGCAGTGCAATGGCAGATCATTCTAACCACACAGAGCTCACATAAATGAGACAGGGCTTGACAGATTCTTCTGTCTGAAGCAGTGTGGGCTCAGTTGTCCTTTTTAAATTATATTGTTAATGCTGTGCAGTATCAAAGGTGCACAAAGACTAGTATTAATAGCATCGACAGTGCAGCCTTCTAGAGTGGTTTTCAGTATTTATTCATTGATTTTAAGGTCAGAAGGGACCAGTAAGATCACCTAGTCTGATCTCCTGCATAGCACAGGCCAGAGAATTTCATCCAGTAGTCCCTGCATTAAGCTCATATCTTGTGGTTGAGCTAGAGCATATTTTTAAAGAAGAAGAGGTCCCATTTTGATTTAAAGGCTTCTAGTGATGGAGAATCCACCACATCTCTTGGTAAAATCATTCCAGCAATTACCCTAGAGTCAATACACACACACACACATATATATCTAGATAGACAGATACACACAGACATACACGTGTATTGTTTTATATTCAGGTAATCCACAAATCTTAATAATAATTCATTGCTAGTAACTTAACAACAGTCTGTATTACATACATAGTTAACTTATAGACAGAGCATCTTAACTCAGTCAATCTATCAGACTAAACTAAAACCAACAGCCTCTTCCTATGGCCGGCTCCCACGCTCTAAAGAGTCTATTCACCCCCCTAAAGCCACAGTAACACCTCAACACATGCGTTCTCTCTCTTTCTCATGCACCCCCACACACCTTAGTAATAGACATGAAACACTGCGGTATTAAATGCTCCAGGCCTGCAATCTCGTTATCTCCAAAGCAAAAACAGCTGAAAGAAATTTGTGTGCAGGCAGAAGGAGTAACTATGTTAAGTGTTTTGTATTTTAATTTTAAAGACCACTGCTCCTCTGATTAATGGTTTTATGGTGACAAAGGCTTTCCAGTACGTGTGGCTTTTTACTGTTTAAATAACAACAACAAAATCAATGGAAGGGTGCATCTTACAGTCATTAGACTGTCACCTAAATAGGTCATAGTCTCATCCACAGGCTGATGTTGTTATTTGTGCCCTCCTGACGGTATTGTTCCACCTTGTATATGGAGCTGTCTGTGTTGCAGAGGGTAGGAAGTGTGACGGGGCTCATGGGGAAGCTTTGTGTGAAGTCTTTCCCCTAAGAAAGCATGTCAAACACAGAGCACTGCAGGAACGGCAAAGCAGGGCCACCCAGAGGATTCAGGGGGCCTGGGGCAAAGCAATTTTGGGGGCCCCTTCCATAAAAAGAAAGTTGCAATACTATAGAATACTATATTCTCGTGGGGGCCCCTGCGGGGTCTGGGGCAAATTGCCCCACTTGCCCCCCCGGGCAGCCCTGAGGCAAAGGTAGGAACTTCAGGTGTTGTTCTGTGGTGCCTGGCATGAGTCAGGTCTCTGGGACAGTTTCCATGCAGAGGCCCAGGATATCCTTACCATGGGAGGCAATTCTGGGAGAAGAAATCTCTGCAGATCCCGTCTCATTTTTCCACCTCCTTGTCCGGTCATGGTGGTGGGGCAACAACTTCCTCCTCCAAATCTAATAGCTCTCTGAAAGACCCTGTGCTTCCAGCGGCCTGTCATTCTTGGCTTGGACCCTCCCAGTTCCCTGGCAATTTAAAGGGCCCGGAGCTCCCTGCCGCCGCCAGTACCCCAGGGCTCTGGCAGTGGGGCTTTGGCAGCAATTTAAAGGGCCAGGGGCCCTTTTAAATTGCTGGCCTGGGGAAGCTGCCCCCTGCCGGTACACTGTACTGGACCGTACCGGCTTGCTTTCACCTCTGGGAGGGTCCCCTCTTTGCACAGATCTAGGGGGCAGGAGCTAAGCTGGTGTCAGAAGGGGACCAAAACCAGAAGTTGCTCAGTATGTGTGAGAAGCAAGGAATGCTTCTGCCAACTTAGGGCTAGTAAAGACTTGGTCGTGTCTGAAATCCTCTTGGCCATAGGAATGAGCAGGAAACCGCTGGCTGTTTAATGTGGCTGCTGATACTGCATCCTGGCCTATAAAGGGGCAGACAGATGTGCTTTCATGGTACAGGTTACCTTTTTCTGACTGGAGAAGCACATAAAGCCTGCTGAAGGTATGCAAATCGGAGTGGTGATACAGCCATCTTGTTCCTCAGTACCACATGCTGCCCAGAGAGGCCAAGAATGGGTTAGTCAGAGCAATACTCCCTTGACACAAAAAGCTGTGCTGAATTCAGTTGGGTCTTTCCTGCATTATCACCAGTCAGTGATGTGCTTAGACTGCAGACCTTAAAGGGATCACGTTTGGCTGCACATGCATCCATTTCTCTGCATTTCTTGGAGGGTTTCAAACTGGGTTGGAGAAGAGAGACATTGACTGAGATCTTCACTTCCTGCATATTTGCTAGGATCCTCTTTTTATTCATTTTTCTTGTGTTTTAATTTTTGGAGCTAAGTTATTTCAAATGTCACTAACTGCATGTTGCATCTGGTTCATTTCTTACTCAATCATCTATCTGTCCTGGTATTTCTGTTCAGAGCTTGGGGAATGGACCATTATGTATCTTCAAGACCAATTATTTTCAGTGGGGCTCTGTTTAGGGGTGTAGTGGAAGAGGCAGTGTGTGCTACCTTGTCCTTTACAGATTAAAGTGTATGCCCACTTCTGGGCAGTCCTGAATGAGGGGGGGAAATGAGACAAAAGATAGATTGCAACATCAGTTCTCCAAATGTCTGAACAACAAAGGAGTTTAATACAATACAGGGCAACAAAACATCAGTCATGATTTGCTAACGAGTTGGGCTTTTCACTCCCCATAATAAAGCTCCCAATATACTGTACTCAGTGTACAGTATCTCTGCTTTAAAAATTACAACCACTGTATGTTGCCTTATTATCTTGCATTTTATTCTCTGCAGATTTAAGGCAGGATTGCTTAGCATCTCAGTTCCCCATCTGTAAAATGAAGATACCAATACTTCCTCTCCCCACCCTTTGCATGTCTTTGTCTATTGAGATTATAAGCTCTTCAAGGCCAGGACTGTCTCTTACTCTGCTGATATACACACCTAGCTCCATGGGACCCTCATCCTTGGGCACTATCATAATAAAATGATTAATAATAAGGAAAAGAATAAGACTCAGGTGAATGTCCATATCTTTAGTGCTGTGGAAATCTGCTTTCCTGTCAGTAGGAAGAAAAAGGAAACCCTCTATCAGCCTCCTGCTACTCTGATGAGCTAAGTAAAAGGTCATTCAGGGTGAACTAACAGTGGCTATTTCTCCTGCTTCACAAGAGAAACATGCTTGGCTTTATTTGAAAAGCCCTGAGACTTGATCTTGTTCGTGGTTTATGCAGTCGCTTCTTGTTAGATATCCTGAAAAACTGACTACGTCACCATGCTCAGTAGCTGACTTTACAAGGTCCAATCAGTGCATGAGCTAGATTTTGTTCTTGTGGTGTCCAGCTGGGAACTGTCCTTTCATTACTGTATCAGCAACCTTCTTTCAGGCTGCTTCTGAATCTCTCTGTCTTCTTTTTTTTTTACTTGTCTCTGAACGGTGAGGTTTTTGATGGGAGATTAAATGTTCTTGTGGTTTTTAAATGTGTGAGAACTAGATGACTCTCTCCACATGTCTCAGGTGGTAATGGAATTATTGCATTTCATTGTACTTAATTTCTACACACTGTCACAGTTTCTGTGGAGAACAGGCAAGTTTCTCTGCTGTTGAGCAAAGCAGTAGTGTACATACCTGATCTTCCACGGAAGAATAAAACAGGAAATTTGCTCTGAAAATATACCCATAATTACTATAGGTATTTATTTTGGCCAGCATTGTTTCCTTCCATACTCTAGGCCAGGGGTCGGCAACCTTTCAGAAGTGGTGTGCCGAGTCTTCATGTATACACTCTAATTTAAGGCTTCGCGTGCCGGTAATACATTTTAACGTTTTTTAGAAGGTCTCTCTATAAGTCTATAATATATAACCAAACTACTGTTATATGTAAAGTAAACAAGGTTTTCAAAATGTTTCAGAAGCTTTATTTAAAATTAAATTAAAATGCAGATCTTATCAGTTTAGTGTGATCCTTGCCCTGGCTTTTCCTTGCTAAGTTTTCCAATGTCTGGTGGCACGTATTTGGATACTTTAAGCTGCACACAGGCTTCTGAGTGATCAGTTGTTAACAGGGGCGGCTCTAGCCATTTCGCCGCCCCAAGCACGGCGTCATGCCGCAGGGGGCGCTCTGCCGGTCGCCAGTCCCGCGGCTCCGGTGGACCTCCCGCAGCCGTGCCTGCGG
Organism: Mauremys reevesii; assembly: GCF_016161935.1. NCBI lineage: Eukaryota > Metazoa > Chordata > Testudines > Geoemydidae > Mauremys > Mauremys reevesii. Next base: position 33,445,798 of record NC_052632.1, on the reverse strand, counting down.
AGGGTCTGCTGGTCCCGCGGCTTCGGTGGAGCCGTGGGACCAGCGGACCCTCTGCAGGCACGCCTGTGGGAGGTCCACCGGAGCCGCCTGCCGCCCTCCCAGTGACCGGCAGAGCGCCCCCCGCGGCTTGCTGCCACAAGCACGCGCTTGGCGTGCTGGGGCCTGGAGCCGCCCCTGGTTGTTAAACATCTGGAACCCCAGATAGGCAGCTGAGGTGAGTGGAGCTGGCAGCTGGTAGGGCTGAGCAGGGCCGGAGGCCTGAACCCTGTCTGGCAGGGGGCCTGCGCTGAAGCAAGGTGAGTGGGGCTGCAGCGGGGACCCCAGCTGGCAAGGGGCCAGCCCATCGCCGCTCTGGGGTTTCAGCTGTTAGCTCCTGTCAGCTGGGGTCTCAGCCCACTGCCAGCCTGGGGGAAAGAACCCCAGGCCAGCCTGAGGTGCTGAGTGGGACTGGTGGCAGGACCCCAGCTGGCAAGGGGCCAGCAGCGGGAACCCCAGAGTGGCGGCAGGCTGAGCAGCTCACTGCTCCTGCCAGCCGGGGTCTCAGCCCGCTGCCAGCCTGGGGTTCTTTCCCCCATGCCAGCAGCGGGTGCTGAGTGGGACCGGCGGCGGGACCCCAGCTGGCAAGGGGCCAGCAGTGGGAACCCCAGAGCGGCGGTGGTCTGAGTAACTTAGCCCGCCCCGCGTGCCATCAAAAATCGGCTCGCGTGCCACCTTTGGCACGCGTGCAGTAGGTTGCCGACCCCTGACCTAGGTGACTAGGGTAGGATCAACAGGATTGACTTGTATGATGACAACTGAAATGTTAATTGCTCTGAAAGGCCCAATCCCTCAGGCTGCTGAGTGCCTCCTGCAAAGTGCTAATCACCCTCAATTCCCATTGACTTCAATGGGCTTTATTTTTCAACTCCCTCTGACTTAGAGCCCTTTCCAGAGGAATTCACTACTCATTGGGACATCAAACTCAGTGTTTTACTACCAGCAATAAGACCTTGAAGCCTGGCATATAATCAGTGTTTTAGTAACATGGCTAGCAAATATTTACTTACAGTAATGAAACCGAAAAGCAGAGATAACTGGTGCATTCTACACATGGGAGGAGCCTGCCAACCCATGATAAGAAAAGGTGTCATAGTTTAAACATGTGTTATGCACAGATACTCCCCAGCGAACAGAGGGATGTGATTACTACTGGGAGAAATTTCCAGTAATGTACATTCTGGTCATAGCTTCAGGTCAGGGCTTTGATTTTTTTCTAGCTGTGAAAATCGTTCAAAGCAATGTTTAATTCTTTGAACATTGGTCTTTTCTGGACGGCCAGCCAAATGAATACTAGGAAAGTGTGTGTGTGTGTGTGTGTGTGTGTGCGCGTGTATACACATACATATATGTATGAAAAATATATCTTGTGTGTGTTTGTGTATTAGGGAGTGGCTAAGATTGCACCCAGCTTCCATTGTAACATCTTATTTTAGCCCACCTATAACTTTGGCCTGGAAAATTGGTTTAGCCTGAAAATAGTCAGATTTATCCTGAAGGCAAAGGAGAATGTTTCTGCAAAGTCTGAAGAGTATTCAGCAAGCTGGTTTTGAGTTACAGGTCAATAATATTTTTAGGGCTGTCAAACAATTTAAAAAAATAATTGCAATTAATTGATTTCCTTTACAACACAGAATACAAAGCGTACAGTGCTCACTTTATATTATTATTTTATTAGAAATATTTGCACTGCAAAAAGATAAAAGCAATAGTATTTTTAAATTCATCTCATACAAATACTGTAGTGCAATCTCTTAATCATGAAAGTGCATTTTACAAAGGTAGAATTATTTTTTTAACATAACTGCACTAAAAACCAAAACAATATAAAACTTTAGAGCCTATTCATCCACACAGTCCTATCTCCTGTTCAGCCAATCGCTAAGACAAATAAGTTTGTTTACATCTATGGGAGATAATGCTGCCCACTTCTTATTTACGATGTCACCTGAAAGTGAGAACAGGTGTTTGCATGGCACTGTTATAGCCAGCGTTGCAAGGTATTTACGTGCCAGATATGCTAAACATTTCTATGCCCCTTCAGTGTAAATGTTACTTACAATTCCTTGAAATCTCATGCAGTGGTAATATCTGAAGAAAAGTAAGTGTGTGTGTGTGTGTGTGTGTGTATACACAGCCTTGGTCCCAATTGAACTCCCATTGATATCAATGGATTATGTTTTTTTCATTACTAATGGCTTTATGGGGAACAAGGTAGGGTGCTATGTATGAAAGAGTATGTTTCTCTCCATTGGTGGGTTGCAGTGCTGTAGTTGAGAGGAAACTGAAATGTTCCTTTAACTCACATGGTAGAGGCCAGTGTGTTTGGAGCAGTAGGACCAGATTCTAGTTCAACTCTGTAGGTGTATGTGTTTTAATATGGGAAAAGTAATAGCCTACCTGTGGTTAATGTTAAAACCAGTGTCCCATTATAAGACTGATCTGATCAGGGGTCAAATGGGTGTGCCTGCCCTGTAGCTCCCCCTGATGATCAAGCATGGCTCTGCTGAAGTCTTTCTCAGTTTCCCCTGCACTCAGGTCCCTTTAATGTCAACACAGTTTAGACATTCAAAACATTTCCCCTTTGGGGTCCAATTTATTAAGTCCTGCACAAAGTTTTTCAAAATAGAACACAGGCCTACAAAGTCTTCATCCCAGGTTTAGCTGGGCCCAGCTTAAGCCCCCCCCCTTCCCCCTGGTGTCTATCGTCCCTTTAAGTTAATTTTCCCCACCCCAGTTCCAAGCTGGGCACAACCCCACCACTCTGACGTTCTGTCTTTGCTTCTCTCCCAACATCTCTTGCCTGGAGTTTGGCCTTCTCCACTGGCCTTCCCAGCTGTTAAGAACATAAGAACATAAGAACGGCCGTACCGGGTCAGACCAAAGGTCCATCTAGCCCAGTATCTGTTTACCGACAGTTGCCAATGCCAGGTGCCCCAGAGGGAGTGATCTCTCCTGCCATCCATCTCCATCCTCTGACAAACAGAGGCTAGGGACACCATTCCTTACCCATCCTAGCTAATAGCCATTTATGGACTTAACCACCATGAATTTATCCAGTTCTCTTTTAAACGCTGTTATAGTCCTAGCCTTCACAACCTCCTCAGGTAAGGAGTTCCACAAGTTGAATGTGCACTGTGTGAAGAAGAACTTCCTTTTATTTGTTTTAAACCTGCTGCCTATTAATTTCATTTGGTGACCCCTAGTTCTTATATTATGGGAATAAATAAATAACTTTTCCTTATCCACTTTCTTAACATCACTCATGATTTTATATACCTCTATCATATTCCCCCTTAGTCTCCTCTTTTCCAAGCTGAAGTGTCCTAGCCTCTTTAATCTTTCCTCATATGGGACCCTCTCCAAACCCCTAATCATTTTAGTTGCCCTTTTCTGAACCTTTTCTAGTGCTAGAATATCTTTTTTGAGGTGAGGGTGTACACAGTATTCGAGATGTGGGCGTACCATGGATTTATATAAGGGCAATAATATATTCTCAGGCCTTGTCTACACTACAGGACTATTTCGAATCTACTTAAGTCGAATTTGTGTATCCATACTAAATACACAAATTCGAACTTCTGAGTCCACATTCACGGGGCCAGCGTCGACTTTGGAAGCGGTGCACTGTGGGAAGCTATCCCACAGTTCCCGCACTCCCCGCTGCCCATTGGAATTCTGGGATTTCCCCCCAATGCATGCTGGGGGGAAAAATGTGTCGAGGGTGGTTTTGGGTTAGTGTCGTCATTGAACCGTCAATCACGCCCTCCCTCTCTTCCTTGAAACCGCCGGCGGGAAATCTGTTCGCGCCCTTGTCTGGTCGGTTACAGCGCGGACGCCACAGCACTGCAAGCATGGAGCCCGCTGCGATCATCGCTGCATTTATGGCCGTTGTCAACTCCTCGCACCTTATCGTCCACCTCTTCCACAGTCAGCTGCTGAGAAACCGGGCGAGGAGGCTCCGGCAATTAGAACATTTTCTTAAAATTTTGATTAAATTAAGTTCTTTTTGAGATTAAAAGACTTTAAAATGGCTCCTTTTCAGCATTTTGTTAGGGGTCTTGTTTTGTTATGCCAGAAAATTTGTGATATAGACAGATTTTGACACTTGTTCATGAAAGAGGCAGGAATGGTAATTTTTTAAAGGAAAAAATATGGTTCAGAAGAATATTTTTATCTCTCTGAGGATTTTTTCTAGAATATGTCCTTTTTATTTTAAAAGATAACTGCACACTAGACGTATTTTTGTATCAGATACAAAGTAAGTGGAAAATGAGATATCTGCTGATCTTTAGTATACTATAGAACTGAAAAAAGAGTGCTAATTATTTTGGTTTAATTTCTTCTAAATTAAGCTATGGTGAGAAATGTTAAGAGTGAACTCTTGACAATTTTAAAAAAATCATGTTTTTAAAAAGTCCAATACAATAAGTACTGCTTAAAGTTGTACCACCCGCAGAAGAAAATTTATTCAGCAAAGACCTTAATGCTTCTATAGTTTTTTTTTCTAGGAATATTTTAGGATGGTGTTATGAGAGTACATTTTGTGAACTTAAGGGTAAAAAGCATTTTCAGGATGTTGCAATTATCCCAAAACCAAGCAATACAAACCCAGGAAGTTTAGAGTTGAGGTTACACTTAAAAGAAATTCAGACATATTAAGGTCAGAAATTCACAATTAAGGCACCCAAACACCTTTAACTCTGCCCTTAAATCCATTCAGTATTCAGAGTCAGTGCTTAAATTTGGGGAGGTTATGCTCTATTTTTCATGCAAAGTACAGAGGTTGACTCCCTGCTTTAAATGCATAATGGAACTCTACCTTAACTATTGAGTTGCAGTGTTGGTGGCCTGTGATATACAGAAGGTCAGACTATATGGTGGTCTCTTCTGGCCTTAAACTCTATAGCAGTAGTCCCCAACGTTTTTGTCTGGCGGGCGCCAGACGAAGGACCGGGGCGGCGGTGGAGCATCTGCCGAAATGCCACCGAATTTCTGCGGCATTTCGTCGGTGACGCCTCTCGATGATGTCACTTGTCAGCGGCAAGCGGCGTCATCGAGAGGCGTCGCCACCGAAATGCCGCAGAAATTCGGGGGTGACGCCTCTCGATGACGCCGCTTGTCAGCGGCAAGCAGCGTCATCAAGAGGCATCGCCGCCGAAATGCCGCAGAAATTCGGCAGCATTTCGGCAGATGCTCCACTGCCGGCCAGGACGCATGCGCATTTAGATGCCATGGCGCCCGCGGGCACTGCGTTGAGGACCCCTGCTCTATAGGTATATCTACATTTCACACTAAACCTGGGTCTGTGGGACTGAGGCCTTGTAGACTCAGTGTTTCCAAGACTGTGATTGAGTGTCCACACTGTGTTGTAAACCTGAGTTTACAATTGCTGGACCTGGGTCTCACAGCTGTGTTGCATCCATATGGCACTATGCCGACCTTCTGACTTGGGTCTGCAGCTTCACCTGTGTCTACACAGCAGAATGACAGGGCTTGGAGTCAGTCACAGTGGGACTCTGATTCTGACCCACCCCGCTTGCAGGGTCCTATGACCTGGGAGCTAAGTGCTTGCTGACCTGAGTCTGATTTGAGCATAGACAGAAATGGGGCTTGGGCTCAAAGCTGAGTCAGATCCTGGGCTTAATGTGCAGTGTTGACATACTCTAGTTGTTACCAGCACCTCTCTAATATTTTGCTACTAAATCCAGAAGAAATTACGTGTTTGTGAAGGGAACAATGCAGGTGTGGCTTGAATTTAGTGCTGGAGCATTTCTAACACTTGGATCTTTCACCACCATATGTGTGGTTGTGATCAGGAGTCTACATCATTCGTTCATTCTGGATTTCCTTCATTCATTCTTGTTTATAACATACTTAAGTGTGGCCTGTGGGCTTTTAAAGCATTTTGACAGATTTTCCCAGCTAGTTTTTAGTGTCTCGTTTCAATACCTTACAAAATCTGATTTGCTGCGACAAGGAAATAACAGAGAAAATTGCGGGAAGAATTGGCTCTTGTTTAGGGCTTAATAACAAGGTCATGCATTGATGCTAAACATACCAGCTCTGTCCATGTTGGGTCATTGAATACAAAAGTATGATCATAGCCTAGAGACCATTGTTGAGTCAGTAATCAACAGTAAAGCCCAAATTCCAATGTACTTGTGAAACATTCATGTTACCACTGAAAATTAAACAGGCCTAATTCTAACCTCTTTTCTCTCTCTCCCTGCAAAGTTATTCACTTCAGTTCACAACTGTTGGGAACAGAAACCATTGGGGAAATATATAGTATAGCATGTTCCTTCCAGGCTGTTTGAAATAATGAAATACTAGTAATGGGGCAAGTGTTAGAAGCACTGGAGAAATTATTAGTGTGTCTGTAGATACTCATCTGTGATATTCGGGGATTGATCTACTTTGGGAAACAACTACTAATCATTGGCACTATCCCATACCAATACATTTGAGCCAAGGCAAGAGCTTGATATGACAGCCAAGCCCTACAGCCAATGATGACTCAGGGAACACTTTAGAGGGGAGAGAAGTTTAAAATAATTCAAATAGCTAAACTAGCCCTGCTGCTTGAAGGTGTTGCTTGGAGTAACTGGTCCATGTTTAGGGAGAGATCAGTAGGCTGTGTTCCTGATGCAACTAAACGCCATCCCCTCCTCTTTCAGATGTATGGGGAGCAAGCTATCACGCTACCCATGGACTTTGCAGGAGGTGTTTTTTGGAATAACTGTTTGCCATATTCTTGCATGAAGGAATCCCCAGGCATAGGATTTCCTACACTGGAAGATACACAGTGTATGTTCCTTTTTAAAGGGGTCCTCATCAGTTCATTAACTAAAGGATCCGTTATGGAGCTCTCCACTCTGTTTGTTCAGGGCTACCTTTCTCTCTCCACAGTTGTTTCTATGCCTGTCAATACTCTGCCACTGGATGACAGGCAGCCTTCAATGAGGGTTCAGTGTTGCTCTGTAATTGGATGCTAAGGAGTTTGTCAGTTCTTTCCCACCACAGAACCTGCCATTTTCCCAGGAATCTAACTCAATATTGGTCTGAATATCCCATCCTATGTTCTCAGAACAGTGGTAATGAGAGATTTATTCCCCCGCTGCCACCTTAAGTTTCCTCCCTTCTGCACTGGAGCTGCAGAGGGAATAAACAGCATAGGCATTGTGCTGTCCTGCTACCTAGGGTGGATTCTCATCAGCTACTTGTAACAGAGAGATTTTAAATGAGACTAGAAAGTTACACTGAAGAATAGAAAAATCCCTGAGAAACAAAGAAATTGGCTGCTTAAAGAAACATGCTTACTCTAGGTCTTGTGGATATTTCTAAAGACTTGAATTGTTTGCTAGCTTTTTAAAAAAAATTCTCCTCTTCTTTCACTTCTGCCTGAGCCAGCTCTGGCCCATGTGAACCAAGGGGTTGTTGATAGTTGAATGTCTCTTCATAGCACAGCATTGGTTCTATCTTTTCTGCTCTCAGGTGCATTAGATAAGTGATGCAGCCTGTACATGTTAAACAGTTTTTGACCTTTAAACTGAAGGTACAGAAAGATTATACTAAACCATTACACAAATATTATCTATACACTAGCATGCCCAGCCTAGCAACAGAGAGAGATTACCCCTATCAATCCATCCATTACTTCTAAAAGTGTCAGCTCTGACCTTCCAAAGTTCTCTGGACTCTATTAGTTGTCATTCCAGTTGCTGACATTCTTCCTCATCACTTACTGTGATTAGGGAAAAATATTGTAGTATGCATGTTTTATTTTTGTGCTTGAGACTATATAAAATACTTGTCAGATTATCAGGAAATGGACAGAATTGCTGGACTAGCGCATTACTGCAGCCTGTGATCTACTCCTGCAAGTTCAGAAGTTGAGAAGGGCCAAATCTGCTTGGTCATTACCTGGTTGGGAGACTGCCAAGAAATACCTGGCTACTAAAGAAAATGCTGCTGGTGATTCAGTAGGTGGCACTGTTCCTTCCAAGTCACGATTCAGGCAGTGTCCCACTGTGGTGTTGGGTGTTGTGGAGCTGAGTGCTATAAAGCCAATATCCTGATCACTTAATCCGTGGCACTGAATAACCCACAGCGTTGCTCAAAAGAGTTGGTGGTATTCGCCCCAGTGTCCTGATTCAAATTACAAATGGGTAAGGCTACGATTTTGGCATGGAAATTTTTAGTACGTTTCACAGCACAGGTATGGAAAAAAGTGATAAGTCACAGAAAGTTAACCAAAGGATGTAATTTTTGCTGCATCAACATACACAACATCAGCATTCTTAAAAACACAAGTGATACGCACAACTGAACCACACTCCCACCTCAATGGTAGCATGACTTCTCTCCATTGGGGTGGGGCCCAGCTTCCCTCCTGCTCCCCTTGGGTGTGTGACCTGGCACAGGGGCACAGCCCCATTCAGTTTTGTGTCAGCAGCTTCCCATCAAGGGACCACTGGGTCAAATCTGAGTGGTACTGCAACCTCATGTGCCAGGTTGCCATGCCACTCGGTTTGGGGACCTTCTCTTTCCTAGCTGGCCCTACCTCCCAGTTGGTGCCCCTGCCAGTGGTACACACCATTCATAATATGTACATGGCTGCTGTCACTACTGTGTGTGTACACAGCTAAACAATTATCTGTACAGATTTGTATTGACTTCAGCGCATGACATGAACTGCATTTTGGAAGGGCAATGAAGGGAGCACCTAATCAAATGGGTTTTACAGCCATTTCCAAGATTGTGTGGCCTGTATTCACATTCACGATTTCCATGGCCTCCATGACAAAATCGTATCCCTATAAATGGGTAATTTCTATTCTGCCTATTCAGCTTACTTCAGTGCTTGTCTTTTAAAGGCTCTGTATGCCACAGCAGTAGCTACATTTTGGTGATGGGCAGAGTGATCCCTTTTTTTTATACAGATTGTGATAGTTTTGCCTAGATTGCAAAGGTCTTTGGAAGATAGATGTTATAGAATTGGCAGTCAGTATCATCAGACACCAAGTTTATCGGATGACACCAGGAATTTCCAGTCATTTATATTAAATCTTAATCTAAAACAAGAAGACTTGAAATAGCATCATAAAATGAATTAATAAAAGTAAAAAAATGGCTTGTCAGTGAAAATGCCATGCCGTACTTGGAACTGACTGGCAACTGACATTTCTGATCTTTTTCAACAAAATAATGTGTCTTTAACAGAATAAAAAGCCAGTCCATTTTTAGAAGCGTAATAGGGCAATCCAGGGTGCAGTGACACAGCCTAATGTCACCTGACCTTGTTTGGCTGGAAGTATTCTGACTGCCTCATGCCTATAGGACCCTCTCAAGTGAAAACAGATTAGTCATTTACTGCCTCCATACGTGTTTTCTCCTTCCCTATCTCAAAGGTCTGTTGCGAGGGTTAGTTCACTGTCTGTTAAATACTGTGATATGCTTAGATGGAAGGTTCAATAGAAGTTCAAAGCTTTATTAGTATTTTGTGAGTTTTATTACTCTCTCTCTCTCTCTCTCTCACACACACACACACACACACACACACACACACACACACACACACACACACACACACACACACACACACACACTTCTCTCTCTGTTTAGTAGTCAAACAAAATTCCTAATAAAGCCATGATATTTCAAAGGTGTTCTATCTGTATATAACACTGTCTGTCATGGCATGCTATCGCTTTCTGGTTGTTACTTTCAATTCTGTAGCTGATAGATGATATTTAGCCTGCGTTCTTCATTTGCATGACTCCATTCACATTTCTTCCAGAAAAACTAATTTCTTCATAGTTCACAGAAATTATCAGGAAATGTGTAACATTTCATTTTTTAAAGCTGCTTATGCATTCATTTGTAGTGTTATCAGCAGGTTTGATAGATCCAGTTTTACTATTTACTATAAGGTCTTTGTTCCATAAAATTGCATTGGAGTAAAGTGACACTTTCTTCAATGACTCTTCCAGTACTTAGATTTATTTTCCATTGTCTGAAATACCATGATATATATTGTTACTATGTATTGTGGTCAGATTAAACTCTCATTGATGCAATTATTATGATTATTATTTATTAATTTTATTTGTAATGCCGTAGTTCCTAGGAGCCCTAGTTGTGGACCAGAACCCCATTGTGCTAGGTGTTATGCAAAAAGACTGTCTCTGCCCCAAATAGCTTGCCATCTAAGTAGCTTAGCCTGAAATGGATTGCTGGACCTCACTATATAGTTTGCTGAGGTGCTTTCCGTCTGTGATCACTAAAAGTGAAATGTGTTAAAAATTCTGTGGCATTCTGTTTTCAGAAAGTCATAAGTGTGACCACAGAGATCTTCCAGGAAATTCCTTTTACATATGTAGCTTGTGAACCATACATGATTTATGGCTGAGCCATGTGTTTTAGGAAAATAAAAACTGAAGGAACAGCTAGTGGGGAATTATCAAAATGTGTGGCTGCCTCTCTGCTGGGACAAACGTGCCACTTAAAATTACCAGCAGAATTGGCTAGGCAGCTTTCAGGGAATACAGAGAAAGAGAGGAGAATTTCTGACCAGCAGTAGCATAATAATACAAATTCCATTAAGAGCACCAGAAAGGTTACTTAACTGTGAGAAGACAGCAGTGTTAGAGTTCCTGTGGTTTAAAAAAAAAAGGAGGGCTTTGAACAAAGGTTCTTAAGGGTTTAACTTTGAAAGCCAGGCAACTATAGTAATTACTGAGGTATAAAACTATGTAAACCTTCCCACCTCCTAAAAAAGCAAAGGAGAAACAAAGAGATGGAGCCTGATACACTGAGGAAATGGTAATAGGATATAGAAATTTCTCAACTCCAAGTCACCCGTTCAAATGGAGCCTGAGTCAGTAGTAACAAAAAGGCCATATCTGAAATCTGTAGCATCAAAACTACCACCATAATTGATATTAATTGCCCCTTATTTGAATTTGGCACGGAGTGAATGGGCCATAAAGATTGAGCTACCCTCTCCCCTCTAGTGGTGGTCTTTTCAAGTTACATAGATGAGTCCTACTTCTCGGTTATTCTGGCACCATTCACTAGCATTACATTTACTTAAATTATCTGTTTCTTTTAAAATGCACAGGAAAATGTTAAATATGCATAGGGAACCATTTTATATTTACTAGAATGGATTCCATGCTATCAATAGATCTCCAGATTATTCTAACACACAAAATATAACTAGAAGGTACTGTGCAATGGGACCCTTCAATGCTGCATAGCCATCATGGGATTCTTCTCAACATTACGTGATCCTAGATACCATTAGGTACTAGTTACCTGATTGCCACTGACTTTGAAAATAATGTACAGTATAAAATGAACTAATTGGTTGCTCTCAGTAAACAAGCATAGATGGATATGCTTATCTTCAGATTAAAAATAGTATCTCCTAACTCAGAGGATATATAGCATGGGATGGGATTTTTAAAAAAAATTTCTATAGATCAGGGTTGTCAAGAGACCAAACATTATTTTTATTCCATTAAATAGTAAGAGAGCCAACAACTGGCAAATCCTGAAAAGTCTGGCAACCCTAAAATTAGCCCTGTCACAGGCATTGGTTAAAGCATGAGTGTGAATTGCATCAATGGCCTCTTCTGCCTGACACAACCTTGGGAATATGCACAGTAGTGAAATATCAGAGCATCCTGCTTTCCAGGGCCACATGGATGCCCTGCCAACAATCAAGATGATTCTTGGAAATAATCTAACATGTATATTGATCTTATGATACTGTTATCTAACTGACAGCTGGAAGTCCATACATACTTTCCATTCTTCAGTGCTTCTAGTGGTTGTCTTTTAAAAATGTATACAATATTCTAATAGAATTTTTTTTAAAAGTTCCCCTAAAGGGACAAATATGTAAAACAGTGGCCTAATAGAGAGTTTCTGAAGTTTCTTTGTCCTAGAGGTTAAGTTATTAAAGTAAAAAGTCGTAAGTATTTTCTCTCTAAAAGATTAAATATCTTATTAAAATTTATATAATGCCTCTCCATCCACATAGATCCCAAATTACATTTTAAAAACTGTATATACTATATCACTGTGTAATTCCTTTGCCCACTGCAGATGTGCAGCCACTGCTGGGGTGAAATGTAGCAAGTGTTTAACAGCACAGTATAGCCTATGTAAAAATAACTATTCTGGCACAGGTGATTTGGTTTTAATGGATTTGTCCTTGCATTTTCAAAGAGATCCATAATATGGAGTAGAGACATTTAACTGGTTACAGATGATCTTTGGTCAAGTGTTCCCATTCAATGTTATTGATTTGGCGGCTTTATCTTTTGGGGATATTCTCTTGGAGAATAAATGTGTAAAGAAGTTGCAAAGTAAAAAGACATATATATTTGTGGTATCCCCTCCCAAGCTTTCTGTTACATTTAAATCTTCAGTTTAACTTTTTTATTCTTCTGACATTCGAAGTTCACTTGAAGTCCCTTGGCCCAGAATGTGACTGAACTGTGTCAAAGCCAGCTGGCTGGCATACCAAGCATAATTGCTTTAACTCAGCTTCTATCTTTAGTGAAGTGCACATCTGAGCAGGAACTGGACCACAGTAGGAAGTTAAGTTTAACCTTGCTAAACATAATAAATAAAACACACACAAAAAAGGAAGTGGGGGAAGGTCATCTTTGCTTCCCTAAAAAGGCACGTTTTTCTGTCTCCTCCACAGTTTATTGAACTTTACCATGTATAATATCACTGCATCAGGCTGAGATAAAACACCAAAATTACTTACAGCTGCACACTACTGCTGATCATTTCTCTGTCCCTTAGTCTGACGCACTCTGTTTGTCTCAAGTGGAAAGGAAAGAACAGCCTGTTCAGGCGTGTCAAGGGAAACTGGGACATTCAACTTTCTGCACCTGTTGTCACTAGAAGGCCCAGTAGGTTTACTCTGTGGTGCCATTCAGATGCAGGAAGGGTCAGAAAAATGACTGGAAAATTGTGCTTTGCTCAACATATTTTGTGTGCTCTCTACGTACGTCCTGAGCCATATCTGCTGGCTTTACAGACCCTCTGCTGACCTAAATTACTATTAGCATTTCTTTACGGACCCTCTGCTGAGCTAACTTACTGTTAACATTTCTGAATAAAAAAACGAGCTGAGTTCTGGTCTGCCTCATGCAACAACAGAATTGTCAGCCATGTTCTGATTCCAGAAGTGGAAGCAGAAGGAAGCCCAGCTCAATGCTTGTGTCCCAGATTGAGTGTGCTGGGCTGAGGATACGAGAACTCAGCTTTGTGACTTTTAAGCTAGGCTGGGCATATGTGAATAGAAAGGTATTGAGAGAAAATAAAAATGAGAATGATTACAGTTATTATTGGTATGACAGTAGTGCCTCGGGGCCCAAACTGAAATCCAGGCCCCTTTGTTATAATCCATGATAATTACACCTCTACCCCGTTATAACACGGATTTGAATATAATGCGGCAAAGCAGTGCTCTGGAGGGGCGGGGCTGTGCACTCTGGCAGATCAAAGCAAGTTTGATATAACGCGGTTTCACCTATAACGCGGTAAGATTTTTTGGCTCCCAAGGACAGCGTTCTATCGGGGTAGAGGTGTATAAGAACATAAGAAAGGCCATACCAGGTCAGACCAAAGGTCCATCTAGCCCAGTATCTGTCTACCGACAGTGGCCAATGCCAGGTGCCCCTGAGGGAGTGAACCTAAGAGGCAATGATCAAGTAATCTCTCTCCTGCCATCCATCTCCATCCTCTGACAAATGGAGGCTAGGGACACCATTCTTACCCATCCTGGCTAATAGCCATTTATGGACTTAGCCACCATGAATTTATCCAGTCCCCTTTTAAACATTGTTATAGTCCTAGCCTTCACAACCTCCTCAGGTAAGGAGTTCCACAAGTTGACTGTGCGCTGCATGAAGAAGAACTTCCGTTTATTTGTTTTAAACCTGCTGCCTAGTAATTTCATTTGGTGACCCCTAGTTCTTGTATTATGGGAATAAGTAAATAACTTTTCCTTATCCACTTTCTCAACATCACTCATGATTTTCTATACCTCTATCATGTCCCCCCTTAGTCTTCTCTTTTCCAAACTGAAGAGTCCTAGCCTCTTTAATCTTTCCTCATATGGGACCCTCTCTAAACCCCTAATCATTTTAGTTGCTCTTTTCTGAACCTTTTCTAGTGCTAGAATATCTTTTTTGAGGTGAGGAGACCACATCTGTACACAGTATTCGAGATGTGGGCGTACCATGGATTTATATAAGGGCAATAATATATTCTCAGTCTTATTCTCTATCCCCTTTTTAATGATTCCTAACATCCTGTTTGCTTTTTTGACCGCCTCTGTACACTGCGTGGACATCTTCAGAGAACTATCCACGATAACTCCAAGATCTTTTTCCTGACTCGTTGTAGCTAAATTAGCCCCCATCATGTTGTATGTATAGTTGGGGTTATTTTTTCCAATGTGCATTACTTTACATTTATCCACATTAAATTTCATTTGCCATTTTGTTGCCCAATGACTTAGTTTTGTGAGATCTTTTTGAAGTTCTTCGCAATCTGCTTTGGTCTCAACTATCTTGAGTAGTTTAGTATCATCTGCAAACTTTGCCACCTCACTGTTTACCCCTTTCTCCAGATCATTTATGAATAAATTGAATAGGATTGGTCCTAGGACTGTTATCATTTAGTTCGAATTTAGTAGCAGTTCCATTTTACAGATGGGAAGCTGACACACAGACACTGTGACTTGCCCAAGGTCACACAAGAAGTTTGTGGGGGAGCAGAGGCTTGAACCCATGTCTCTGTCTAGCACCCTAACCACTGGACTATCCTCCTTCTCCTGAGTCCCAGCCCATTGCCTTAACCGCACAATCCGTCATTTTCTGACTACAGTCAAACTGTACTATATGATATACATGATATAGGTGTTTTCTTTTGGCTTCATATCACATCTTTCACGGGTATACCAATGTCTAGAAGCCCCTGTAAGTTGATTCCCGACTATCTTATAGATATTCCAAATTGAAGCATTTTTTAAAAAACAGAGTATAAAAACTGTAACTTAATCACTTCCAAATGTATGTTTGTGATATTTGAACTAAAAAAGTTATCTGCTCTTCTCAAATCACAAGATGAGTCAGCTGCCTGACAGCCCCGTCCCACAACCAGGGAAAGAGGTGTCTTTTTAACAGTGTCTTTTCAATATTATTCATGCATTTGCAACATATCAGGATGGCCACACTAGGATGCAATATTCCTGGAATAGAAGGAGGGGGATGCCATCACATATGTATATTTACATCTTATTAGAAAGGCTGTTTTTATTCTAATGTTTCATGGTGATGTTACTGTTGTTAGCATTGCTGTCTGCCTTCTTGGGATGCCACAGAGCATTTCGTTCACTCCACTCAGTTTAAGATTGCCCCTCCGAGACCAGAATTAAAAATAACCATTAAAAAAGAGCAAACCAAACTGGTGGTGTCAATCATTCTGGTCTTTTTGTTGCCCATAAACTATGGGATGATAAAATAAACTGCGTTTTGTACTCATCTAAATTTTGCTTCTAAAATGAAATCTAAATACATTAAGCACTGTCAATGTTCCCTCTAATTTTTTACATCCGTGTGCGGAATGAATTTTGTTATGTGCATCCATATGGAGGTGATGTGTGGCGGGGGTGGGGCTGAGGGGTTCGGAGAGTGAGTGGGAGGGAGGGAGGGCTCTGGCTGGGAGTAAGGGCTCTTTGGTGGGGTCAGGAATGAGGGGGTTTGGGTGCGGGCTGCCCAGGGGCTGTGGTGGGGAGAGAGGACTGTAGTACTGCTGTCCAAATATTTGAGGAATTCAACAAATTTCACTAGTTTAAAAAAACAGGAGCAAGGGTCTGTCTCTGGGATTATGTTGTGTGTGTGCTGTTCATATCGCTATGTAGGACTTCAGTCATCCTTATTTCACTGATGCACTAGGAAGTGTGGGCTTGTGTTAGAGCTCTTGGCTAGAATTTGAGAGATCTGGATTCATTTCTCAGAGTTACTAAAGATTCTGTGTTAATTTAAGTAAATGGCTTAATCTCTCTGTGCTTCAATTCCACATATGTAAGTCATATTTCCTTTCTCCTATACCTTGTCTTGTCTAGATTGCAAGCTCTTTGGGGCAGGCACTGTTTCTTATATGGTGCAGGGGAGATGGGGCTGTTATTTTGGTCAGGGTCACAAGGAAATACTGTAATACAGATTTTTTTTTCTGGCTATATGCTGTCATTTTTTATGATAATTAACAAGGAAGCTAGAGCACATTCCTGGCAGTGAATGTCAACTGCTATATGGTGAGAGGAAATCCCTTTGATGTCATAAAAGATAATTTTTATGAGGTTTTGCAAGAAATATGAACTTTAGGTAACTGAGACACAGGTTCTGTCAGTGTGTAAGGAGAGCAACAGGTTGGCTTTTATAACCATTGACTGAGATTTTTAGTTTCTCGTCTTTCCCCATCCCTCCCTCCAACTCTTAGCTTTTGCCTTAATATAATGAAGAATATCCCTCCCTTATAAAATAATGAACTGGTGGTGCAGAAAACCATTAAACACTAGCTGCTGTTTTGTGCCATTAGTCGTCAAGAACGGTCCAAAAATGCTTTGATTGTCCCGTGATACTGTAATGAAGACACATGGGATCTTGGCAACAAGTATATATAAGGTGAATATATTTGCATCATATAGCAAGAAGCAGGGAGTGGGAAAGGTGTTAATGTGAGAAAAAACCTGAAAACGTTTCCAAAGTCAGTGTATGTATATGAGCTATTCATAACGTCAGTGCTATTCCATCAACTTTTTCTGAACATCTCTGGCTAACCAATGGTGTACTTGGCTCCTTTATGCCCCCTTTTCATTATTTTCATCCTCTTTTCAACTGTCTCAAGCCCTTGGACTGTCCCTATATTCAATAAAGTCCATGTCTCAGGAAGCCATCATTTTAATTTTTTTGTAATAGTCAGCACCCCCCTGGATTATAAATACCTATTGGAAAACAATTTTTGTGCTATGTAACTGAAAACTTGAAAGATTTAAAAAAAGAACAAAAAAACCCAAGCTACCCAACACTATTTAGGATAAATACAAGAGTGTGTGGTGTGTACACATCTGAATCAATGGTTACATAGTGATTTCTCTTCCCAGAACTGTACTAATAAAATTGATGACGCAGCCATGAAGACAAGGAAGTAAACAAAGCCAGGGCTAGTTCCAAGTTCCTTTAGAAACACGTGATCAAAAAATCCTGCCTGGAAAAGAATACTCTGGTAGTTGAGTCCTAGAAGATTTAATAGGAATTAAAACAATCAGGTTATATCAAATCTTGTAATAGAATTTTTAAAGTAACCTATGGTATTCTGAAGCAGGAATCTCATTCTCTATTAAGTTCTGTTGTGGGGATTTTGCATAATGGTAAATTAAAGAAGGGAGAACTTTATTAACACTAGTAGTCTGTTGTCAAAATTCTTTAAGCAGGTAGTTGTAGATTAGTCTAATCATACATCAGGTCTAATGCACTAAAAGTCTTCTAAATAAATAAATCTTCTAGCCCACACCAGAAATGTTTGGAATGGCTCTAAGGTTCATAAACACATCAATATGTTTTTATAAGAATCTGAAATTAGTGAGTGAGATTTTGCCCCATAGTTCCTAGGCCTTCGAGGGCAAGCTAGGGTCAAGGGAAAGTTTTAACTCTTGGTTTCCTTGCCTTCTGTAGATTTAAGACTGACTCCAAACAGCTGTTTCTGTGTTAATTATATAAGGTACTTAGAGTGTTTCATTGTAAAGTACTGAATGTAATTGCAGTATGTGCTGCATAATTTATATTCCCAACTGCACTTGCATACAAGCCAGCGAAGGATATAATAATGTTGAATATCATTGCAGCTCATAGCTTCTCCGATGTAAGTGAAAGCCTGTAATCTTAGGTGTTTGCATTTAATGAGTATGTTTGTGATTGTTATAAAGAGATCCTTGCATAGAGCGTAGTCCATAAGCTCATAATAGAAACTATGGAACTACCTGCAAGCTTGGGGTATAGTACCCTGAACAAGGATATACCTGATATTGAACAAATACACTTGGGCTAGGATCCTACCAATTCATGCTCAGTGGGGTGCTCAAAATTATAGTGTGCCAGCACAAGGGGGAGTGGATGCTGCTCATGGGTATAAGTGAAGTGAAGTGCTAGGCATTGTCTTTTATTCTATGCAGTATGAAATCTTGCATCCCTGCTCTTGCAAGTAAACTGTATGAAAAGGGGCCAGGGCACGAGCAGAGAGTGGGAGTTTCTGAAGAGATTACAGGTTTAAGCTTGATTCTCCTCTTATTAATGAGACCACAGCTTTGAACTCCTCTGTAGGCCTCACTCCTGCTATTAAGCATGAGTAATTTTTGTCTTCACAGAAGTGCTCTCATTAATGCAGGATCAGATTCCCCCTGCACACTCTATTAGAGCTGACTGGACCGGAGGACGACAATTCTGTTTCGCAGCAACTTTCAAGTTTTGTACCACTTTGGAACAAAACCTTTCGAATGTTTCTGCAAAAGAGGAATCATGTTGAAATGTCCATTTGCAGATTGAAACTTGAGCTTTTGGAAATGTGTGTCTGAGTTTTCCTGTCTCTTGGCATTTAGGGCACTGTCTGGGATGTGTGAGACCCACCCTGCCTGATTCAGAGCAGAGTTTTTAATCCCAGATGAATCTGAATCAGGCAGAGCAGTGACTTGAATCCAGGTCTCACACATCCCAGGCTAGTTCTCTAACCAGAAGGCTATAGAATGTTAAAGTGTCTCTCCTATGTTCCCCCACCTCCCCAGAAAAACCCACCCACCATTCCCATTGAAAACTTTGTTTAAACCAATACATCTCCGCAAAATGTTTTGGCTTTCATGATACAGCATATTTTGGCAAAACTTAGTTTTACCAAAAATGTTCAAACCCACTCTGCATTCTATATGTCACCATTTTTGTATACCTCTTGTGCTTGGATGGAACACCAAGCCTTTGATGTTAACTACAGATCCAAGCCTCAGATTGCTTAATATTTTGTATCCCTATAATGGGGTTCATTTGTCACTATCCCAGCACATATACAACAGCACGTTTTCTAAACATTCATCCTATTTTTCCCCCAGCCATAAATCAGTATCAATATTTTGTGAATTCCAGTGGGGATGCAATTATGTAACAAAAAGTAGCTGCTAATATTGGGAAGTGAATTTCGTCCTGTACTTTCCACATGATAGCATTGTCTCACCAGGTCTCCACGTAACAGCAATGTGTTGCTGATAATGGAAAGATAAATCAATATTCCTGAAAGCACAATCACCTTGGAGAAGCCCCTGAGACGGCCTATTTTATAGTTTAAAAAACAACTTTGTTTAGGTGGGTGTTGCCCATTTGTATAAAAGTTCAGCATTTTCACCAGTAAACTTAACTCTGCTGAACTGAGTGATACCAGTAAACAAATTAAACCCACTATGAGTGGAGTAGACTGACCACTTCCTCTTTCTAATTGTGTCTGAATTCCCTGCAGCCTAATATGGAGGTATATCTGAATCTGGTGAAATGATACCTATTCAGCACTGTAATTTAAACAGAAGTGGCGCTGGTACTAGCTAGAAGAGCTGTGTGAATCCTGGTCCTTTTGATTTGGCAAAGGTTTATGCCAGCATTTTATCTGGCTTTATCCTGCTTTTTCTCCCCCTCCTCATGCCCCAAGTTCAGCTTTGAGTTTTGGTTTCAAAAAATCTGAGTGAAACAACTTGAAATGTGAGAGATTTGTATCCAAACTGAACAATTTTGCACAAATTCTGTGTGGAGCCTTAAATCTGGCCAGGCTTGGGAAATTCAGGGACCCTTTTGATTGAAGT
Source organism: Mauremys reevesii (assembly GCF_016161935.1). Lineage (NCBI taxonomy): Eukaryota > Metazoa > Chordata > Testudines > Geoemydidae > Mauremys > Mauremys reevesii. Next base: position 33,425,832 of record NC_052632.1, on the reverse strand, counting down.
CTGAATTTGAAGTTTGTAATGAAACCTAAAGTTGGGCAAGGTTCACTTGGTTTCAGATTTTGTTGTTAATATTTTTCATGGATCTACCTACCAACCAGCATTTTGTGCACAAGGTTAATATATGCTCATACACGTGTGCTTGCTGCTTTCTCTGCTTAATATGAACAGTGAAAATTTCCATCAAGCCAAATAATAAGTAATAAGTGTTTCCATTTAAATCCATTAAATTATCCTTGATTAAAAGCAACATACTTTTGTCACAGCACATTTTTTAGTCTGCTTTTCAGATCCAGTTGAAGTGACAGTCTACTACATCATATACAAGCAGTGTTAGTAATTAAAGGAAGCTGATTTTAAGAGGAATCTTGCTAGCTTGCCAAACGCCATTTATTATTGTTGCTAGGTGAAAGCCCATGGTGTTGTATGGTTGTAATTTGTAAAGTGTTAAAAAAAAAAGCCTAAAACGGCAGAGAAATTAAAAATTGGAAAGTAACAGTCTGAGAGTCCCAATGACAATTGACCATGGTGATATTCTAAACAGAAAGCTCTCAGCCATGCTTGTAGCTGTTTCCATTGCTTCACACTGATTCAACAGACATTCTAGGCTTTAGAGTGATATTCCTGGAAACTTACATAGATTATGAATAATAATTATATTTTGGTAGCACCCAAATGAAATCAAACACCCCTTTGTGTTAAGCAGTGTAAAAACACATATTGAGAGAGTTCCTGCACTAAATGCATAACATCTAAATAGAGAAGACAAGTAGGAGAAAATAAGTGTAATTCCCATTTTATTGATGGGAATACTGAGGCATAGAAAGATTTAGTGATTTGATCAGGGTTATACAGGAAGTCTGTGGTACAGCCAAGAATTGGACTTGGATCTTCTGAGTCCCTCCATTGGCTGAACCGCAAGACCATCCTCCTTCCATGTTTCTCTATTAAAAAAATTTGAGTAAACATGAGTGGTTCATGTACATTCCTATCCTGCTTTGTAAACCTATTATGTTTTTTGCATGGCTAGGCATATATATATATACACACACACACATACTCACACACCACTGATTTCTTTGTTCAGAATAAGTTATTAGAACCAAAAAGAGCTGGTTAGAGAGTCACATGAATAACCCCTCCATCTTGTGCAATATTCCTGCCTCAGACATGGTCTTTCACTTTGTCCAGTTATGAGAACCTCTCATAAAGAGAAACGAAATGGAACTGCTATCAGCTGTGTACCCGAAGTGACAGCTCTGTGGTCTAACAATGCATCTTGGGGGAGCTAACTGAGGAATGGAGTCAGTGATAATGACCTCATGCAGGTTAAAACGAGAAATTCCCCTGCACTTTCCTGTTAAAGGAAATGTCTCATTTCACAAGGCTCCCATCACGTAAATGAGACTGAAACATGTAGGACATTATACTCTGTATTAGTGATCTGATCTCCAAGTGTTTCCTTTTTTACGGCATGGGAGAAAATATTAAAATTGGGACTGGAATGATGACCTCTACATCTAGGAGCTGCTGTCAGGAAAAGTCTGCTTGCAACTGCAAACAATTGCCTGCCGTTTAAAAGTTTGATGCAGTGAATTAGACCATTGTCCTGCTAAGTATCAGGGAAACTTTCTCCTTTGTTTAAACTGACATTAAGAAACTGGCATAGTTTCAAGTAACACTGAGAGTCAGATTTTCAAGCCGAGTGCGATAATGTGCATGGACCAGCATCTTACACACACAAACCTGCACTTGTAAGTGCAAACTGGGCACTTGTGTCTAACTCTCCAGTTACAAAGGCTGGTGTACTCTTTGAGCCTTCTGAAAATTATACCCTCCAGGTGTGACTCAAATGTGTGCACTAGATATTACCAGAGCATCAGACGGCATTCTATATTTTGTGTACTTCCTGAACTTCACTTAGCAAATGAAGGGCAGTTTGGACTCACTTTAAATTTTCTTGTTTTTGATGACATGAGCTCTTAGACCTTGATGATTTAAAAAAATTCTTTGAGGCTTGTATCTAGGATCCTCCCTTCCATTCAGACAGGTTACTTTGTTTTGCATGGGCTAAAGCACTGCATTAAAGTATGGTGAGTGCACAGCATGCAATTTATTAACCCAATCCTGAAAATTGTTAATAAAGCAGTAAGAATAAGGGTTATTCACCAAAGGATTTACCGGTTTAGACCCTGTCTATGCAAGCTAATTCTGGGAGCTTCATGGTATTGCCCATGGGATTTGTAAAAGCTTTAATTGTAATTGCTGTTATAACTTTGTCCTTACAGTGGCCAGTTTGCGATAGTGAAGAAATGCCAAGAGAGAAGCACTGGAGTGGAATACGCTGCTAAATTCATTAAGAAGCGTCAGAGCCGGGCCAGCCGCCGGGGGGTGAGACGTGAGGAAATCGAGCGGGAGGTGAACATTCTGCAGCAGATCCTGCATGCCAACATCATCAAGCTGCACGACGTCTACGAGAACAGGACAGATGTGGTCCTTATCCTCGAGCTGTGAGTAGAGGGATTTCCTATTCTCCACTATAGGATGAGGCAAATGGGAACAGGAAAGGGCTGTGGAGGCCTCCTGAGCACAGGCGTGTTCTTAAAATGGAACTGTTGGGCCATCGGGCTAGAGAAACCATCAGCAGACCTAGACAGGAAAATAGAATGAGGTCACCAGTAAACAGCCTCCCCTTAATAAATCAGCACACGCTCTAGAGACAAATGTGCCTGATAGTCATCTGAGGTCATTGCTGCCGAACCAGCGAGTCCTGTTGGTTTGTGAACACAGAGATTATCTAATGTTTGCTCACTGCTGGCCTAACATGTACATTTAGAGGAAGTGCGAGTATCTCTAATAGGGTCCAGTTTCTTCAGTTCCTCTCCTGCTCTGCCCACCCCAAGAAACATCCAGTGCTCATCCACCCCTCAAACGCTCTGCATCCTCTTGAGGTTCCTGCCTCTTTCACCAACCCCATATTTTTCTTACTTTACAAAAGAAAACTTTAGTTTACAGCTGGTGCCCCGAGGCCTAGAGCTCTGACGGCTCTGGAGCACTACGCATCGCCCAGCACCGTTCTCGCCTCCCTAGCACCAGCTCTGCCTTTGCTCTTTTCACTCATGCAGTTGAAAATGGGTGAGCAGGTGATGGGAATCTGATTATAGACAAATGTGTCTGTGTCTCCCTTGGTTGGAGACAGGGGCGGCTCTAGCTTTTTGGCCGCCCCAAGCAGTCATGCGCGGGAGGCGCCCCGGAGCCGCGGGAGCAGCGGACCTCCCGCGGGCATGACTGCAGAGGGACCGCTGGTCCCGCGTGGCTCGGCTGGACCTCGGTCCGGCGGCTCCGCTTGAGCTGCCGCAGTCATGCCTGCGGGAGGTCCAGCCGAGCCGCAGGACGAGCGCCCCCTCCGCAGTCATGCCTGCGGCAGGTCCAGTCGTCTCCGGTGGACCTCCCGCAGGCATGACTGCGGCAGGACCGCTGGCCCAGCCCGCTGCCCCCCGCGGCCGCAGGGGACGCCCCCTAGATGTTGCCGCCCTAGGCACCAGCTTGTTTTGCTGGTGCCTAGAGCCGCCCCTGGTTGGAGAGTTGGGGGCGGGGAAGGAGGGAGGAAGTTATTTGTGGGTATGGTCGGAGTTGAAGCATGGAGGAAGGCTCATGTTCCAAACCTGTCAGAACTGTTAGGGAGACAGGCAGAAGTTTGGACCAGTTTGTAATGTTCTCCAAACCTGTTAGCCCATCCCTTATTGAGGAGTTACACAGTAGTAATAGAATCCCTGCCTGGTCAGCAGTGCACACTTGCTACTGTGTTTGTTTTTAGCCCATTGCTGACTGGTTTGATTAGGTTGAGCCTGTTGTAGTGCCCCAGGTAGCACTGTACACTGTCTCACTTGCCTTATCTGGCTTTTTTGAATTAGATGACTCCTTCAAAGGCTTCTTAAAGCACAATTGTCTAATAAACAAATAATCTCAAAGGTTATAAGGAACCCAATGGATCGGGGTAAAGCAAGGATCTGTTGTATTAATTTAGATGGAATAAAGGGGCCCAAATAGTCAAAAATGTTAACATGATCCTGGTATTGTCTGACATTAAACAGTTTTAAATAAGATTCAGGGTTTCGTACACAGAGACCTCACCCTGATTAGTACCGTGGCAAAAACATTATTACAAATTATTTTTAACCTTTTATTAAAGATACAGAAAAAAAAAAGCATTTGAAATGTAAAGCATTAAAGCAGTGATTCTTAACCTGGGGTGCACACACCCCGTGGGGGTGTGAGATGCGCTTTCTGTGGGTGCGAGACATGCCAGTTTTTTTAGAAGGTAAATCATTGAAAACACAAATTAAGCACAGGCACGTAAGTACAACTACTTTGTTTCATCAAACCTATGTATTTATTAACATTATACATTTCTTAACGATTACTGTAATATACAAACAAAAAATATATCTAGGTTTAAAGAACTGGCCTACTTCAACAATTTTTAATAAGGGGTGTGAGAACATATTTTGATTTTTGATAAGGGGTGCGAGAATGCATTTTGATAACCCAAGGGGTGCAGGCTGCAGAAAAGGTTAAGAACCACTGTGTTAAAGAATGATTTCATTTAACACTACCCCATGGTCCTTTTTCCGTTAGCTGTAGAGAATCTTTAGAGGGGAAAAACCCTTGTCTGACAGTGGTGTTTAAGATGGTGGTAACTGTCCTTTTGTGAGGGAAAAAAGAAGGTAATTGAGATGGGCTGGAGCTGTTGTTGCTGCTGTTAAAGTCCAGTCCAGTTTCCTAGAAGGCAAAATAAGACAAACACACACAAAAGGGGGGAAAAAAGAACAACAAAGACAGAAAATGCAGCTTCTGTGTCTGATGTTAACTCTCACTTGCAAGCTTGCTGCTGGAGAAACACAGACACAGCACCTGGTCTTATTGTGCACTTCAAGACCTGGCAAACTTGTACGGTATTGGACTGTGTAGGGCATTAGTTCTAGCTACCTTTTTGGTCACGGGCTTGCAGTAATGTTGCAAAATGTGCAGTCTTGGCCAGCTAAGCTAGATTTGAAAAAGGAAGACAGAGAAGGATAGGAAAGAGAAGAAATAAATTGAGGAAGGAAAAGAACCCATTGGAGGGGAGAGCCAGGGATGGGGAACTAAAGGGTATTGCAAAAATAGCCCATTGGCTACTGCCTGTAGCAAAAATCCCCCACGGCCTGAGACAGGACACAAGATGGGATGGGCTTTGAGATACTACAGAGAATTATTTCCCAGGTCTCTGGCTGGTGGGTCCTGCCCACATACTCAAGGTCTAACTGACCGCCATATTTGGGATCAGTAAGGAATTTTGCCCTGGGCCTGGTTTGGCAGAGACCCTGGTGGGGGAAGGGTTCACCATCCTCTGCACTTGCAGGTTTAAACTAGCGTAAAAGGTGGATCATGATTTGAGGCTGTCAGTAACTCAGCCAGAGGTTAGGGGTCTATTGCAGGAGTGGGCAGGTGAGGTTCTGTGGCCTGCAGTATGCAGGAGGTCAGACTAGATGACCACGATGCTCCTTTCTGACCTTTAAAGTCTATGACTTCATAGCAGTGAGTTTCAAAGCCCAGGTCAACTGACGCAGGCTCTCAGGGTTTGTACTACAAGGCTAAAAAAGCAGTGTAGCAGTTCTGGAGCCTGGGCTTTGAAACCAGTGAGGGGGTGGATCTCCAAGCCTGGGCTGTAGCCCAAGCCCAAACATCCACACTAATAATTTTAGCTCTGTAGCATGACCCCCTCAAGCCCAAGTCATTTAACCTGGTTTCTGAGACTTGCTGCAGTGGTTCTTTTATTTTGCTTTGTTGTCATACAGTCAGTCCCAGGCGGTATTCAGGAATTAGCTGGAGCAGTGGTCATTTGGCTCCCTCTCTCTGGCCTGGAGTGGTCAGAACATCTCTCAGGATTAGAACAAAGATTCAGGGTCCCAGGAAATGTTGCGGGGGTGTAGCGGGGTGGTCACCCGCTCCGGCCCTGAAAGGGTTACAGCCAGCCCTTGGAGAGGGCTGGGGCTGAGAGGAAAAAACCTAGGCTGATTGGGGAAAGGGTTACCATCTAGCCCCCACTTTTATAGACTAAGTAAGTTTTTGACTCCTTTTTGTACTTTTCCCCATCAAAATGTATTGTTATAAGTCATTGTGACATTTACTAAATGTTCACTCACTTCTTACAGCAGAACTCACAATTAGGGCAAATGAGTAGGCCCAGTCATTACAACAGATCCTGCTTGCATGCATCCCTTAAATGAACTGATCAGATGATATGCACTCCAGAGCCGACAGTATGCAGATAGCATATAGCTCCTTATCTTTCACCATGTATGACCACACCAGTACCACCAAGATAGCCCTGTGCTTTGGATGAGATCAGCTCATTGATGAAGAACCTCTGGTTGAAGCTGAGCCACAACAAGACAGAGGTGGGCATATGAAAGCATTTTGAAGAGTTTGCAGCTACAATGCAGTCAACTTTGGCTGAAGGTTCACACCCACAATTGGTCAATTCAGTTCATAGTTTGAGTGTGCCTGGATTCCTTGCTGAAGCTAAACTCTTTCATAGCAGCATCTGAGAGTAACACTTAATACCATCTCTAGTTGGCTAAGAGCCTCTGTCCCATCCTGGAGAATGACAACCTAGCCTCAGTTATTCATGCCTTCGTCACTTCTTGGCTGGATTACAGCAATGCGATATATCTGGGCATGAAGCCATCAGCGATTAGGAAACTCCAACAAGTACAGAACGCTGCAGCATGTCTCCTCAGCAACTCAGACAATCACAAGAACCTCAAAATTGTCCTCTGTTCTATATTGACACTTCTCAAAGAATATTGAGTCAAGTTCAAGATGTCTGTCCTTATCTTCAAGGAGAAAATTAGATGCCTTAACTATTTTAGGATCCAATTCTGCATCGCCTCCAGTAGGTTACATGCATGTTGGCTTTGGAGTCAAACCCTTGGGTGAACTGCTGCAATGTATCTGAAGTTTAACCTGATGAAGAATCAAGGACAATAGAATTGCTGTGAAATCCTATTAATAAGTAAAGCTGGTTTCCCATGATGCACTGTGATGATTCAATTAGAGGAGAGACTACAGTGCCTCTTAGGAACTGTAGTCCCATCAGAGAGCCTGGCCAATAGAGGAGAATGTAGGGCATAACGTGCCTGCACTAAAGCGCCCATGATTCATTGCAACACTCCAGCAAACACCAATTTGATGTCGAACTGACCCAAAACAAAATATTTTGTTTAGATTTTTCCATGAAAAAATTTGATTTTGCAGAAATTGCATTTTCAATGGAAAACTGCCAATGAGCTCTATTTAATTAGCCTTTTGTGGTGCTCTGCCCCACCATGTGGTAGACCTGAGTGTGACATGTACTTTCTCTCGAGTCAGCAGGAGCTGGAAGTGCTGCAGAGAGAGTGTCTCTGGCCAATGAATGGGAGGGAAACTCCTGTGTCTGATTAGGGGTACAGGTGAGGATGAAGGTAATGGGCAAAAGAGGTAGTGGTTGTTTCTGTCCTTATCCAGAAGGATAATATCCAGAATAGCTGAGGGGAAATGTGGATCCTTGGGGTTCTGCAGCTTCCTCACACAAAAAACCCTCCTCCCCCAAGAGCCAATTGCACAGATTGTGTAAAACGTGCTCTTCATCTAGTGTGTGACCTGAAAGGAAAGAATGGTTTGCAAAACAAGGCTAAGCATCATCTGGCTTCAGATTTTGCTTTTTAATGCAAACCAATTTGTGCTGTTTAAAAGGACTGAAAACAATTTGACTTCTTCACCTGCTTCTTGGCTTGGATAACCACAGACTTTTACTTGTGTGTTTGTATGCTTTACCAATGTATAGCAGCGGCAAGCTGGTGGTGCGCTTGGGAATCCTGTTAGCAAAGCCTTGAGTAGGAAGCCTTCATGTGGCATGATTTGGAACTGTGAGTTTGCATTCAGGGAGTTGCCTTTATGTGTAAGGTTAATCATCATGTCATCAGCAATCCCTCGATGTAAGGTTAATACTGCTGACAATAAAGGAGTGCAAAAATCCCTCTCATGGGAGTTTATTCATTGCCAGGACAGTATCAAAATTCCTAGTTCCAACAGTAACCAATAAATTAGCTGTACATCTTCTGATTCAGTGGCACTTAGGACCTTCCCAATATTAGGGGATTTATCTTATATATGCAACTGTGCCACCACCACCACCAAAAAAAAGTGTCCCAATTTTTTCACACTTGCAATCTGGTCCTCCTAGTGGTGCTTTACCCATTGATCTAGAAATACTTTTCCCAAGGCAACATCTCTGGATGCAAAATGACAGAGGGGTCCAGCCAGCTATTTCTAACACTGCATTGCCCTTCCTACACCAATGGAAAATGAGCCCAAATAGTTGATATAGCCCCCTTTTGTAGGTAGATTGGGTGGTACTGCATGCCGTTCTATAACACACATTCTTCTGCTCACATTAATTTCTGCTTCCCAGTGCCATTGTCACTGTATATGTGACAATTTGAAACGGAAATGCTTCGGCTTCCTGGCCTTAGATTGTAAACTCTGCAGGGTTAGGAACTTGTCTTACGCTGTGTGTGTGTGAGGTGCCAGGTAATTTTACAGTGCTCCAGGAATGATTAAGTTGTTTGGATTATATACTTGGGCTGGGTAGGTGGGTGGTTTGGTTTGTGAAGCTGGTAGTAATCTCAAAATGAGCACCACAGACATGCAAATAAATATCAACATCAGGGATTTCCTTCCCTTTGTATAGCACAAAGCAGGGTAGGGAGAGAGGTGAGGAAGACCATGTAGAGGAGAAATGTCCTTCCACAGCCACACCACGGGAGCTCAGTTTTTGTAGCAATGGGGAGGACTTGGGCATTCACTACTCAGCACAGCATGTCTGCCTCCCCCGCCCCATCCCAGTCTGGGCAATGTAACACATAATGCAAAATGACCTAAGCAGCAGTAACTCTCTCTCCCTGTGTCACTGCAGCTTGCTGTGGAGGTGGGCATAGGCTGAGGTTTGGTAGGAGGCCTGCCAATGACATCCCAGCAGAGCACAGCACTGTTCTTACAGTTCTATTGAGGAAGCATAGACAGACACACAACACAGCTATGTCCATACAGGAGCGACAGTGTTGTCCAGGATGGTCCCATTGCACAAAGCAGCGGGGAGGATATTAGAATAAGTAGCTGATCAAGCAATTTGACTGACCAAATGTATGGAAGTGTTGGGTACTATTGAAAATCATCCCCTAAATGTGTCACTGCGACCTTTTTCAGATACATCCTGTAGCTGTGCAAACAGCTCACCGCATAATGGTGTGAAATTCTCCACAGGCTGAAGCTGGCAACTAGCAGCATTAAGTGGTCACATGCTGCTGATTTTAGTGGCTTCCAAGAGTGTCTGTTCCATCTCAGTACTGTTTGTCAGCCACTCTGATGTGCTGTAACTGGTATGACATTGACTCAGAACAAGCCAATCATCACAACTTAAAGATCCATAGAAAAGTCCATGCTGTGCTGCCTTTGTTGGAGTTGAGTACAGAACAGCATGTCTGTTTCTCCCCACATTTAAGAGATTTGCCATCAATTTGCTTGTTGCAGTGTCATTTTCAAGAAAATTTTGCAACTGTTTATTGTCTATTACTGAGCCAAAAGAAATCCCCCACTCCCAAAATAATTGTTTTTTTTACAACAGGGTGGGAGATGCTCAAAGCATCTGGGCTTGTCTACACACATACTAGCTCCATAATAACTAAATCAGTTTGAGTTCAGACCTTTAGTTATTTGGGTGCAAGTCTATGAGTAGCCCCTCTTATTTCAGCGTAACTCAAGTTGGTAAAACAGATGTAGTTATTTCAGAGCGGGGGTGTGTGTGTAGACAAGCCCTCAGAATCATGAGAGTTCAATAGAGCAACAAGGGAGTATGTCAAATGCCAGCCCCTTAAATCTATTCTAAAAGGTGCCACTTTGAGGAAGCAGAGTCCTTATCCCACAGGGAAATGGGGAACTGTAATGAGTGTCTGGCCACGCTCCTGATCTAGGGAAATTGATAAATGATAAGCAGGGGAAAGCAGAGCGTGGAAGAATTGCATGTGCATGCACGTCAGACCCATAAGGATGATATGAGTGGAAGTAGCTCTTGTAACAGGTAGAGGCTGCTGGGTGAAATTCACCACGTGCAGAGGGCTAGCACAAAGAACACTACTTAAGGCTCATTGCATAGGCCTTGTGATGGCCCTTTGCCCTGGAGTGAATTTCACCTGCTGTGCAAGGTCCTGGATTGAAGTCATGGAGGGAGAGAAAGGCTTCCTGTGTCTCGGATCCATGGCAGTAGAGAGCAGCTGTGCACAAGGGGACAAGTTAGTATCATTCCCATCTCTGAGCTGTGTGATTGACTGCAACAAAAATTAAAAAGGAATGAAGTTGGCCATTCCCCCACCTACCCATCAGCCTCTGAAATAACACATTGTTGGGGGCACTGTAAGACTGTAGGTGCCAGGCTAGGGGCTCATCAAACACCTTTTCCCCTTTAAGAGTAATTATTGAGTATTTGGAAAATAGTGTAATCTGTCTAATTTATTTTCAGCTTTATTTTCACTGAGACACAATGACCCAAATTTACCTAAATTATAAGCTTGTCAGGGCAGGGACTGTGGGTCTTTAGCTTCAAAGGCTGAAGGCTGACTCAATATCCTTGATTGTGGCAGGGGGGACAAAAGTTGGGGGAGGGGGCTAGCTCCTCCCCTCTCCTATGAAAATGTTGGGGGGGGTCTGATGTATGTTTCTGCCCCCACAATATTTTCCATCCACACAATATCTCATGGAGGGAAGACCTGGCTATGTTTCCGCCCCGCGTGCGTGCACTGGGGCTGGAGGGGAGAGCGGGACGCAGAGGAGGGGCTAGAGAGGCCATTGGGATGGGGTGAGGAACAGTGCACTAGCACATGGGCAGGGGGCTTCAGTGCACAGGGCAGTAGGGAGGGGAACACAAGGTACCAGCTGCTGAGGAACTGCTATAGGAATGTCAGTATGAACTTCCTGGATGCCCATTCCCAGCCTGTAGCCAGCTGTCCCCACCCAGTCTCAGTAGCTCCCCTTGTTCCACCTCGGACCTCACCCAATTCCACCACACCCCAGCCCCCTACTTGATTTATTCATAGGGTATTTACAGGAGGATTTCCAGTACCCTGGGGAGAGAGGTGAACCTATCCCCAACAAAAACTTGCTCTGCCGTTCCTCCTCTGCAGACTAGGTTCCATCAATGACAAGGGGACAGGAAGAACTCTGCTAAGTCGGCAGCTGATACTTTCTACGTGCAGCTCAGCAGTTCCACAACTTGCCCTTGCACCTGGGGGTCACCCTAGGGCTGCAGCTCTTTGTTCTGTTTCCTCCATTCTTGGCCTCTTGGGTCCTGCCAGCTCTCAGCCCTGAAGCAACAATCTGTGTTTGTGGTGGGTGTTGAAGTCTGTGTACATACAACAAAGTGATCAGCTGTTTCCAAGGGATAAGAGGATAGCATCACTCCCTTCTTACTAGCTTTTGCTGGAATAGCCTCATACTTCACAACCAGGATAAGGTGCCAGCTGCCAAATGTGGGAGTGGAGGGAAAGACTGGAGATGTTCTTCTTGGCTAGGGTTCTTAGGGCAGCCCGGAAACCCACAGTCTGTTGTGTGTGCCACCAGTTCAAAAAATACAATCATACAGATATCCAGATGTTGTAATGTATATCTAGGTGTTGTGGTACAAAAGAGTAAGAGTGTTGAGAGCATTTTGCTGTGGGTTCACCTGTGGCTGTCTAAAGGCACTGTTTTCAGAAATGTTTGGGAAATCAGGTGCAGCTGAGGAGGAGTAGGTTCTTCTGCCATTTTGTCTCTTTGAGCTACAAGTTAGGTGATATATCTCTTACTGAACTAACAAAGGTATTTTCCCCCTTGTGGCAATATTTGGGTTCAAGTTACAGTTCTTTCCTTAGAGAAACATGGACCAAATGGTTAAAACACAGGTCTTTTAGTCTGAGGACTTGGATTCTAGTGACACCTGTGCAACTGACTTACCAAGTCACCTTGGACAAGTTACTTAAACTCTCTGTAATGTGGGAACAGTTCTTTCCTACCCTACCAGGGTGTTGGAGATTAAATCATTACTGTTTATAATGATTCTTTGCTTCTTAGAGGATGCTATATTTCTGTGGTGTTTTTTTATGTTGAACTAGCTCTGTGAGGGGTTTTAGTTTCACTACCTCACAAATCTTCCATTTACATGTTTGTTTTGCCTTTGTATGCTCTATCTCAGAAATTTTCTCTCCACAGTCTATAGGGGTCCTGCCAGCCTGAACCAAGGTCAGTGTGAATTATAATGAAAAGGGGGCACTCACAAGAGGTGAGGGCACCCTGTTACAAAGCAGCTGCACCAAAGGTGGACTGATGCCCACGCTCACTTTTCCAGGCCAAGTCGTCCTTGGTGAGTGGGCTGGCGGGTTTCATGGAAGAAAAGCCCATAGGAAGAATGTGTGTTCAAACTGTAAAATTCCAGAAGAGTTCATGACAAAGGCCCAAAATCGCTGCTTCCTGGTGACAGAGCAGCGGTGCCTGCAAAACGGCATTGCCTGTGCGCGGTTTGTCTCTGTTCAAGGAAATGGGACTTGTGGACACTTGGTAAACAGACAAATTGCTCCAAGAAAATATCTGACATTGCTTTCTCCTCCCACCATCTACGCACATTCCAAGCACCTCTGAACTGATCTATGAGGCCCTAAAATCTGCTACCACTTGCCAACATTCCCTTGCTCCTTAAATGTTCAATGTAGAAGGAAAACTGTCTGTTATAGAACCTACCTGGCATGGTGTCAGTGCTTAGGATGTCTTTGTTAAACGTCGCCTAAAATGAAGACGGAAGATCAAATGAGAAAAGACTGTATGGTGAGGAGATTGAAACTAGTAGGAAGGAGGCGCAAATGCAGCTCTTGAAACAATAGTTGTATCAGACTCCTGGGTCATGTGAAGTTAAGTTTTGTTTGCCAGCCATTTAGTCATAAAAGCAAAAGTATTGAGCGACTCCTTCCCAAATCAATATGTGCCATGTCCTTCCTCCTACTGCCTATAATTCTGACTATGAGGAAGCTCTGAAATACAACTGATAATCATCCTTGCTCAGCGTCAGTTAACACTTGTAAGTCATTGGCAGGGCCATCCCTAGGAGGGTGCAGGGCCTGGGACATTAGAAACTCAGCGCCTATCTGCAGGGTGGTGCTCCCCACCCCAGCTCTGCCCAGCCCACACCCCCACTCCACACCCCAAGGTCCCATCCCGGCCCTGCCTTTTCACGTCCTGCCCCCGCCCCGCCTCTTCCTGCCCAGCTCCGCCCCTTCCCCCGAGCATGCTGCGCCCTTGCTTCTCACCCCGAGCGCCTCCTGATGCCGCGAAACATCTGATCCGCAGCAGGTGGTAAGTGCTGGGAGGGAAGGGGAGGTGCTGATTGGTGGGGCCTGCTGGCGGGCAGGAGGCACTGGGGGGAGGAGGAGGTCCTGGTAGAGGAGGCTCCTCCTCGCCCTCCCTGCCTGCTGCCACTCACCTCCTCGCTCACCTTCTCACCCCACTGCCCTGCCTGCCTCACCTCCCCATCCACAGGGCTCCCCAAAGCACAGGGCCCAGGGTGGTCGCCCTGATTCGCTGTACCCAAGGGATGGCTCTGGTCATTGGCTGTGGAAGAGCTGAGTACACTTCATTGCCCACAGCAACCGCACAGGCTAAGAAATGAGCTCACGCCCAGTTCTCTGTTGTGTATTTTAACAGTGCTTCCATAGAGTTCTTGTTTGCATTTGACTTTCTGGGGCAGCTTTTGTAGCTGTGCCCAGAAGTTCATTCACTCATTTGGAAGAGGGCAGAATGGGAGTCATAGTCACCTCACAAAAACTACTGCCCAGGAACCTGAACTCAGACAAGTGATTGCATGTGACCCTGCTGCTAAACAAATCAGCAATAGGCATGAACAGCTATAAAAATCATATTGCAATCAAGCTACTTCTGTGCTGCTGCTCCAGGACTATTTAGCTTCAAGCATCTGAAGCCTCCAGCCCTTAGTTCTTTTAGTGATATGTTGTCTGATCAGTGATGCCAGTGGCTTATTTTCCATAGTAACTGCTGGATCCTGAAATCTTTGCTCGGTGCTGAGTCCTCAGTAGGAATCCTTGAGTGAGTAACGACAGGATCAGGCGGGCCCAAAGGCACTCGGTATTTGTACTACAAATGATAAGCTGAAAGAGGAAGATAGTAGCATAAATATCAGCCCTGTAAAATAATAGCACTAGAGATGTTGGCTAAGTCATTATCTTGATCTTCTGCCATGTTGCAATATAGAAAACAGTCCCGAGGCTTATAATATAAGAAAAACAAAAATGGCCGCAGAATTCTTGTCTGGGATAAGTATTTTTTTACTATTGGTCTGAAAGGTCATAACTAGATTATTATTTTCACATTTCCTTGTTTAGGGGAAACGGCTTAAGGTACCTTCCAGGCTTAGTTAATTTGCTTATTTAAAATCTGGCACAAAATAAAAGTTTCTCTGTCAGTTACATATCAGACAAGCATTCTCATAAGAGCACTAATAGGTCCTTTATCCATGTCCTGGGAAAGGAAGCAGATTCAGTTGGCAGATCTCATTGCGTCATACCACTGATGGTGAAAGATAAGGAAAACATTTTTCATCAGGACAACAATATTACAGTTTGTTCTATTTCCTCCATCCCTATTAAAGTGGACAGTAAAAAAGTAACTTGTTAACAGGGCTGTAGTGTATATATGTACATATATGTGTTTATATATTAATAATGCTGTGCATTTTATAGGACTCTTTAAGTGAGACTCAAAGTGCTTTACAAATGTTAATGAATTAAGCCTCTCAACACCTAGTTTACAGTAGGGGAAGCTGGAGCATAAAGAAGTTGTGATGTGTTCAGTATCCCAGAGGAAGTCCTGTAGCAGAACTGGGACTAGAACCCAGATCTCCTGACTCACACTTCAGAGTAGGTTTGGTCTGAAGGGGTGACATTTTGTTTGTTTGCCATTTTAACTACACGTATATTGATGTGTGTGTGCCTTACCCTGCTGTAGCTAACCCAAGGCTTCCCTGTATGTCTTGCAGAGTGTCTGGAGGAGAACTTTTTGACTTCCTGGCACAGAAAGAGTCTCTGAGTGAGGAGGAAGCAACCAGATTCATTAAGGAGATTTTAGATGGTGTTAACTACCTCCATGCCAAGAAAATTGCTCATTTTGATTTAAAGGTAAAAAACGTTGATCTAGTTAAAAGAAATAATTATAGCATATATTCTATAATGCAGCATATGTGATACATTTAAATGCGATGGTATATAAAATATGTTTTGATAATAGAGAAGGTGGAAGAGTAGAATGCTTAGCTTTTTGGACTGAGGCCAGCTGTGCTGGATGGACATGACAGCACTCAGTGGTAAGCAGAAATGGTATTTCGCAAGATTTTAGAATCATACAATCCTAGGACTGCAAGGGACCTTAAGAGGTCATGTAGTCCAGTCCCCTGCACTCATGGCAGGACTAAGAATTATCTAGATGATCCCTGACAGGTGTTTGTCTAACCTGCTCTTAAAAGTCTCCAATGATGGAGATTCTACAACCTCCCTGGGGAATTTATTCCAGTGCTTAACTACCCTAACTGTTAGGAAGTTTTTCCTAATGTCCAGCCTTGTATTTCTTTTAATGATGAGAATGAGAAATCAATGAAACCTTCATCTTGTGCAGGTCAGATATTTTAATTAACGCTACTATTATTTACTGTTTCTATAATAGCACCCACTATGTGGTGGATGCTTTTACAAACATATAGGAAGATGTACAGTACCTGCCCCGGAGAGCTCACAAACTAGTCACCATCATGAGTCCTTTTCTAAGTAATTTTCCTTTGAAATCGCTAACTCCATCAGAGCAAATTAGTCTAAGTGTACTTTTAAACATTAATAACAGTCAGTATAGCCTTTGCCTTGTAAATATTAGACTCTAATTCATATTCCCACTTCTGGCAAGAATTTTCTATGTAGAGACCCACTCAATCTGGGTTGAAGTTATAGTATGTGTGTTGTGAGTGCTACATGCTGCTTCCAGTCCTGTCCAGTTCATTTCTTTACCAAACATAGCACAGACTAAAACAGTGATTGTGTTTAGAATTCTATGAGGAACGTTATTCTGAAACTACAGAGTTCAAACAGCTTCAGCAATGTATGTTTGACCAGGAAACAAGAGGTAGATTAGTTCAGTGGCTCTCAGCCTTTCCAGACTACTGTACCCCTTTCAGGAGTCTGATTTGTCTTGCATACCCCCAAGCTTCACCTCACTTAAAAACTACTTGCTTACAAAATGAGACATAAAAATACAGAAGTGTCACCGCACACTAGTACTGAAAAATTGTTTACTTACTGATTTTTATCATATAACTATAAAATAAACCAGTTGGAATATAAATATTGTACTTACATTTCAGCACAAAGTATATAGATCAGTATAAACAAGTCATTGTCTGTATGAAATTTTAGTTTGTACTGACTTCGCTAGTGCTTTTTATATAGCTTGTTGTAAAACTAGGCAAATACCTAGAAGAGTTGATGTACCCCCTGGAAGACCTCCGGTTGAGAATCACTGGTATCAGTTGGTTCAGAATATGGCTGCTGACCTGCTTAGTCATCCAGGTCACTGAGAGCACATCACCCCAATGTTCCCCATGTACTATCAGGTGAATTTAAAGTTTCAGTCCTTATCTTCAAAGCCTTTCATGGAACTGACCCAAACTTCCTGAGAAACTCTGTCTCTGTCCATGACTGTGATCTGCCTAGACAATGATGTGCCTCTTGAACTAGGATTCTGTCACCCACAAGGATGAAACTCAAGGCTGGGAGACCGAGCATTCTCAGCAGCAGGCCTGCAGCTATGGAACTCGCTTCACAAACGTTGCCATTTTCAGGATTATGTACAAAACATGGCTCCGTCCCTCCTCAGAGCAAGGTGGAAGGTAGAGGAAAGACAGAGTTTGAGGAGATATGAGGAACTTTAAAAGGGGGGGGGGCGCCTAGAGTAGATCACATGTTGTTTGTCATTATTTTGAATCTAGAATTGTGTGATGCCTAGTTACTGCAGTGATGAGTATTACATGGACAGATATATGCCCAAGTTCTTTTCTTAAATATATATTCTTCTTGTTGCAATTGCATATATCCCAACAATTCAATACACTTCATCAAACTTCTGTCCATATGTTTGTTTGTTAATGGGTGTGAGTGTGTTGAGGTTACCCTGAAGCCATATAGCCCATGAACAAAGGTTTACATTTGAAAAATATGCTAACATTCAGTGATGGAATATAATTATGTGAACATGAATTAAACTTTTCCCAGGGTGAGTTCTGGCTACTGAAATCCACATGTCCCATGTCAATAAAGTTCAGTGGTCAATAATGTTGGAAAAAGAGCAAAAAAGAAAAGTGCATGTGGGGCTGAACAGACACCATTTCATAAATACAAAAAATAAATCACCGACAAGCCATTTAAAGCAAGATTCAAGATATCACTCATCTGGCTTTTATAGGACTATTTTTAGAGCTTCTGCAGCGTTTAGCCAGGCATATATTTTTAAGCAATAATCCAACTAGGGAAATGGAGATCCATAATTATCTTGTCACTCTTATCAATCTTGCCATTTAAAAAAAAAGGTGGCTGGGGAACATATAATGGGAACTAATTTGGAAAGGTGTTTTTTGTTTGGTGGTGGTGGTGGTTGTTGTTGTTGTTTTGGGGGCGGGGGTTGTTTAGTTGCTTTGCCAAGATTTGACTGTGGAAG
Source organism: Mauremys reevesii (assembly GCF_016161935.1). Classification (NCBI taxonomy): domain Eukaryota; kingdom Metazoa; phylum Chordata; order Testudines; family Geoemydidae; genus Mauremys; species Mauremys reevesii. The sequence continues at coordinate 33,407,967 of NC_052632.1, read as the reverse complement.
TGTCTGCAAAAACAAAGGCTGCTGAAGCCAAACAAACAAACAAAACTCAGAACACAATGTCATTGAACAGCTGGAGATGGACAATACACCAAAGGAGGGAGGGGGATATAAAAGAGGGAAATCACATTTAAAATATTTTATAGCCATTATAACAACTGAAAATTCCTTTCTCCCAAGTGGCCCATAAACCCTAGGACTCCCCACAGAGATTCTGGGGGGAAAGGAAGCTTAACTATATAACCATTTCTTGCTAATTCCTTACAAGCACTGATGATATGCTTGGCACTGTACAAAGACCCACAATAAAACTAGACCCTGCTGGGTGCAATATCAATAATAATCGCACTGTCATGCCTCTGCTAATGTTCTGCTGAAATCAGTGGAGTAGCAGGACATACTGGGGGATGTTTTGCAGCAGTAAAGAGGATGAGATGGTGGGTGGGGAATGTGACATAATGAAAACGTTAATTATACTGTGAACAAGGCAGACGTACATGTATCCAGTATGTGACTAGAGCGAAGTGTTTTATTCCTATGATATTAGCCAGGCAACCACTTTTCCTATTGCTCCCCCTTTCCTGCTGGTCTGTTCTCATGACCTACTTCCAGCTGGTATAGTCCGCACCTTGTCACTTGCTGAAATCCAGATGCAGGCCTGAGAACACCAGGGATCAGCTCTCTCTGGTGTAAATTGGCACAGTGCCATTAATTGCAGCAGAACTGTACCTGTTTACATCAGGTGAGAATCTGCACCAAGATGCAGAGACGATGAATAGAGATGACTGTTGAATAACTTCTTGTTTCATACTGTGCTACCTCTAGCACAAGTCTGTTCTAAATGGGCCTGCATCACATGTCAGCAGCATACACTGCTGGCAGCTGTATGCACTGAATCTTCAGAAGAAAACCAGCATAGTTAGCCTGGAGCTAAAATCATCTTAGTCCAATGGCTGTGAAAATAAATTATTCATGTAGCCTGTCTGCAAGTGTAATGCAGAATGAAAGTGTGTGTTAGCAGTAGCTCCTTGCACACGAGAATTAGTTCTGAAATGGTCAGGCAGCTGCCAGCAGGGAATCAAACTCTCTGACTGTTGCTTCCAGGCTATAATTAAAAAATGAAAATTTAATAGCATTGGAGCTTTTCATCAGAGCTGAATTGTGCTAGCCATGCTGCTCTAAAAACTACAAAATATAGGGGGAATGACAGGGGCTAAGAAAGTTAGTGGGAGCAAATAATGAATAGATATTGCACAGAGTAGGGAGTCGAACCTGCTGCTTAGGGACTGCTAATGGTTCTCTTTTCACAATTCTATTGGGTTTGGCCTGGTGCTTTTGGTTGCATAACAGTCAGAAATTCTCCATGTGTTCTTAGAATAGCTTGTCACTAGATGTGGGCCAGAATCTCCATTCCCAGGCCCTTCCAATTTCAGGGCCATTCAGATCCTCATCCCAGGATCTGAACCTACCCCACTTGTGGAAGGGACCAAGCAATGGTAAGCTCACCCTCTGTGTTGTACCACCATGTTCAGCATGTCAGTCTCATAACATATCTCGTAACGCATCTAGTTGAGCCATGCAATTATTTACAGTTATGTGAATAACTCTGGTGTCTCATCATTTCCCTGGAAACCAGGTATATTTTATCTTCATCCTGCCATAACAGCTATAATTAACAAAATAAACACAGGCAGGCAGAGAGAGAAAGCAACTGGTGAAGAGAACAAGGAAGGTTCTGACTTATTAGGAACCAGGACACGCTGCAGCTTTTGTGAGAGAAAAGAATAAAGGCAATAAGTGAAGTGAATTATTGCTTTTGAGCAGGAGGCTTCAGACACTGAGGAGTGTTAATTTTGCTGCTGTCAAGTTCTGATTTGACAATGTCACATTACATAAATATGTTCAATTTATCAAAACAATGAAGTCTGCATCGCCAGAAGTAGGTTTGTGGTTTTAACCTGTTCTGCAGTATTGCAAACATGTACAAGTATGAAAAGGTGACTCGAGGGATACTGCTTGGGCTGATCTGTTAGCTTCCTAACAAATACTATAACTAATCTCTGTTTCATTATTTTTAGCCTGAAAACATTATGCTTCTAGACAAGAATATTCCCATTCCACACATAAAACTCATTGACTTTGGCCTCGCTCATAAAATAGAAGATGGAGTTGAATTTAAGAATATTTTTGGGACACCAGAGTTTGTAGGTGAGTGTTCAAGCAGGTCCTTTGTGTTACAGCTTTTCACTGGAGAAGCCAGCAACACCTTCGTGAATTCAGGGAGAAGCCAGTAACACTTCCGCCTTTTCAGTCCCCTAAAATTGCCACCCCATTTGGGTGCACGGCATCTAGAGGGCTTGCTTGAATCTTCTTGGAGGAGCAGCCGAGTCGTGCCTTCTGTAAACTGTAGCTGTTGAGCTGAAGAGATCCGGGTGCAGTCAAATTCGTGAGCTAGAGAAATAAATTCAGGGTTGAAATTTAGGAACCCCCTAGTACTAATCCCAGGTCTGCTACTCTCCCTGTGGCAAGTCAGAGCCACTCTGCATCTGTAAAATGGAGTAATATAGGTCTCTGTTGATGTTACTGCTTTCTAAGTATAACTCCCTCCTACTGAACCTATTTTGGATTATAGCTCCTTTCCTTTCATTACTTCAGGCCGACTGTCATGTTGTGACTTCCTGATCACGTTTCTAACCTTGAGGTTTGCTTGTATTATCTCTTGGTCCTTACTGGTTTTTACACCTGCCAATCAGAGATCTATTCAGTTTAATTTACTTCCTCTTCCGGATAATAAATGAAGCTGTTAAATAAACACTGATCCCGGCTGCCCTGTTAGAGACACCTCTTCACTCCTCGATACTTTGCCATTTATCGCTTCCTTTGTTCAGTCCTCCACATGGATATTTTTCATCCAGAAGGTGTTTCTTCTACAGAAGCTACAGTAACAGCTGACAACAATAGTACTGAATGGTGTGTTGGCTGGAAAGAAACCTTGGGCAAGTTGCACTAGAGCAGTCCCTGACTGGCCAATTACTAAGACTGGGCATGAATGGGATCCGTTCATTGCCATTCTGAAATCATTTGGGAGAAAATGCTCAGATCCATCCGCTTAGGGATGCTGTTACATGAAATAATTTGTTGTTGGAGGTATAATTAGTACTGTAGGTGGATTGTAATATCTTTCTGTCCTTTATTCTTTGATCCCTTTTCATTCTCCATTGACTCTAAATTAGCTCTCCGTTTGGGAGCTTAAATTCCTACCGTCACTCGCACACACCGTTGTAGAACTTCAAACAGAAATTACCTCATATAACTACTGGGCTGCTTTTTACCAAGGACTAATGTAATTCTTGACCTATGCATACAATTCATGCTGCTAAAATTAATTACTCAATCTGTTGCTGATGTTTGAATAAATGCTTCTTACAGCTCCAGAAATAGTGAACTACGAACCACTTGGGCTAGCTGCAGATATGTGGTAAGTTCTCAGCATTAACTTTTCTTCCAAGGGGCTGTACTGCTAGTTTCTTAAGGGTGCTCTGTGTAAAATCCATTCTCTACATATCAGACAATGCTGACATACAGTAAAGAGCTGTTCTTTCACTCCTTCAATTTTTACCTGCTGTTTATAGTAAACTTCTACTCATAATAATAAAAAAAATTAATTATATAAAGCAGGAGTTAACAATTTGCCACTAGCTGCCACCGTTTGGAGAGAGCCTCTTGAAAGGCACCATTGTCCCTGCAATGCCTTGGGATAGCTTTGTTTATAAAAGTGCTGTGAATAGAGCACGCTTTGATACCAAGCTGTCCTGTCCAAAATGGTCATAGTGGCTAAAACGTCCTTGCAGATATTCCTCCATGCTTCTGACATGTACCATAGCTAATTAGCCACTGTGAACCCATCATGACTTAAGACACCCATATAAAGAAACCCTAGATATCATGTCATTTGAGTCTGTATCCAAAATTCATATTCCTTTTTATGAAGCACTGACTTTTACTTAGGTTTTGTCTGACTGCTAATATCATGGTTCATCTGCCAATCTAGCAGCTATAATTGGCTGATGTCACACACATGTATTAAACCTACAATTAGTTGCTCTTTTTGTTTTCTAGGAGCATAGGAGTCATCACCTACATACTGTAAGTACAGAATTCGATCCACTTGTATGGAACAGTTGTAAAAGTTGTAGCAAGCTAGTGAAAAGTAGCTCTTCTCATCAGACCCTTAGGGAAGGAGCTGCACAGCAGGAATGGGGCAAGGAATTGATGGACAAGTGATATCCAGAGGCCTTTTAAATAGAGAAAGCAAAGAAAATTAAGTAAAACTAAAAGAGAGGCGATAGGACCAATGACCAGCAAATACCTCAACGAAGCTCCTGTGCCTCTTATGTTTTTGGGGGTGGGATTTTCAAACGTGGTTCCCAAGTGTTGGCTGAACTCTGCTGCCATTGATGTCAAACACCCACCAGCTTCAGTGGGAACAGAGTTAGGTCAACACTGAGCACTTTTGAAAATCCCACTTAAATCTCAGCCTCTCTAGCCCTGGGGTTCTCCTGGGTGGGCTCAATGGGCTACGTGCTGCAGACGTTACCCAGAGCTCCCATTGGCCTCGTTGGGAATTTTGCTTTAGCAAGCTTTGCAGCATCGGGCCCAACAAAGCTAGAGAGGCTTAAAAGAGGAATCTCTTTCTGGTGGGCAAAGCAAGTGGAGCAGAATTAAACACACCCACAGGCCATGCTGAAAGCTTTTAGATTGTTCCCTGAGCTTAGACCCCGCCCACTATAAAAGGGCTGTAAGCTGACACCATAGTCGGGATGCTATGAAGTCCTTTATGCCCTGGGGTACATGGATACACTCCGAGACACATTAGGTAGCCCACCAGCATCTAAAGAGCAATTCTAAAATTGTCCAGATCCTTGATCTTCATTTGCACTCTTCATGTCATCAGCGAATACATCTGAACCTGATAGGACATCAAAGTCTTCATAAATTGCTATTTACATCTGTTCATAGATGGATGGGAAGGGAGACTGGATGTTGAGAAGAACCAAACTAGAATGCTTACCCTGTGATTACAGTAATGCACAGATAGCCAGGTGTTCTGAGAGACCTTCACCTTCCTCTGAAGTGTTGCATACACAGGCCTTTGCTGGAGGCAGGATAATACAGGGAATGGAGCAGTGCTCTGTTCCAATAGGGCAGTTCTTTTCTATTTATATACCTTGCTCTGTAAAGAGACAGAAGCATTGATTTTGCTTTTGCATTGCTCCAGCTGGTTGAAATGACCTAGAAACCTTCTGCACAACTTTGTATTTAGAGGTGGGCTTGCCCCATGAATTCCAGGTCCAAATTTCCCCAAAGTTGGAGGTTGTTCAAAACAGGAGTTTTGTCTGACCCACCTCTACTTATACCTAAAATCTCCATTGGGGAAAAAAAAAGAGAGAGAAATGCAAACAATGTGTCCCTGTAGATTTCCACTAATCCTGGCTCTGTTGTATCACAATGTATTTGTGGTGTGTCACGGATCCACTAGATTAGTGCTATGCCCCCAGCTTTGGAACAATCTCTAGTACAGTGGTTCTCACCCTATTTACCATTGTGGGCCACATCCAATACTGGCTGTGGTCCTGAGGATGTCACATGGCCGCCCCTGTTTGCTGATTGGGCCACAAGTTGAGAATCACTGCTCTAGGAGGAACCCCTTCACTGTGCCAGACCTGCTAGGGGTCTCACTCTTCCTCCAGAGTAAGTCAGCTGGCTTCTCCACCTCCTTAGACTGCACTTCAGGGCCTGCAGCACTCCTGCTTCATACTGTGAGCTCTGTTCGGTGAGTCCAACCGAGATGGATTCCTGGTAGAGACTTGTACGTTCTCCAGGGGTCGATACACGTCTGCTAGCCTCTTCAGTGACATTCAAACAGTGTTGTCAAAACAGTAGGGTTTATTAGTCAACTGGAACATTGCATAGGAAGTCCTTAGGTTAACATAGAGAACGGAAGGTTAAAGCAAAACCATTCTGGTCAGCCCAGAGCCCCCAGCCAAGCTCTAGTGAACTCCATTTTTCAAGCTGTGTGTGTGTCTCAGTCCGACTTCTTTGGTCAGTTACCAGGTGAGAACCCTGACTCCTTCCAGCAGCCAACTCTTACCCCCCACCTCATACCTCCCCAGTTAAGTTCCTTTTAAGCTGCACAGCCATGGAGCTGCCTATTAAGTCCAGTTAGGCAAAAGATCCTTGGTCACTGTGACAGTGTTGGACGATAAAGGCCTATTGTGAGCAGAATCACTTAAACAAGCAATTTCACTCCTCTTAGATTTGAAGGGTTTGATGCAGTTCTGTTTTGAGCCCACTGCATCCTGAACTTCCACTACCAAATTCCAAACAGGGAAGGCAAGAATAGTAGTAGTTATTTTAATGGGATCAGTTTCCTTAGTATGAAGAACACTTAGATTTCCAGCAAGAGTTATTTATACTAACTCTCTTGACTCAGCATTCATGGTATTTAAAAAAAGGAACTCTAATAGAAGTGCTTTAACCCCAGGTTTTTGTGGGACTGAGGTAAATATGAGTCTAAGATGAAAGATGTCAATTGCATTTGAGAGAGATGCCAGGCAGGATCACAGCCCTTTCCTTCTAAAAGATTGCTGAATGGTGTTTTATGAGGATGGTGACTGCGTTGTATCCTTGCACTTTTAAGCATGGAGCTGAGCTCTGACAGAATTAGCTCTTTATGTTCAATTTTATTGCACTGTAAGTCCCCTGGCTTGTCCTGGGGACTAGTTTTAATCAATGCCATGTCCCCTTCCTACCCTGCAGAAATCAGAGCAAGGCCACAAAAATCTGAGCAATTAATTTTCTCTATTTATGTGGACCTCTTGGGCCCAACTCTAGGTGCATAGATTCTTGCCAGTGAACTGCAGGCAGAAAAACAGCACGGGGCAGGAGTTTTTCCCAAAAGCCTACAGAGAGGCCACTGAACAGGGCTTCTTTGATGGGAACTATGGGGGGACATGTGGATATTTGTGCATGTACCCCCTGATACATTCATAGCAACTGGACCTCTCCTCCAGTGCGGATTATTCTTACCCTGGGCAGCAATAACCTGAATGTGTCTCAGGGATGGGGGTGTCCATGAATAGGGTCTTTGCTGTCACACATGGAAACACATTAATGCTGCTTTTGTGAGTCTGTTTTGTAGCCATATATATGGTGACCAAGATTTGGGCCTTTTATTTCCAAATCTTCTTGGCTGCCCTGAAAGAGAGACCCATATTCCAATATTGTCATTTCACAATCTTGGAATCACGTCAAAGTAACTTTATTTTTCCCCAATCAAAACATGATCCTCCTGTCTGGCCTATTCAGGCTCAGCGGCGCATCCCCTTTCCTTGGAGAAACAAAGCAGGAAACTCTCGCCAACATCACAGCGGTGAATTACGAATTTGATGAGGAATTCTTCAGTCACACCAGTGATCTGGCAAAAGACTTTATCCAGAAACTCCTGGTGAAAGACACGCGGTAAGTGAATGTACAGAAATGGCTGGCTGCCTTTCATGCCACCCAGGCAAAAATGAGCACGCTGAGCAGTTCAGAGTTTTCATTGCAGAGTAGGTCGCTGTCCCAGAGTGAGTCATTAAGTACAGGTGTATTGCTGTGTCCCTTGTAAATGTCTGTATACAGAGGCCCTAAAAATATGCCCTGTGCCAAAATTCACCAAATGTGGCAGAAGTTGGCATGCATTTTCTTTCACCAGTAGGGTTGGATTGGTTTGGTTTTTTTGTGAAGTGCAAATTACTGGAGTTTATTGGGTTTTAGAAGCTGTTCTTGTGTCTGGTAATTCATAAATATTTGTTATTGCCTCTAATGACATCTCACAAGCCATGTGCCCTTGGTGGGTGAGTATGTCTGTGTGTGAGAGAGTTGATTTTTATATTCAGTGTTTCAAAAACAGCTGCTTTGCATGGACAAATTCAGACTGGAATTTTTTAACAATGAGTAATTAACCATTGGAACAATAAAAGGGGCCTGGTGGATTCTCCATCACTGACAATTTTTAAATCAAGGGTGAATGTTTTTCTAAGAGATCTGCTCTAGGAATTATTTTGGGGAAGTTCTATCGGCCCGTGCTACACAGGAGGTCAGACTAGATGATCACAATGGTTCCGTCTGGCCAGGGAATCTATTAATCACGTGCTAAAGCCTGCAGATTGGCTTGCAGAGATTGTCAGGAAACCAGCTCCTATGTGTTCACTTGGAGGCTTGTGTTCATCGGTCTCAAACCTCCAGAGGGACACCCTATCTGTTCACACCTATAAGCCACCATTTTCCCTTCGCTGTCTTCATGGAGTCCATCGTTTGAGGCAGGATGGCTCTTATCCCAGGTCTGTAGTGGATGTTGGTAATTGCTCCCACACCCCAAGCCATAAGGAACCTTCTAGGAAGTGAGATGCACTTAGCCCTTACCCGTTATTGCTGCAAACTCCTTGCTCTTCAGTTGTCTTAGTGTCAAATTTGCTCCATTAACCCTTGTGCATCAGCTAGGTGCACCTGGCACTTCTCTAGCAGCTATATGGGGCTTTTCCCCTACCTCATGGTGATTAGGGAACAACAGAGATTCTTTAGCTACTGCAATAGGGATTATAGGAGAGGGATCTCTGCTCCTGAAGTTTTTAATGAGCTGGATGCAGCAGGACTAGCTTGCCACACTTCCTGCACTATGTTGGGGTGGGCGGAGAGAGTAAAGGGCATCCTTGTGGGTTATGTGCTGCTGAGCCCTCTGAAGAGTCTATTTGTACTAGTGGGAGTGGTCATCGGATGTCCCCTGAAAACAAAGTGGGGGGCCACTTGCAGAAAGGTGTGGGAAGGCAGGTCCCTAGGGTGCCCTCTAAAGACATCTGGGGGAGAAGGTAGATAGTGGGGGTTGTTGGGAGAAGGCTGCCAGCTAGAGTATCTGTCCAAACACATCAGTAAACATTTCTACGGACCTCAGACCCCAGGATATGTTGGAGTCTGATGTGAATGTTTTGCACAGGTTTAGCAAGTGCCTTTCAAGCCGGGCATATCAGGCATGTTGAAATCTGTGCTGTAACCAGCTACAAAGACAATACCATGTTTATGCCCATCCTGCCTGAAGGTGATAGTGTACTGTTCACAGTGCTGCTAGAGTGTAGGAGAAAGTTAGATTTTCTGATTAGTATTGAAGCATCCCGCCCAGGAATACTGCTGTCAGGAAGCAAGAGCTCCAGGGGTGACTTGATAGCTCGTGCATTAAAGATGTTTTTGATTACATTAATCTTATATCAATTGATATAGAGAAAAAGTCAGACCAAGTGTGTGCAGGAAGAATTCGCTCATTAGGCATGTTAGACTAGTAAGACAGAACGTATCATGAAACATTAGCAGCGTTTCACCTCTTGTTAACAGAACAATGAGAGAGGGAGAGATTTTCATTGAGTGTAAATGAAAATTAAGTAGAGCTCTGCTGGGGGTAGCACTGTTTTAACACTGAAGACAGAAACCTAACTGTTATGAACCCTGCTGCCCTACAGAGTAAAGTAGCCATGAAAGTTGTACCTCACTGTAAGTAATCCTGGCACTACTGGTGACAGTGTTATAGGTACAAGGTACCATATTAAAATGTTGGTTCATAAACACCCTGAGAGAAGTGTATGGTAAGCAGCTTGGCTCTCATTTAAGTGTGTGTTTCATTGCAGGAAACGGCTCACAATTCAAGAAGCTCTCACTCATCCTTGGATAACGGTAAGGCCAAAGATAGTGACGGAATACGGGTAGTGCTTTTATAACAGGTGGACATTTGCTTTGGGATAAACTAGTACAGAATTTGTATGGGAATTTATATTTCCACGCTAAAGCTATGTGCCTAAATGGCAAGAGAATTCATCATGGTTATGGCTTTCAGAAATCAGTTTGAACCAGACAGTGAATCTTAACCTCTCCATGTCTCACTTTCACCCATGAGCAAAGCAGGGAGAATACTCCCCTTCTTCACAGGTAAGTTATGAGAAATAACTCTACTAAACACTCTGAGATCCTTGGATTCACGACAAACTGAGGTAAAAACCTGTTCAATTCCTTCCAAAATCTTGGATTTCTGCAAGCCTTAGTCATGACTTCTGTTATTACAATAAAGCCAAAGTAGGGGTGACTGGAATATAAATAAATGGGCATACAGTATTCTGTATTAGAACACCATTTGTGTTGTTTTCATCTCTAATCACTGTTTGCATGGACACAAACCATACGTCTGGTGTAGTGCTTTCGGGTGTTGAGAGCTGACCATACCAAATGTGAAAACAAATCAGCTCCTTCAAAATGTCATTGGTGTAGTGAGCTAGTAGCTGTCTGGATTTGCTTGGTGTTTGGATTTGTGTGTGTGTGTGTTGTTTTGTTCTAAGCAAAGCTTGCCTCCGTAGATAAATCTCTTAGTGAAAATACATTTAGCAATCTCAGCATGGCAAATACAGATCTTTAAACACTGGATTGTTCTAATTTTGTTACGTATTGTACAAAACATTGAGTGGAGTGTTTTCAGGATTATTTTTTCCCCACAAATGTTGATGGTTTTGAGAATTTAACTGCACAAACTGTAGCATGCAAATAGTTCACAACCCTTTCATTTATTTACATTTGTCCCATGGGAATGAATGCTCAGTGCTTGTCACATCACCCCTTTTATTTTAATCAAATGCATGAAGGAGAATGACTGGAAACAACGCTTCTCCCCAGCATTGTGGAAATGCAGTTTGCATCCCTTGTCTGCTGTGTAGAGTTAAATTTGTGCAATATCTTGCAATCTTGATAATCAATCTATAATACTGGTTCTTCTGTCTGAAGACTCACCAGTTGATAGAAGAAACAAAAGTCCAAGAAAACAAGAAGGCTGAGAACAGTCAGCTGAAGACAAAACGTCTGAAAGAGTACACCATCAAGTGCCATTCAAGTATGCCACCAAATAACACCTACGTCAACTTTGAGCGCTTTGCCCGGGTGGTAGAAGACATTTCTCTGATGGAACGTGGTTTCAGCACTCTGACTGTGTCCCACGACTCCCTGCAGGAGGACATCGATGCTCTGGTTTCCATATATAATGAAAAAGAAGCTTGGTACAAAGAAGAAAATGAAAATGTGAGACACAAGCTTTCACAGCTGAAGTATGAGCACCGTAAAATTGAATCCCTGAAGAAACATCTGCAGGATGATATCAAGACTGTAGGTTCTAGTCTTGCAAGTGTCACTGGGAAATACATTGATCTAAAGTCTCAGTATGAATCTCTGAGTCAGGAACTTTCTGAGGAACTCAGGTGGATCCAGGATTTAATGAGTAGTTTTCAGCTGGATAATGGAAATGATGCATGTGTGAATGGAAACTTTGGCTCTGTTTTCAACAAAGATACTAATGAATCACTAATGGAGCTGTTAAATAGATCTTGCTGTGAAGAATTCCTTGCAGGCTTGAATCTTGATGTTGCAGAATCAAGTCAGTAATGGTTAATAGGCAACAATCTGCATTAGAACCCCTATCTTGCTGTCTGTCTGTCTCAATGTGCAACAGTAAGAAATCATCTCAGTTTGTAACTTCAGAACAAAACCATCACCTATGCATTAAAATAGAAATATGGAAATGTTGCACAAACTATTGACCAAAAGCCTACACTCTGCAGTGGTTTTTGTGCTGATGTGACCAGCGCAGTTCCTGAACCCTTAGAATTAGAAATCACTTTGTTTTAGGGCATGTGTAACCGTGCAGTTATTCTGCGCTAACATTATAATAATATGTAAACATACAGGTCCTGAAAATTATTAGGTAATTCACTTGAAATGAAATAGTATTTCACTCCTTATTTACCAGATTACATATTCTTTGAAGTCTATAAAATCGCCTGGTAGCATTCTTGTTTGGATGAGGGAAATAGTCTTGCAGACTTGCTGGGGATAATTCTGCACAGCAGATAATTAAAAACACTTATGAAGGTTATTGCAGCCCTTTAAAATGGAGCAAACGATGCAGTGATTTATCATTTCACACCATGAAAATAACAGCTAATGAAGGAAAGTTAAGGTTATTTGATAGGCTAATTATTCAGGCTACAGTCTCTCTTTCACTGTTATCAAATGTTAGAACAGGGGTCCTCAAACTGTGGGGCACACACCCCCAAGTGGGTGCAGAGGAATGTCTGGAGGGGGCACAGCTGGGGGGCAGGGAAGGCTCCGTCACCACCCCCAGTTGTGGGCCCCAGCCTTGGCCCCCTTAACCCTGTCGGTGTGCCCTCCCGCCCTTCCCAGCCGGAGCCCTGCTCCCAGACCCAGCTGGGGGAGGCGGGGGGCACAGACAGGGATGGGAGGAGGCACGAAGTAAAAAGTTTGGGGACCAGTGTTAGATACTTTTTAGTCCTTTAATGTGAAGTTCTTGCAATAAAAACAGCCATGTTTTGTTTCATGTACCAGAAATATTTTATTTGAAAGACAGAATGATAAATCTGCAATGGAATGACTGGAGAACTGTGTATGTATATTTTGTTGTGCAAATATTATATTATATTATGGATGATGATCCATCAGGCAGTGTCAATAGACCTTTGACTTTTATTCCATAATAAGAAAGGTCTGTCAAAGGAAACAATTCATTGACTCAGTGTGGTGGAACTTGAGACTGGTGTTTTTGTTCCAAAGGTCATTTTAGAAACTTATGAAAAAGGAAAAAAAGTCAGTGTTTAAACTGAATAATGCACCGTTTTCCTGTGTTTCAAAAGAAAGGTTATTTGCTTAGGCTGTATTTATGTGCACAAATGTAACCATTTCACGTTTTGGACACAATAAATAGTCTCTTATTCACAATGCTGTAGTCTCTGATGGGGAAGTCTGTGACTGAAATGGGGTATTTAAACATCTACTTAATGAAGTAATTATAGGGCCAGATTCTCTAGCTGGTTTATGGCTCCTTTGTGAGGCTGAGATACTGCAAAGGGGCTGTAAATCCAGTGGCAAATGCCCTGCAGAGAAAATGAATTCCCTGCTGGGGCATCTGTACCACAGGTCTCTCTCTACCACACACACTCACTCACTCACTCCTCTTTTCTCTCCCTCTGTTACCCGCCCCCTTGGCATGAGGAGTGTGTCGTGGGCCACGAGGGAGTGTGGTGGATCTGTGTTTCACATGGCAGTCCTTGACTGGCATAGTGTCCTTCACAGGAGCCGTTACCAGTGGTGCAACCTGGAGCTGCCTGGAAGCAGCTCTAACTTGCTTCGGAGCCAGGGTTGGCCCAGAGACTCAAAGAGTGGGAACTTGATTGTGCCATAGCAGGGCTCCAATGCAGGAATCAAACCTGTTTTTAATGACCTGACATAAAGACTGCAGATTGTCAGAGAATATCTGCATGGCCAGTTCTGTGATGCATCTAGTGGAAGTCTCTGGGGGCCGGGCCCTTAGATTTGTACAGGGCCGGCTATTGCAATGGGACTGATGTTGATTGGGCGTTTGTGCACTACCACAGTACAAACAACATGCTCAAGCAAGGAATCCCTCCTCCCTGGGCTCTCAAGCTCTGGCACGGCCATACCATGTCTCTCAGTGTTGCTTCTAGCAGCCCTTTGGAAATGGATGCAGTTGCTTTCCCTAAAAGGGTAAAAGTGAGAGTCACTCTGTACAGCTTCAGGCAAACTCTCCATCCCTAGTGGCCAAAATCCCCCTTTTCAGATAATTATGCTCTGAACAAAGAGGAGGACAAAGGGAGAGATGATATGTTAGACTTTTCTCTTTGTCCGCCCCGCCCTCCCCCAGAAAGCCCACTCCTCTGTTCTGGAAAAGCTAATGATTTAAATGCAATGGGCTGCTGTTCATAAGATTATAGGAATAATCCTGTTTATTTTATCTACAAAGCAGCAATGTATTCTCATTCAGTTCACAGAGCATGATGAATCAGAAAGTGCCATGTTCTCATAGTGACTTTGGGAGACTAGTGAATAACCATGCTTATGTATATATTTATGTTTTACACCTGTCTGTAGCACTATAGCTGTGTCTGGTGTTGGGCAGAGAATAGACATGCATCCTATCCTGAGACACTTACATTCTACATTAGACAGGATGGAAGTAGAATTTTCAGAGGTTTCTAAGTGACTTAGGGGCATAAGTGACTGCTAAGTACCAAAGGCCCAGATCCTCAAAGATATTTAGGTGCCTAACTCCCACTGAACTCAATGAGAGTAAGGTGCCTAAATACCTTTGAAAAAGAGACTCAGGCTCAGAAGTTACTTAGGTGATTAAATGAAAATTTTACCAAGGACCTAATAAATCTTATATCTCACTTGTAATTTTCAAGAGAACCTGAGGGAGGGAGGTGCTCAACTGTCATTGAGTGCCAGGCTCCTTTGAGAGTCCCAGCCTAGAGCTCTGCCCAGTGCTGCCTGGTATGTTGAAGAGGCAGGGCCGGCTCCAGGGTTTTTGCCTCCCCAAGCGGGAAAAAAAAAAAAGTCGTGATCGGTGGCTGCTCCGCCACGCCACTTTCTTCTTCAGCGGCAATTCGGCGGCAGGTCCTTCCCTCCGAGAGGGACCAAGGGTCCCGCCGCTGAATTGCCGCTGAAGAGCCCAACATGCCGCCCCTTCCCCTTGGCCGCCCCAAGCACCTGCTTGCTGAGTTGGTGCCTGGAGCCAGCCCTGTGAAGAGGACACTGTCCAGAGGGACTAGACAACGTTTTCAGAATTGAGGTTCTCTTCCCCTCATTTTGAAAAATAAGAAAATAGAGTAAGATTCGAAATCTGGAGAAAAGACCCTCAATGTACAGAATTTGTCTGCCCTATCCTTGGCCCCATATTTCTGTCCATTTGGATTATCTCTGCGTATGGATATACTGGTGCAGAGCAGAAGGGACGTTAGAGCAGGTGCTCTGATCTTTAGCATGTCTGGCTGGGGCTAGTATCATTATGACCCACTTCTCAAGGCCTGTGCTTTTTTCATGAGTTGAAGGAGGTCCCTGCTGTACCTGAGAAAGGATCATGTCCAGCTGAGAATGACAAGATCACGACTATGCAAGGTACTTAGCAATATGGGGCAACTGTTTATTAACAGTCTGGAGTATCATAAAACTAATTATTTGAGTGGAGCTTCAGGGGCTCTGCCATTGAACGAGCATTTAAATGTTTTTTGACGATTGTACAACTGACATTTAACAGTGACATTTTGTAGGTCTAACCTGATTTCTCACCAGTCTTTTTGACTTAGCGCATTTGTGGGATGCTGCCTAGCCCCTTATAGTGTGGGGAACTGACATCTCATGCTTCAATATCCAGGGTCAATTGTGCACAGATGTTGTCTATCTTTAACGGAGATGGAGGGAAGGCTAATAATTTCAGCTCCTTTCTCTCAGAGGTATTGACATACTTTGCCACTGGAGGTGAAATCTCAGCCTCTGTATTCATTTATACAGGTTTCAAAGCTGAGGACAGCTTCGGAGAATGATGGGAAACAGAAGCAGTGCAAATGGTTCAGGTGTTTGCCATTAGGCTTTAAACATTTCTCTGTGCAACAGTGAAAACTGTCCTGGATTTCCCACAAAAAGTGTTCTTAGAATTGACATTTTCACATCCTGCTCTATAGAAAAAGTACGCATTTAACTTGTGGTCCTATTTATATCACCTCCCTGCCCTCTGCTGGCCCAGAAGGGCTAGGATCAGGTATTGGCCAAGACTGAAGGACGGGTTGGGTCATGATCTGCTATACTATGGTAAATCCTTTGGTGTTTTTACATTGATGACCTGATTTTTCAGAAGTGCTGAGCGCTAAAAGGTTCCATGTAAAAGGGATTTGTGAAACCTCAACCTCTCTGATGATCAAGCCATGACTATCTAACAGCATATCTCCAAGGTGTTACATACTTTTTGTCTGTTGCATAAAAATGTTTGTTAAAAATCTTAGCGCCAAAGCTGAACAACTTGCGCTTAGATGCTGCTGACTCTGAAGTTGCCCTTGGGCTGACAAGTATCTCAGAATACATGTGCATAAAGCTTTAAAACACTGAATCCCTCATTGACGCTGTTGTCCTAGGGCACCTCCTAGCTCTCTCCCTTTCTTACCAAGATTCTGTAAAATACATCAGCAGACGGGCTACAGCCAAATTGCAGAACTACTGACAAGAAAAGATGATGTGGTGTACCCTGTTATAGGTGTATTGTTTAGAACAGTGTTGTCTGTTTAACAGCATAATAGCTTGTGTGAAAGCAAATGTGTCTGCTCAACAATATTACCAGTTTCCTGACCAGATGTTTAAATCTTTGAGGGTGCACTTTCCATCCTGCTCTGGTGCTTCTGTTTCCTTGCTTGTTTAATTCTAGTCCAATTAAATCTAAGCATTTCTGGATCTCCCACCACCATAACAGCTACTTACAACATAAGTTCCCTGAGCCCCATTTACTGATGTAGTATGTGTACCGTAACTGGTACTGAATGTCAGCTAACGTTCTCTCATTTTATTATCAGGAGTTTGGGAAAAGTTCCCATTCGATACTTCATGACAGGCCCCATACAAATGAAACCTATGGATTCGGTTACTTTTCCTGTTCAGTTCTGAATCGAACCTGTTGGTCTCACTACCTAAATGAGCACCTCCTGCAATCCATCTCACTGTAACTGTCCAGCTCTTGTAATGTAAATCACTTCCAGTTGACAGCTATCTTTGTTGTAACTTTGTTCTTGTGTCCTGTTTCATTGCTCTGCAAACCCCTCATAGTTGTCGTCTATTCAGGTCTTTGCCGTTGCTTCAGTACTCTGCTGACCTACTTCCTGGGTCAGCGGAGAAGCAGCACTGTTGGTGCATTACCATCTGATGTCTGAGTAGCAGAGGACATGTAGATCTCTGAAGTTTCTCTGTATTTCTTGTTCATATATTATACATTCTCCAGTTTCAAAACTGGATTTGTAAGGCCCTCAAAAAGTTACTGTGTTGATTGGTAGCACAAACCAGCACTGTCAAGGTGGGGTTATCAAATCCTTCTGGTAAATAGTAAACTCAGTAAACTTACACACAAAAAGACATGCTAGGGGTGGGGAAAGAGATCTAAAATTAGGGAAAGGTCCACTCTGAACTTTGAACTTTCTAAAGGGCCCAACATGGAAACCCTAAATATTAACACATCCAAAGCTGGAGATCTAGGATCTAGATCTGAACTTTGTCACTACGGGATTATTCCGATTTTACAGAAACCGTTTTTTTAAAACAGATTGTATAAAGTCGAGTGCACGCGGCCTCACTAAGCACATTAATTCGGCGGTGTGCGTCCATGTATCGAGGCTAGTGTCAATTTCCGGAGCATTGCACTGTGGGTAGTTATCCTGTAGCTATCCCATAGTTCCCGCAGTCTCCCCTGCCCATTGGAATTCTGGGTTGAGATCCCAGGGCATGATTGTGCAAAAACAGTGTAGCGGGTGATTCTGGGTAAATGTCATCACTCAATCCTTCCTCCGTGAAAGCAATGGCAGACAATCATTTTGCGCCCTTTTTCCCCTGGATTGCCCTGGCAGACGCCATAGCATGGCAACCATGGAGCCTGTTTTGCCTTTTGTCACTGTCACCGTATGTGTACTGGATGCTGCTGACAGAGGCAGTACTGCAGTGCTACACAGCAGCATTCATTTGACTTTGCAAGGTAGCAGAGACAGTTACCATCCCTATTGCACCGTCTGCCATTGTAAATTGGCGATGAGATGATGGTTATCAGTCATTTTGCACTGTTTGCATTTGGAAATTGGCGCTGACGGTTATCAATCCTTTTGTACCGTCTGCTGCTGTCATGGGTGCTCCCGGCTGGCCTCGCTGAGGTCGGCCGGGGGCACATGGACAAAAATGGGAATGACTCCCCGGGTCATTCCCTTCTTTATGTTTTGTCTAAAAATAGTCCTGCCTAGAATATGGGGCAAGTGTACTAGAGAACCATAGAGCACAGCCGCTCCGTGTCAGAGCCCCAGAGATCCTGCAGAAATGATGAGCTGCATGCCATTCTAGGGGGTGCCCCTGCAACAACCCCACCCGTTGCTTCCCTCCTCCCCCAACCCTCCTGGGCTACTGTGGCAGTGTCCCCCAATTTGTGTGATGAAGTAATAAAGAATGCAGGAATAAGAAACACTGACTTGTTAGCGAGATAAAATGAGGGAGGGGCAGCCTCCAGCTGCTATGATAGTCCAGGCAGGACATTAAAGGGTGGGGGGGAGAGGAGCGCAGCCTCCCGCTGCTGTGATAGTCCAGGCAGTACAGAATCTTTTCTTTAGACATGAAAGTGGGGGGGCTGATGAAGCTCAGCCTCCAGATGCTATGATGAGGACGGTTACCAAGCCTTTTGTACCATCTGCCGGGAATGACCGGGAGTCCTTACCAAGGCCAGCCAGGAGCACTCACGGGATGATGAGGACGGTTTTCCACCATTTTGTACCGTCTGCCATCAGGAAAGGAAGGGGAGGGGATGCTGCTGTTCAGCACCACAGCACTGCGTCTACCAGCAGCATGCAGTAGACATACAGTGACATTGAAAAAAGGCAGGAAACGATTTTTTTCCCTTTTCTTTCACGGGGGGAGGGGGGGTAAATTGACGAGATATACCCTGAACCACCCCGGACAATGTTTTTGACCCTTCAGGCATTGGGAGCTCCGCCAAGAATTCAAATGCTTTTCGGAGACTGCGGGGACTGTGGGATAGCTGGAGTCCTCAGTACCCCCTCCCTCCCTCCATGAGCGTCCATTTGATTCTTTGGCTTTCCATTACGCTTGTCACGCAGCAGTGTGATGAGTCCCTGCTGTGGCCTCTGTCTATCATAGCCTGGAGATTTTTTCAAATGCTTTGTCATTTCGTCTTCCATAACGGAGCTCTGATAGAACAGATTTGTCTATCCATACAGTGATCAGATCCAGTATCTCCCATACGGTCCATGCTGGAGCTCATTTTGGATTTGGGACTGCATCGCCACCCGTGCTGATCAGAGCTGCACGCTGGGCAAACAGGAAATGAAATTCAAAAGTTCGCAGGGCTTTTCCTGTCAACCTGGCCAGTGCATCTGAGTTCAGATTGCTTTCCAGAGTGGTCACAATGGTGCACTGTGGGATACCGCCCGGAGCCAATACCGTCGAATTGTGGCCACACTAACCCTAATCCGACATGGCAATAGTGATTTCAGCACTACTCCCCTCAGGGAGGAGTACAGAAATTGGTTTAAAGAGCCCTTTATATCGATATAAAGGGCTTCGTTGTGTGGACGGGTGCAGGGTTAATTCGGTTTAACGCTGCTAAATTCGGTTTAAATGCGTAGTGTAGACCAGGCCTAAGGCTCATCTCTAGAAAAAGCTGTGCACTTTAGAACAGAGAATCCGGTTTAATGATCACATCTTAAAATGTTTGTAACATTTTATGTTCCCCTTAAGCAGAGATTCTCTCTCCTTTCACCTCTTTCATCACATAAGCCCATGTGCAACTCCTTGCATCTGATTCCTCTTTAATGCACCCAGAATCCACTTGCTTTTGCACCACTAGGATCAGTACAATGTGAAGCATCTTTATGGGGGACCTCACTGCAAGTAATTGTACAAACTAGTTTCAGCAGAACACCAGAGAGAGGGAATGGGAGCAGATAAGAGTTGGTTGGACTCCTTTGGGGTCATGGCCCATGGGTTAAGACCCTCTGAAATAGTGTAATGAAAAAGTTTCGTGGTAGTTTAAAAACAAATGATTTGGCTTTCTGGGGACTTACTCAGCTTCTCTGTTGTTAGTATTTCATTGGTACACTGTGACTGATATGGTTCCCTGATTTCTAAAGTACTAGTAATGATATCAAGTATCAGAGGGGTAGCCGTGTTAGTCTGGTTCTGTCGAAGCAGCAAAGAATCCTGTGGCACCTTATAGACTAACAGACGTTTTGCAGCATGAGCTTTCATGGGTGAATACCCACTTCTTCGGATGCAAGCAGTAATGATATCAGCAGCTTTTCCCACCCTTCTGACATTGTACATAGGGAAGGATCTGACATGGCTGATTAGCAGCTGGGATATTGACGGGCCCTATGGAACCTCTGAAAGGTGTATTATTTTTTAAAGGGAACACTATCAGGTTTTTAATTTATATATTTCTTTTTTTAAAAAGCAGCTTTTCTTAGTAATGTCTCCATTAAACATTTCATATCATTGATCATCAATCTAATTTGCCCTTCACCATCTGTGCTGTTTACTTTTAGCATCCCACGCAGCTTGGACAATGAAAAAAGTACATTCGTCTGTTTTCCCTTTACTCTGGAGGAGCTAATAGTGACTCTAGCATTAAGGCTGAGCTGAGATTTTGCCTTTGCCTCTGAGGAGTTGAAACAGCGGCTTGACTTTAAAAAGCTAAACTGATACAGAATGCGCACTGGAGTAGATGGACCACAGGTCTGAGCTGGTATGACAATTCCTAGCTTCCTATGACAGATGTTCAAGTTAATACTACTTGGTCTGTCAGCACCATGGATTGTGAGGGTTCCTTATGCGTTTAACTATGGCAGCTGAATGGAATTAATTTTAAATGCTCATTCCTTCCAAAAGGGTCAGAGGTAGAGCCGAGCTTCCTCTTTCCCTCCCTAAAGGGCCTTGACTAAGGAACTTCACAGGGTTCTGTTCTGTCATCATTCCTAAGCCACACTTGTCAGATCCCTGCGGAAGGCTGTGGAGCTACAGGCTAAAATGTCATCAGTATGCTGACAACAGCTCTCCATCTCCTTCTCAACTGCCCCGATGGAGCCCTTTCCATGCTCTCCCAGTGCCTTTCAGAGAAAGGGACTTGGATGAAAGCTAGCAGGCTCAGGCTCAGTCCAGATAAGACAGGAGTGCTACAGGTCAGCAGAGGGAAGTACTCTGAAGAATTAGCACAGTCAAGAACTTCTCCCTCAGCTGAGCATCTCTCTCTGGTATTTAACTCAGTTCAGTGTGTAACTGACACAAGCAGAGACATGTTTACTTTCTGTCCCTAGGAAAAGCTAAGCAATAAACTTGTCATCTCTTGTCTTCCAGCCAATGGACAAGCGGCAGGCCCTGGTGAGACGAGAATCTGTCATTAACTTGGAAAACTTCAAAAGGCAATATGCCAGGAGGCGATGGAAGGTACGGCACTGGGACATTAATACTGATGTGATAATACTTACTTATCCTGAGGGGCTTCGAGGGCAAGCTAACATTTGCATAGTGCTTTGAAGATGTAAAGCACTAGAGCTGTATTAAGTATGTTAGGGATTTCTACATTGCAAGTGTCACTTAATTCTCATCTCTCCCCATCCCCCAGCTCTCTTACAGTATTGTCTCACTGTGCAACCACTTATCTCGCTCACAGATGAGAAAGGTCCCACTGATGCAGGATGAAAGTTTGGTAGGTACATTGAAAAAACAAGGGGAAGAGAGAAGGGAAAAGCAACCATTTTACTGCGACGTGAATCTTGCTCCCCTAGCATGGGCACCCAAGGTCCAAAAAGTATCAGAACCGCCATGGTTCTGGGTAGTCAACCCATGGAGAAGCCAGACCATGAGATGCTGTGTACCTTTTGTGTACCCTGGGCCATTGCTCCAACAGTGCTATCTGTGGCATAAATGGGGAGCAAGGAGTGGCCAATGGCTCTGCAAACTGTATTCAAAAGTATGATATGGGGGAGTATTATGAAAGTTGCACTAGGTACATGGCTACCGTAGTGATGAGCTTGGTATCAAACCCCTAACTGAGAGAGGTGAGGGGTGCAGTTGCTCTATGCTGCGTGGGGAAGAGGGGATTTCAGCCCAAAACCTACTATGTATTGTAGTTCACCCATGCAAAGCCAAAGTAAATGGGCTTTGGATAGGGAATGGGAATTTGATGCTAAGGGCCAATCTTGCACTACTGATGCCAGTGGGATTTTGCGATAGACTTCAGTAGAAGCTCCCTATGTGAGCAAACATGGACTAAGGAAGCACTTGAATATAAAAAGTCTTATCTAAAATGGGAAAACCCTTGTGTTCAATGGCTTCTCATGAGAGCACATTGCTGGATGGTTTGTATTGCTTAAACTTAGGTTTGCAGAAACGTGACTCGAAAAATTCATTAGGTTGGAAGTATAACAAGCTTACGTACTCCTGATGCATTTTTGTCTAAGTATTCTATATAGGTTCTTACACCATCTACAGTTTTTTGGTGGGCCTTATTTTAGTTATTATTTATTTATTTATTTAGCTTTATTGTTTACATGCATTTGCCCAGTCTCCATTTAGCTAAAGATAAAGTGGGGGTTTCTGTCAGGCTGTTTTGACAGTGAGCTTTAGTCAATATAGAAAAACAGGAACAAGGATGTCCTGCTTTAGGATCAGATCAACAACCTCACTACAGGCCATCTGCTGTACTTTGGCTGGGAGGTCACTTATTTTAGTTTTGGCCCAACAATCTCATCTGGGAACAGCCACCCCAAAGTGGACAAACGCGTCTAGACTCCTGTGTCTTGCTGTGGCCTCCAGTTGATGGGGGAAATATCCACAATGCAGCTTACACCTCTAGAGAACCTCAGTGATGTTTCTCTTAGCTCTCCTGCTTATCCCCCCATAGATGACTGATTAAGTATGTGTTTGCTAATCTGTGTAGGAGCTCTGTATCTCATTCAACAGACTGAAACATGACAGTCTCTTTATTTCAGAGCAATTGTGAAAGTGACCAGGAAGAAGATCTTTCCCAAAGAAATGGCACTCATCTGAGAAAAAGCAGCATATTTTAGTGTATCTAGTATTCCACACTAGAGAGACACGTGAGGAAAACCTCATCCTGGCTAAAAATGCAGCCCTAACAGCAAATCTGGTTTATGGTCAGATTCAGTGATGATGTGCTGCTCACTTTTCAAATTACACAGAGCACCTGCATAATATTATTCAAGATCCGCTGAAAACTTACAAAACTGGGGAGTCCGGATTCCCTGAGAAGTGCGGCAGCAACGACACTGTCGGAATAATTTTACTTGTAGAGCTTTTCATTCTTCTGTGAATTCATCTGTGAACTGTGATATCACCTGTATCCAGAACATTGTTTTTACTGACATTCTCTTAAGTGTAGTGCAATTCACATTCTGAGCCATATATAAGAATGTGTGAATTAATACCACTGGATCAGCTTTTATGGCAGTGAAGCTGTTATTGCTTCTTAAGCAAACTTTTACAAATAATTTTTATTGTTTTGTTATTAGTAACACAGATACACGTGTCTGAGAGGTGTCTGCAATAATACCACTATCCTTGTCGTGATGAAAAGTCATCCTGTTTTTCCATTTTATCATCGAAGGCGCTAGCCTGCTAGCATGGAAATGGTGTAAGGAGTGGACCTGAGTGGATTTTTTTGCAGCAAACAGTATGCATTTTTCAACGAACTGAAACTGTTCACCGAATCAACACAAAGGACTGAACAGTTTCAGCAAAAAAAATTTTTTTCCAAAGACTGAGATCCTATTGGCAAAAGACAGGGAGAAGTCGTGGTGCCACCACTTCCTTGTAAGCTTTAGCCTGGTGGTTAGGGCACTCATGCCAAACCCGGATTCAGTTCCCCCTTCTACCTGAGATGGAGAAAGGATTTGAACTTGGGGCTCCCTCAATGCAAAAAAGTGCCCTAGCCACTGGGCTATGGAATATTCTGATGTGGCACTCGCTCAGTCTCTCCTGTTGAAGCAGTTTTACAATGTATAAATAATTAAATAGTCATTGGAGCAGGGATTTGATCTGGTGTCTTCCACCTCCCATGTGAGTGCCTCAGCCACCGGCTATAGAGTCTGTCCCACACTCTGCCTGGACCAATGACTATTTGTGCTTTATTCTACGGACCACTCCATAAATCTGTGAAAATAAGCTCTATACTGGTATAACTGCATCCACACTAGGGGTTGCACTACTTTAACTATATTGGTCTCTAAGCCAATATAGTTAAATTGGTACCAAAAGTATGTGGAGACCAACCCTTTATTTTGGATTGGATGTAGCTAAAACCACAAAGCAAACTGTTTGGTCTACAAAATTTCACCTGATTTGAATGGTTTTGTATCCCAAGCTTGAGATTTTAACAGATTAGAGTTGCAAGTTTGTGTTGAAACGTAACACCAGGTGAATTTTGCCAGGCTTCAGGTTTCACTGTGAACATTTTGCAAAGCATTAAAAATCAAGTTTGAGTCATAGCTTTATATCCTCTTTTAAGTGGGGATAAAAACATGCATAGTACATGTGTCAGAACCAGCATCCAAGAAGGAAGAGGTAGCATAAGTGGAAGCAGAAAGGAAAGTGTGAGGTAAGAGACACAATGGTAAGCAGGTGGAAAGTAATCAGTGAGGAGGAATGACTGAAAGGGACAGCTAGGAAGGGGGTGGATAGATAAAGAACTGGGGGGGTTAGAAAAGACCAGAGGAGAGAAGGGAAAATAGGGTTAGGAGGATTATGAAGGAAAGGGACGGAAAGAGGAGTGTTTCCACCAAATGTCAGACCACAGTCTGAAGCAGCTGATGTAAAAAAATAGGCTACCTCATGGTCAACAGTGTTCTAGACCATGGCTAAGTCTATGGTGATCCTCAGCCTGTAAAGCCTTGTTTTCACTAGGATAAAAAGCAGCAAAGAATCCTGTGGCACCTTATAGACTAACAGACGTTTTGCAGCATGAGCTTTTTTGTGTGTGAATACCACTTTCTCTTCTTGCATCCGAAAAGAAGTGGGTCACCAAAAAAAATGCTATTCTAATATCTAATATATCTATCTTTGTTGCTACAGAAGAACAACAACTAAACTAGACTACCCCTCTGATACTAGGATAAAAAGGTGTGTTCCGAATTTGAGTTAGCAAACACAAGGTAAAACCCTAGTGAAGACAAGGCAGTTTGTTGTTTGCACACGTTGGCTGGTTGAGGTTAAGACTACAGGGGTGGTTAGGGTTTATCTTGATCTGCTAACTCGTGATAAAACTACAAGTGCCTTGTCTTTACTAGCATTTTGCCTTGTGATAGTTAATTCAAGTTAAGAACATACCTTTTTTCCTATTGAAGGCAATGCCTAACTGACCAATTACGGGGAATCAGAATTATGCAGCAATCTTTTTCTCTCCTCTAGATTTCTACAATACATTCTTAGCTGCTCTTGACTTCCCTTCCATTGTTATACTTGTTCAGAAGTCTGATTCTAAACTCTTTGAGATGGAGCCTCAGATGGCATAACTTGTCCTACCTCCATGGAAGTTAATGAGCTATGGCAATTTAAGACCAGCTGAGGCTCTGCCTCAGTGTTTCTACTGTTTCCTTGCTCTCTCAATAGCCTCAGTGACTGGCATTGTCTTGGTACCTCCTTTTTCTCTTTCCCCACAGAGAAATAAGTTCTACATCTTTGTTTGTTACAAGTTGCTTCCAAAAATTCACTTTTCACAGCAGTAGTGGCTGCTTCCCAACAGTGATGATAGTGAAGTAAAAGTTAGATTACTGAGAGCTAGACAGACATTGTGCATGACAAATCTGAACCAGCACTTAGATACTGTGCTGATAAGCCACTGTAGAAAAGTCTAGGGTAGGTGATTGGAAATATGGACTTGAGCCTTGTTCGGAATATTTATTGTAAAATCTGTGGTTGCTTGCCTACTTTTTTTAAAAAATTAACTTAATTCTGCTTTGATCAACTGTTCCGTGAGTACTAAGCCTTATTTTTAATTGAGAACAACTGCCTTCTGTAGCTAGACCAGGTACTGCAGCAGCATCTGAACACCAGAATGGCATTGTGAGGAATGCTGGGTTTGGCTTACTTGTCAGCATCACTTTGCAGAACAAACACTTCTCTTTGCACTTTTTATATTGAAGAATCAGCCAGGTACCCAATAGAGCAATGTTTCTACCCATTTTCTTCTTTGCTTACTCTCTACAGTTCTCTCTGTGTATAATATTTAATATCTCCTAAATTAAGGTAAGTTTTCTAATTATTACAGTTTAAGCCACTAAGAATTCATGTTTATTTCAGTGTACAGACTTTCAGGAGAGGGATGTTTCATGAATCCGAGCCACTTGGTCATATGTACGTCCTTAAAACCTTCCTTAACTAGTTTACACTGTTTGTACAGCAGTATGTATTATATCTGATTCTTCATCTCTCCCATCTTCTAAAGTCCTGAACCGTTATCACTTTTCTAATAAGATATCCAGACAGTAAGTAATTGCTGAACGCTGGCTACAATGCACCTATATCACATGGACCAAGCAAAATATCAATTCTGTTTTCATGCAGTATTCTAGATAGCCCAATTGACTATTAAGGATGAAAGGGGATTATAATATTACTTTAACATAAATGGTACAAATTCAATATTAAAACCCAGGTTTTGATAAATTATATTGTATAGTCATACTGAGGACTTCCAACGCTGTCCGTAGTGTGTTCTATATGTTGTAATATACCACACTCAAATAAATATAGATAGCTTTATTAGCTGTTGTGCTGATATTTTAATGTACCATTGCCTTAATATCATTGTTATTTTCCTGGTTCCACATCTTAAATTATACTTGCTCTTCTACTCACTCACCCAATATCTCTGTGTTTACAAGCTAACGGAGACCAAGTCTTCAGTGTATTGTTCAGTTACCTATTTTTATATTTAAAAAAAAAAAAAGAATGTAGACTTAAACATTGGACTAAAAGTGAATTTGCACTGTAGTAATGGATACATAAACAGAGAATAGTGCATAGAAAAACTGTTTTCTTTTCATTCTATAGAGGAATATTTTCATTCTATAGTGTTCTATATAAGGAGAACACTAAAAATATATATTTGAAAAATCAATGGCTCCTCCACTTGTCTCCCAGTTTCTAAGTTCAGGATTGTCTTTGTCCTGTCCCACGTGATGGTGCTCAGATTAGCCTGAGTTTATCAGATGGCTGAGTTTATCAGAGAGAATTTGAAGACCTGCTGAGCACCCAAACCTCTAATTTGAAGTCTGCATGAAAATCAGGCCTGAGCCCTGGTTACAGTAACATCCTGGATTAAAACATTTGGGCCCAGTCCTGTGAGGAGTTGAATGCCCTCACCTCCCACTGAAGTCAATATGAATTAGCATTTTTCAGGATTATGGCCTTTAGTTTTGGCTGTACCCTGTGTAACTAAGGACATGAGTATGCAGTAATAACCATAACTGTACTGTCACTCACAGATAAAACAGCCTTGCCCTCCTTTCCTTACTATGTTCTGTGAGCCTGTAGCTTCACATGACTTGTATGGGATGTGGCATTCAGTGCAAGGGAACCACCAGGGGGTGTTATAGGCAACACTCATATTTGAGCAAAACTATTTCCTGATCTTTTTTTCAAATACTAATTCAACGCCTGTGTATATTTTGGAGGTTTCAGTGCAAACTCCAGTCACTGATTTACTAGTACATTTCTTTCCATATGTATTTGTAACTTTGAAGTCTATACCTATTCCTATATGTTCTGTTGGGGTGAAATTCACTCCTGTGCAGAAGGGCCAGTACAAGGCATAAGCAACTCTTAGTTAAGCTCTAACTAGAAGACTTACGTGGTGCATAGTCCTCGTCCTGGCTCCTGCATAGGAGTGAATTTCACTCTTAATGATTTGGAATCTTAAATACAATTGTCCTAGTACAACAGCCTTGAGTTTACCCTTGATACTGAAAGTAGAATGTAAGAATGTACTTCATTATAATGGTTGCACATGTTACAGGACTTGCCTCTTTGGGAGAAGATCTATATCTTTAATGCATGCCTGGCCCCTTGGGAATCTGAAGAAGAGGGATGCAATAGTCTGACTAAAGAATAAATATTTTATTATAAATCAATTGACATAATATGGATATTTTATTATTGCTGCACCCGTGCTGTTTTTAACCTCTGAAGCTATGTTTTTATTAGGAGAAATACTCAGATTTTTATTGAGAACCTGGCAAGAATACAAACTATCAGAATGCATGAAATATATTTGTCATTCTGATTGGCGAATAAAATTTTGCAAAATATTAATGTGTGTAATCTCATTTCCCTGTGCGTTTGTATGGATAGAGAGGGAAGGATGGTCCAGTGGTTAACTGGGATGCTGGAGATTCAGTTTTTAGCTCTGCCACGGGCTTTCTGTGAAGCCTTCAGCAAGTCACTTATCCTCACTGTGCCACAGTTCCACATCTGTAGATAATAACACTTCTGTACGTCACAGCAGTGCTGCAAGGCTAAATAAATTAAAGATTGTGAGGCATTCAGATATTACAGTAATGAGGGCCATATAAATACCTCAGAGAGAATTTAAGAAATTTTCTATTGTGCTGCTGCCATATTAGAAATGCTATCACATGTTCTTCCTCTGCGCTCGGTCAGATTTGTACCTGAGGGTAGATGCTGAAGAGAGCCGTGTACAGCTGCTGGAGTTTCTGTCCATTTTGCAAACCTGGGGGCAGGATGTTTATGCAGCAGAGAAATGAAGCTGATTCTAAGGGTCTCAGAAGCAAGTGTTACACATGTCCTGATGTCAAACATAGCAGTGTGCCAGCAGGAAGGTGACAAAGAAATAGCAACAGCGCAGAAGGAGGCTGACCCACTAAGCCTGCCAGGCTCAAGACGTGGCATGGAATGCGAGAGCACTTAGGCTGCTGGCAGCCTCGGTGGAGTTGATTTAGGGTGCCAGTCAGGTTGAAGCTGTAAGTGGCAGAAGAGTTGCAGCACTGCTGGCTGGTGCATTCTGTCTGCTGCAGAATGCAGCCATTTGGAGAGGGGTAGGGCTCAGAGGATATGAACTTCCAACCCCCAAGCAACAGAGAGTCCTATGGCACCTTATAGACTAACAGACGTATTGGACCCTGAGCTTTCCAGTTTGTCAGACGTCTGATGAAGTGGGTATTCACCCACGAAAGCTCATGCTCCAATACATCTGTCAGTCTATAAGGTGCCACAGGACTCTTTGTCGCTTTTTACAGATCCAGACTAACACGGCTACCCCTCTGATACTTAACCCCCAAGTGCCAGTGCCTAGAGGAGTTGCCTCAACATTTGCCTGGAACAAATTTCATCTCTTTTCTATGTGAGCTGCTGACTTGTCAAAGTTGCACCCCAGAGCGGGTGCCTGGCACCAATGCAGTCCAGCAGCTGGCTGGCTGGGGGTGTTGTGGGGACCGAGGGCACTGGAGACGGCAGGCTGGAGTGGAAGTGTGTTGGAGACAGCACAGCAGTGCTGCAGGAGTCCGAAAAACAAGCAAACAAAAAAGGTACGGTCACTCCCCCCTCCCCCCCCCCGTTTAGCATGTGCAGGGGGATAACAAGAGATACCTACACTGGAGAGCAGGATCGTGACATGATGCAAGGCATGCCTCGTCCTCCTAGGCACCGCACATGTTCCCTCCGGCATGCACCTAGCTCCTGCCAACCCAAGGAGCAAGAGAGTGGGACTGGAATGTGACCACTAAGCGGTGGGGCATCAGGCAAACCCTTCACATCCTCAGTTACATTTTTCAGTCTGCATCCTTTAAGTAACTGAAAGCTCTGTTATGACAAGCTCTGAACCCTGCATGAACACATTGATCGTATCTTGGTGTAAGTGACTTTTCAAAAGTTAATACTGTTTACATTTGGATGTGGACCAGGAAAGCTACTTAATTTTGTCTATGGTTTCAGAGTGGTAGCCATGTGAGTCTGTATCAGCAAAAACAACAAGGAGTCCTTGTGGCACCTTAGAGACTAACAAATTTATTTGGGCATAAGCTTTCGTGGGCTAGAACCCACTTCATCAGATGCATGGAGTGAAAAATACAGGAGCAGGTATAAATACATGAAAGCGTGAGGTCAGTCTAACGAGATAAATCAATTAACAGCAGGATACCAAGGGAGGAAAAATAACTATTGAAGTGGTAAGAGAGTGGCCCATTACAGACAGTTGACAAGAAGGTGTGAGTAACAGTAGGGAGAAATTAGTATTGGGGAAATTAGGTTTAGGGTTTGTAATGACCCAACCATTCCCAGTCTTTATTCAGACCTAATCTGATGGTATCCAGTTTGCAAATTAATTCCAGTTCTGCAGCTTCACATTGGAGTCTGTTTTTGAAGTTTTTATGTTGAAGAATTGCCACTTTTAGGTCTGTTATTGAGTTACCAGAGAGATTGAAGTGTTCTTCTACTGGTTTTTGAATGTTATGATTCCTGATGTCAGATTTGTGCCCATTTATTCTTTTGTGCAGAGACTGTCTGGTTTGGCCAATGTACATGGCAGAGGGGCATTGCTGGCACATGATGGCATATATCCCATTGGTAGATGTGCAGGTGATCGAGCCCCAGATGGTGTGGCTAATGTGGTTAGGTCCTATGATGGTGTCCCTTGAATAGATATGTGGACAGAGTTGGCACCAGGGTTTGTAGCAGGGTTTGGTTCCTGGGTTGGTGTTTTGTTGTGTGGTGTGTAGTTGCTGGTGAGTATTTGCTTCAGATTGGGGGGCTGTCTGTAAGCAAGGACTGGCATGTCTCCCAAGGTCTGTGAGAGCAAGGGATCGTCCTTCAGATGAGGTTGTCGATCCTTGATGATGCGCTGGAGATGTTTTAGTTGGGGGCTGTAGGTGATGGCTAGTGGCGTTCTGTTACTTTCTTTGTTGGGCCTGTCTTGTAGTAGGTGACTTCTGGGTACCCTTCTGGCTCTGTCAATCTGTTTCTTCACTTCACCGGGTGGGTATTGTAGTTTTAAGAATGCTTGATAGAGATCTTGCAAGTGTTTGTCTCTGTCTGAGGGATCACAGCAAATGCGGTTGTGTCTTAGAGCTTGGCTGTAGACAATGGATCGTGTGATGTGATCTGAATGAAAGCTGGAGGCATGTAGGTAAGTATAGCGATGTCACAGAGTGTGGGGGAGTCAGGGCCCTGCACCCCCCACTTTCTGCGATTTACCGTGACTTTCAGCCAGCCAGTAAAACAGAAGGTTTATTAGATGACAGGAACATGGTCCCAAGCAGGGCTTGTAGGTACAGCCAGGACCCCTCAGCCAGGTCCCTCTGGGGGGGAGGGCAAGCATCTTAGACCCCAGACTTGGGGTTCCCTGCCTCTTCCCAGCCCGCCCAAAACTGAAACCAAAACCCCTCCAGCAGGCTTTCTCCCCCTCCTTTCCTTCTCCTCTCCCTTTGTCCAGTTTTTCGGGCAAAGGTGTTGACTTGCCCCACCCCCTTTCCTGGCTCAGGTTACAGGCTCAGGTACCGTCCATCACCTAAAGTCATCCCCTGCTCTCCCATCCCCCATGGAGACAGTTCCAGTAAAACTAGACGACATTCCCAGGTCAATCCACCCCGCTCCCTACTGCATCACAAGCGGTCAGTAGGTTTCCAGTATAGGGTGATGTTTATGTGACCATTGCTTATTAGCACTGTAATGTCTAGGAAGTGGACCTCTTGTGTGGATTGGTCCAGGCTGAGGTTGATGGTGGGGTGGAAATTGTTTAAATCTTGGTGGAATTCCTCAAGGGTCTCCTTCCCCTGAGTCCTGATGATGATGATGATGTCATCAATGGAGCGCAAGTAGAGTAGGGGTGTAAAAGGACGAGAGCTGAGGAAGTGTTGTAAAGTCAGCCATAAAAATGTTGGCATACTGAGGGGCCATGCGGGTACCCATAGCAGTCCTGCTGACTTGAAGGTATAAGTTGTCCCCAAATCTGAAATAGTTGTGGGTGAGGACAAAGTTCAGCCACCATGTTTCCTGTGACGGTATCGGGGATGCTATTCCTGATGGCTTGCAGTCCATCTTTGTGTGGAATGTTCGTGTAGAGAGCTTCTGCATCCATAGTGGGTGGCTAGGATGGTGTTTTCTGGAAGATCACCAAAGGATTGTAGTTTCCTCAGGAAGTCAGTGGCATCTCGAAGATAGCTGGGAGTGCTGGTAGCGTAGGCCCTGAGGATACAGACTACACAGCCAGATAATCCTGCTGTCAGGGTGCCAATGCCTGAGATGATGTGGCATCCAGGATTCCCAGGTTTATGGATTTTGGGTAGCAGGTAGAATACCCCTGGTCGGGGCTTTAGGGGTGTGTCAGTGTAGATTTGTTCCTGTGCTTCTTTAGGGAGTTGCTTGAGCAGATGGTGTAGCTTCTTTTGGTAATCCTCAGTGGGGTCAGAGGGTAATGGCCTGTAGAATGTGGTGTCAGAGAGTTGTCTAGCAGCCTCTTGTTCATATTCCGACCTATTCATGATGACTACAGCACCTGTCTGTGAGAGAAGAGGTAATGCATGTTTTAATTACATATTTAAATATTTACTTTGTCCACTTTTTCACAAACCATTTCAATTTCTGTGACTGCGTCCTATGAAATATGCTGTTCCCTGTTGGTCCATCAGCATCGTAGTAGTGGGTCAGTGGCAGGTATTGGATAGATTAGGTATGTGGTGAAGCCACCTCTTGTTCCCTTTCCTAGTTCTTTCAAAATGGCGTGGGGGAGGGGAGTTGTCAGAACTGGTTCAGAGGCCCTTCTAAGAGTCTGCATCACTGACCTAGTTGATTTAACATGCATGGCATCAGGAGAGATGAATTATACAGTAGATCATTCAGCCTTCTGCAGCTACTCAAGCAAAATCAGTGTAATCTGCATTGCAAATGGAGTTATCTGCCAGAAGTGATAGGAAATGTTTGAACAGGTTCCAGGGTGAGCTGTACAAACTGATTTAGATCTCTCATTCTGGTCCTGTTACGACCTTTAAGGAAGCCCAGTGGTTTTGCTTATTCCAAGTACTGCCTGCAGTTAATGTTCTTTTAGTTAAATTACTTCATTGTAGGTAATTGCATCACCTTGCTACAGCTGTTTATCTAGTTTGGCATTTTAATATGAATGGTTTTTGATTCTGTGGGGAATGTGAAGGGTGGTTATACATGCTGAGCCATAAGTAACTGGGCACTCAGTCCTGTTTATAAATATATCCACTTTCAAACCACATGCCGAGGAAGCTTTAGGAGAATTGGCTGATAGTGATTTGAAGGACATGGCAGTGGTTTGTGCATGTGTGTCAGTGATACTGAGGGTATGTCTACACTGCAACTAGACACCCGCAGCTGGCCTGTGCCAGCCAACTTGGGCTCTGGGGCTGTTTCACTGCTGTGCAGACTTCTGGGCTTGCGCTGGATTCTGGGCTCTAGGACCCTGCAGGGTGGGAGGTCCCAGAGCTCAGGTTCCATCCCCAGACCAGAAATCTACACAGCAATGAAACAGCTCTGCAGCCTGAGCCCCATGACCCCGAGTGGCTGGCACAGGCCAACTGCCACTTTCTCTTTGCTATGTAAATGTACCCTGAGTGTGGAGGAATTCAGGCAGTGGATTACCATGCCCCTTTCCCCCCTCTCCCCCAAGTAATTCTCCCATGCAATAAATAGATAGCCCCTTCTCTTTCCATCAGGCTGCCTTCCCCAGCACGGGTCAGCCAGGCACACACATAGTGTACATGGCTGGCTGGCTCTTAATGCTCAATATCCACAGAAGGAGATCAACTCTCTTCTGTTAAAAATTGAGGCCATATAGTCTGCCTTGGAATAAGGGTTCATTGGGTGATAGCCAGGTCCTCCTCTTTGGCTGGGATGTGTAAGCTGGTCGCTTTTTTCTCTTAATGGACTTTTAAGCAAAAAAGTCATTTGGGATTTAGCAAGTGAACCCTTATCCCACTTCATAGTGTATTCTGGGGTAAGTCCCTGTCATCAGTGCTGTGTCTGAGCACTCAGCAATGGATTGAAAGCCAGCAGCTGGCACTAGGGACTTGAAGAGTCTGCATTATCCTAGCTAGAGTTCACACATCCCTCTGCAAAGGCAGCTGAGGCTCATTACCAATTCAGCCAGGATGGCAAGGAGTCAAAGGTTGTTCTAGTCAATTTCATCTCATTAGAGAGTGGGCTAAAGGGTACAGTAGCTGATTAGTAAATGAAGTTTTGGAGGGGTGTGGCTGAGCCTGTCTGCATCTCAATTAAGCTCAGTCAGTTGAAATATGATATTGCTGGCACTTGCTGACTGTGCTAATTTGAGTGTCTTCAAAACACTGCAAATGAATTCCAAATGAGTTTCCCCAAGGATTAAAACAGGCTAAGCCTCAGATACGGCCTTTGAGGTGAACAAGGCTGGCTGCTGCTGACCTGTGACAAGAGGTAACGTGCAGAAGGAGAAGAGGTTGTGGGAGGGAAAACTAGATAGAGGTTCTGGAGGGGAAAGAGGCAAGAAGAGAAAATAAAAAGGGAGAGAGAAAGCAAAGCATGTTGGAGGAGTCTAAAGAAAGCTCTGTGGAGATAAAATG
Organism: Mauremys reevesii; assembly: GCF_016161935.1. Classification (NCBI taxonomy): domain Eukaryota; kingdom Metazoa; phylum Chordata; order Testudines; family Geoemydidae; genus Mauremys; species Mauremys reevesii. Next base: position 33,373,696 of record NC_052632.1, on the reverse strand, counting down.
ACTAGAAATGGGCATGACAGCAGAGAAAGAAATCAGGAATGGACTAAAACATGCAAGGAAAATCCTAATGTAAGGGGGAGAATGGTCCCGCTATTGTGGGGAACTTTCCTGGCTTCTGCACTACCCTGGTGAAGTGGGCTAGCGAAAGGATCTGAGTCCTCGCTCCCACTTCCTTTACCCAGAGGCCTCTCTGCTCTTGAGGACTCCCCTTCCACTCTCCTGTCTGGCAGAGTCCTCGTAACCCCAAAAAGGCTGGGCCCAGGATTCCTGGGGGGCTCGACCCCCAACCTTGCTGTGGTCACTCAGGACAGGGGCTAGGGTGCCCCCACTCTGGGGTACTCTCTCTGCACTGGGCACCTTCCTGGCCCACTGATCATTTCATACAATTTAAAGCAAATACAAGTTGTTTAACAATTAATTTTGAAAAGGAATAAGGAAAAATGGGCCTCTTAGCTGAGGCATCTCCCTGTGCTGGGCCCACTGCCCAGGGTCCCCCTCACTCTCCCCAGCTGCTCACCGCACCTGGCTCCTGACTGCTCCAGCCCCAGCCCAGCTCCACTCTGCCTCAGCACAGCTGCTGCTGCTCTGCCTTCAGCTCCCTGGGCTGCTTCTCTGGCCTCCCTGGCTCTGGTTGCTACAGGTCTGCTCTGCGGGCTGCTTCTGTGACTCTGCTCCCAGCTCTGACCTGCTTCCTGGGCTGCTCGTCTGGCCCCTCTGACTCTGGTTACTGCAGCTCTGCTTCCAGCAGCTTAGCTTGGGCCCCTGCTCTCTCCTTAGCTCGGCCCCACTATGTCTGAGGCTGGCATCCACAGTTCACCACTCTGTTGACGCTCTGGACAGCATTCCGAGCTTGGATTCTCGGCCAGCCACACGATGACGAAGTTCTCTAAAGCCATGAAAGACAAAGGATACAGCCGGGATGCGGCCAGTGCCGGCGTGAAAGTGAAGGACCTAAGACAAGGGTATCAAAAAAAGTCGCGCGGCGGGCGGGACGCTCCAGCAGACATGACTCGGAATCAGGAAGGGATCAGGCGGTAGTGCTACAAACAACAGGGATTTTTTTTTTTTTAGGGATTTATATATAAATAAAAAAAAATAATATATAAATTTTTTTTTAATGAAACTAAACAAACAGCAGGTCTTACACAAACACAGCAATGGCAAAATAGTCCTCTGGGGATTTCAAAAAGCTTCAGAGAGCAGCAGGAAAAGCAGAAGCAAAGAGCAGAGGTGCAGGGTGATGTCGTTGTGGAAGTGCTGCATCTAATTTAGTGAATTAGTGTGTTGTTACTGTATATTGCATGGTTTTGCTTTGCAATGAAACAGCCACGTGTTGCAGGCCTCAGAGGAAAAAGCATACAGGGTCTTCGCGTCACTGGCGGGGAGATGCCGATAACGCCATCTTTTCTGCTTTGCTGCCTCCAGCAGGAGAGGCACAGCTAAGCACTATCTGATAAGCAGTGTGCTGTGTGTAACTACTTACCTTTGCAGCAGAGGATGAGTGACAAGAAGGAGGGGCGGGGGGGGCCGAGAACTGTGCTGCACCACCAGCAGAGAGCGCTACTACAAGACACCTCGCGCTCTGTAAATTGTAGAAAGTTCTTCCCTTACAGGATCCAGTCCCAAAAAAAAAGTTTCAACCCCCCTGTACATTCTTTGTGGGGATTTTTAATTACAGTGCAGCCACATTACACCAGGGGTAGACTTGTCTGCACTTGCTCAGCCGTAGTTGAAGAGTTCCTTTCAGTGTCCAAGGCGCCTGTGTATAGCTTCATGAGCCAGGGCATTACCACACCATGAACTTGACCCATTGCCACCATGATCTCCCACTGGCGTCCATAAGTGCAGCGATGATCGCAGCGGCTCCATGCTCGCCAGTGGTAGATTCGAAATAGTCCTGTAGTGTAGACAAGCCCTGACTCAGGCTATTCCAGCTCACATGGAGGATGGGACCCCCGGGCCTCCTGATTAGCCGGCCCACCCTGTCAATCAGGCTGATCTGGAGCATTGGCCTCTCCCCATTGTTCCTGGGGACTGTCAGTCTCAGGCTCCTGATTTCCCATTGACCCCTCCCTTTTTAGTGCTGGGAGCTAGCCAACCAAAACACCCCCACATGTTAGTAAGGGGGCAACAGTCCCCTTACACTGAGTTTGAGGTTAGTAAAAATTACTTTAACTTCCTTGGCTGTAAAGGGGAAGCAGAAGAGAAGGTTGTTTTTCTATTGGTGAAAGTTGATCTCTCTCCTGTGAGAGCCAGGGCTAGGCACACCTGCTTCCCAGTCCAGAGAACCCTCCACCACAACTGCACAGCATCCTGCGCAGCAATGTAGGGTTGCCAACTCCCTCCAGGAATTAAAGATTAATATTCAATTAAATATTATGTCATGTGATGAAACCTCTAGAAATGCATCCAACCAGAATTAGGCAACCCTAATACCCCCACCCAGTGCCACCTGCACAGCCCTGTTGCCGGCCCAGAGGGCCCGAGGACAGCAACAGTGGGGTTCGTTGCGCAGTGTGCGTCGCACTAATTAACACACCAGGGTGGAGAAGCAAACCAAGTTTACTTGAGCTCAAAAAAAGGTGCCAGGGAGAAAAAAGCATTCTCAAATCCTGCACACCCGCATGCAGGCAGGGTCCCAGCATTTATACCTTAAGCTGTTTGTGTAAGCCTTTTGTTTTGTTTTCCCCCTCACCCCTCCCTTCCCAAAAGCAGTTACTTTAAACATTACATTTTAGCGTGTTAGAAAAGTTCCCATTCGCATGCTTATCTCTGGCCTTGTTGGCCCAGGCGCATGTAGACTTTTCTCCCCCTTCTTCCCCCCCCCCCCCCCGTCTTACTGCCGCTTTTGCTAGTTTGAGTGAAGCTACAGCTGTTAGCTGTTTGCTAGAAAAGCTGATGGTTACACATTTTACTTGCTGTTTGTTAGCATCTTAGGCTGGATAAAGTTTACAGCATGGAAGAACTTTGGTTCACTCAGGCCTACAGTCACAACTTTGGTTTACTTAGGCCTAGTGACACCAACAGCCCCATCACCCCAACTGTCCAGTGCCTCACACGGCCCCTCTACTGCCCAGCACCTCAACACACAGATTTCCCCCAGTGCCCCCCCCCAAAGCCCTCAGCCACACTCACCGGCCCCACTGGGAGGTGACTGTCTGCCGGGCTGAACTGGTAGCACATCTGGGGCCAGTCGTGGACTGCTCTGGCCCGTTGGGCGTGGTATGATCAGCCAGGCTGGAGCAGAAGAGGTCCTGCCCACGCTGGGTTCTCTCAGGACCCACTTTCCTGACCCCCAGTGTTGGACTGTTGAGCTCTTCTCCTGCCACAGGAGTAGGGTTGCCAAGTGTCTGGGTTTTGACTGGAACACTGTGTCAAAAAAGGACCTTGATGGCACCAGTCAGCACGGGTTGGCAGTACAGTAGGGCTGGCAGGCTTCCTACCCAGATCTGCTCAGCTCCCAGGAAGCAGCTGGCATATCCCTCTGACTCCTAGGTGTAGGGGAAGCCACGGGGGCTCTAGGTGCTGCCTCTCCCAGTGCTGGCTCTACAGCTCCCATTGGCCAGGAACTGTGGCCAATGGCAGCTGTGGGGGTGGCAATTGCAGATGGGGCAGTGCACAGAATCCCCTGGCCACCTTTCCGTCCAGAAGCCGGACATGACAGCCACTTCTGGGAGCTGCCTGAGGTAAATGCCCTGAACCCCATCTTGTACCCTACCCCTCTGCCCCAGCTCTGAGCCACCCCGCACTCAAACCCCCTCCCACACTCCTACCCCAGCCCAGAGTCCCCTCCCACATGCTGAACCCCTCATTTCTGGCCCCACCTTGAAGCCAGCACCCCCAGTCCAAAGCCCATATCGCCTCCCACACCCCAAACTCCTGCCTCAGCCCAGAGCCCCCTCCCACACTCTGAACCCTGATGGGACCCGCATGCAGCAAACTTTGAATTTGTAGGTGCTCCTAGAACACCAGTGCGCCAGACACGTGCCTTCAGTGCCTAATTGGAAATTAGCCCTGGTGACAGCCTGTATTTGGGTCAGTCCCCAGTAAATCCCCGCCCCGCAACCTTTCCTATGTAAAATGTTGGTGCTCCAGAGTGTGGCCTTCCTATAATCACAGCTGGCTTTATTTTGGGATTAGGTGCCATTAAACCTGAGCGATTTAATCCAATGGTTGCTCTAGGTGTCAGAGGAGACAAACCAAAGTAAATCTTCTCTTTAATTCTTGTTATGAAATCTGCCAAAACCTGAAACTGAAATTCAAGTGCTATGTTTTCTGGGTCAAACTCACCCCTCACCCAGGGCCCACCCAAGGGCTTTAAGTGGCACACTTTAGCCAATGAGAGGAAAACTGTGGAAAAAGTTCACAGGCACCAACTATACTTCATATATGGTAGTTCTTAATGTATCCCTGTTCAAATGATCTTTGGAACTTATATGGTCGCTATTACTAGTGTAGAATATGATCACTTTGGCAGCTTTTAGTGCATTTATCCTCTCAATGCCCCGGTAAGGTAGTAATGTGCTATTACCCTTGCTTTACAGATGGGGAAACTGAGGCACGGAAAGAGTAAGTGATTTGCCCATGGTCATGCAGGAAGTCTGGCAAAGCAGGGAATTGAACGCTGGTCTCCCAGTTGCTAAGTCCTGGACTATGAATTGGACCTGATCCTCCATTCTGTGGGTGGCATGTGTGGTTGGGTTGTTTTTTTAAATTACTGAACTTTTTTCACATTAGACTTTCCTCACTGTTCAGCTAGGAGGTAGTGATAAGAGGCAGCTGGGGTTCTCTTGACTTCCTGCAGGTTGACCCTTGATAATATAAACTATTAGTGTAAATGTGGTCTGTGACCCTCACTTGAAAACTTCCTGCGCTGTGGTTTCTTTGACTTTTTAGGAAAGTGGTATCAGCCAGGGCTTCTCCTTTGAACACAGCTTACTCTTCCTGGGGTAATAACTGTAGCCTTATTCAGAAACAAGAGATGGGGTCTTTTTAAGTGTGGAGGGAAACTCTCTTTTCTGAGACTAATCACTGAGCCATCAAGTACTACAGAAAACATAATTTAAAAAGGAAAACACTGAATGTCCCTTTTAAATATCTCAAAGCAAATCTGTTAATTACTCTTTCAACTATTTTTTATTTTAATCTGAAGTATAATAGGCCACTGCACACTAGATTGAACTATATTATTATTATTATACATATATTAAGCTTGAACAGCTTTTAAAACACAAGCTGCAAGGCACACTTATAATTTCCTATAATCATCTCTCTCTCTTTTTCCTTGCTATATTTAACATACTTAAAGAGGCAGGGCAGTTTTTTTTCAATATGCTAATGAAATAATTACAAAAGCACAGCAAGGGCCTAGAATCTCAACACCCCTCAAAACCAGCTTCTCTTTGTTCCTACAAAGAAGATTTTATATTCTTTCCAATGTAGGTAGTATGTTCACCTAACAATATAGACTACATACAGTAGCATGGGGCCCACAGGAGATATGTTTGAGTTCTTCAAGCAAAAGTAACACCTGAGATTTTCATAAAATGGGGGGAGGCACTCATACAATTTCATGAAAAATAAAACAGTTTGTAAAAATGACTCAGTAGAAGGAGATGGAATTTATCTCTTTACCATCAGCTTTCCACTTCCTGTGCCTTTTTTTGTGGTCAGCACTGATCCACTGTAGGAAGAGTGGAAAGAGAGGTTTCTGAGTGAATCTTCAGGAAGCAGAGTGAGGTTAAAGAGTTAAGCTGTGGGCATTCCTTAAATTTATACTTTTTCTCTTAAAGTTCAGCCTAAAGGGATTTCTCAAGGCCAGATAGCTCCAAATTTGATCTACCTCTGATTTTCTTGCATCTGTTTTTAAAGTCCTGTGTAACTGTATTTTTTCTTTTAAAAAAAAAAACAACTCAAAAAACAAAAGCCAACATTTCAGTGACCTTTGTTCCTTTAAAAACAAAATCTGTCAACAGCAACACATAGCTGCAGCTAGCTGCTCATTGTCCAACAAATCACTGAACCCTTTGTTATGGAAGTAGAATTGAGTTTCAAGCTTCTGAAGGATTCTTATAAATACAAATGAGAGTAACTTTTCTTCATGATGAAGAAAATATTGCTTGTCCTCAGTGCTCTCTACAGGGGAGGGTAATGCTGATAAACCATTCAAATACACTTTTCAGAAGTACAGAGAAAACCTAAAGGTGACATAGACCAAGGAAAAACCTGAAATAATTCTGTCTGTTCTGCTGCTGGATCCTAGAATGGCTTGTGACTGAGTCCATGGAAGTTAAATGTACTAATAATTAACAGCTGATATTAACATGAGAGCAAACTACTGCATGATGGCCCAACAAATAAAACTCACTGCTGCAACAACCTTCTCCTATATTTAAAAAAAAGAGAGAGAGAGAGAAAACTAACAGGGTCTTTTAGTATTTTCTGACACTTTTGCATTGAAAAAAAAGAAACTGAACGTGCTAGAAATTGCAAAGCTATAACACCCCCTCCCATGCACTACATGGTATGGAATGTAATCTGTTAATTTAAAGTGCAGTGGAGCATGGAGCTATTAAAAGGGCCAGCTTGCTGTGGAAGCCTCTCATGCTTCGGTTTGTTAATCAGTTACAGCCCTCTTTGTAATTAAAGATGAATTAAAAGGCTTTTTAAGCAGCCATGATCTGAGGTTTCTGGTGGATTTTTTTTTGTTCTTTTCCCCCGGGGTCGGCTATTGTCACTGCTCACATCTAGAGCAATCCAGTCCACCATAACTTCCACTGCTGTGTATCCTGCAGAAACTCCATGAGGCTCCAGGATTCAGCAGCCTGGGTTCTTTCCACATGCCCATGGCTGCGTAATTCAGTTCTGACCTTACCTGCTCTCTTGCAGAGGTTGAACTGACTCTCTCTGCCTCCCAACTGAATATCCTCAATGTAGTCCCCTGGGTAATGGGAGGGAGGGGTTCTTTGGTGCCTGGCTGACAGCAAGGAACTATTAGGCTTAAAGCTCTCTCTGGCTGTTAGCTCTGAGGTTGAGCTGAGATGGAGGGGCATCCACAGAGCCACATGGAAAGGAGGAAGGGCTCTCCAACCTGTATTTCTTCAATGGAGACCTCTGACCGTAGTGGCCCACCTGCAGGGCCGGCTTTAGGCCGATTCACCCGATTCCCCTGAATCGGGCCCCGCACCCAAGCCCCACTGCTGGAGCCCTGGGGTAGGGCTACGGGGCTCTGGGGGCTATTTAAAAGATCCCGGGCTCCCATTGCTTCTACCGCCCCGGCTCTTTAAATAGCTGTGGGAGCCCCGCCGCTTCCCCAGGACTCCCTCGGCTATTTAAAGGGCCAGGGCGGTAGAAGCAGGGGAGCCCTGGGCCCTTTAAATAGCCCCCGAGCCCTGGGCTGCTGCTGCTACCCCAGTGTGGGAGGGAGGAGGAGGAGGGGGCACTTACTGTACAGGGTGGGCTGTACCCCCTGTACCTGCACCCCCTGCCCTTAGCCAGCTCCTGCTGCACCCCCTGCCTGCACCAGCCCCGCACCCCCTGCCCTGCCCATAGCCTGCCCCTGTCTCCAGCCAGCCCTGCACCCCCCTTTTTTTTACATATGGTTGGTTTTTTAGTCATTCCTGCCAGGGCCCTGCCAAAAATGTTCCAATTGGGCCCCACATTTCCTAAAGACGGCCCTGCCCACCTGGCATTGGCTACTGTCAGAAGACAGGATATTGGGCTACATGGACCATTGGTTACCAGAGGAGTAAGATCACCATTACCAGGAATTGAGAGTAGGACCTTCCTCCCACTTCGATTCAATAGTCAGGTGATAGGAGAGGCACCTTCTCCAGTTTTCAGAAACATCAGCCCTGGAACTGTTGTCCTCCCATCTGCTGGAGCCATTAGAAGGGTTGTAATAATGGCTGTAATGATCTCTGACCCTGAGTGGTCTCAGTGGTGGGAAATACACATTCAACTCGTCACCATGGTAATCTGTCTACACACTTAGATTAGACAGATCAGCGATAAGCAGGCAGATGCTTGCCAGCATTCAGAACTCATAGATGAGAATTTCAGCATTTCTTAAAGAGAGAGAGCAGCTGGCATTTGCTTTTTCTTTTCAAAACCCCAAAGTTTGGCTTTGTCCATGAGGTTGCATTCTAAGGGCAGCTGGCTGCTGTGATAACATATATATGTGGCTTTTGCTTGTGATTCACATATCAATGAAGTATTGTGTGCCCTTGGCTTGAGTGTTGCTGTTTTAGTGGTGCATCTTTGACTAGTGGCTTTATTTGTTACTCTTGCTTGAGGGAGAGTCAAGTTTGAGAAAGGACTTCCAGATTGAGGGGGCCAACATCCCATAATAGATTTAACAATAAATGCTGTCAGCATTCGCCTCCCCGTAATATAGAGTAAAACAACTTCACTTCAAAGCTAGAGACAGGCAAAAACGAGATGTATTCTCACTGGCCATTAAAAAATGCTAGCGCACAAGTGGCTGACGAATCCTATACTGAGATTGTGACAGAGATTCTGGATTCCTTCTCTTCCCCCCCCCCCCACCCCCTATAGCATCTGCAAATTCTGTCCAGTATATTGTACTAGATGAGTAAAAATTCTAATCAACCCAGGTTGTCTCCAGGGGGGGCTCCAGCCCTCCCCCGTCCCCCACCAAGTTTTGTATAGGAGCTCTGCTCCCAGTGGATGTCCTACCCCCAGGCAGAGCTCTTAACTGCCCTGTGGCCTGATGCCCCATCTAAACTGGCAAGTTTCTGCGCAGTAAGGCAGTTTCTAAGCTGTAACTCCCAAGGTGTACACACTGCCAAGCCACTTAGCGCGCAGAAACCGTGCAGTTTCAGTGCTTTAAAAAAAACACCCCAATGAGAGGCATACAGCTTTCTGCGCTGGGGCTACAGAGCTGCGGTGTGGACAGGTGGGACAGCGAGAAGAAGGAGCAGAAGGAGAACGTGGCACACCAGAATGAAGCTATGGAGCAGCTCTTAAAGGTTATGGAGCACCAAGCAGACACACTCCTGGTGATACTAGCGCTTCAAACTGAGCAGCTCCCCGCCTGCCCCTGCAGTCACTGTCACAAAACTCTTTCCTGTGTGCCCCACACACACCACCAACACACTCTTATCAACCTCCTGGCTCCAGTCTATACCTGCGGCATTCCACTCTTCCCTCATCACAGTCCAGCACTGCAGACTCCCACTGCACTCAACACCTATCCCTCTGCAATTTGGCTCTGCACAAGTACAGTACCCGCTGCATTGTACTCCAGAGGAGAAGGTTGGATATGATCCCTGGACATACACAAATCTTTAGCTGTCCTGGGACCCCTTCTCCTCCTGGGAACTTCCCTTCCCCCGTACCCCTCATTGCTGATGGGGGTTTTTGTGTTCAACTCTCTACTCCGGTTGTTGTCTTTTAATAAAAGAATTGTGATGGCTTGAAAACAATTTTTATTCTATTAATTGAAAGCAAAAAGAGAACTGCAAAGCAACATGTGCACCTGTCACCTCCTAGCATTACAAGCACTGCACTCCTGAGCATAGCACCAAATATTAGTGGCTTTCAGCTTCAAATTGCTGCCTCGAGGCATCCCTGATCCTTATGGTCCCCGTGCTATTTCCCTCTAATAGCCCTGGGCTCTGGCTGTTCACATTCAGCCTCCAGGTACTGAGCCTCTGCGGTCCAGCCCTGAGTGAAGCTTTCACACTTCCCTTCACAAATATTATGGCGTGTACAGCACGTGGCTATAAGCATAGGAATATTGTCATCAGCCAGGTCCAGCTTCCCATAGAAGCAGCACCAACGGGCCTTTAAACAGCCAAATGCACACTCAACAGTCATTCTGCACTTGCTCAGCCTATTGTTGAACCGCTCCTTGCTACTGTCAAGTTGCCCATGTATGGCTTCATGAGCCACAGCATTAAGGGGTAGGTGGGGTCTCCCAGGATCACAATGGGCATTTCGACTTCCCCTACAGTGATCTCCTGGTCTGGGAAGAAAGTCCCTGCTTGCAGCTTCCTGAACAGGCCAGTGTTCCGAAACATGCATGCGTCAGGCACCTTTTCAGACTAGACTGCGTTAACGTCTGTGAAATGCCTATGGCGATCCATAAGTGCCTGGAGAACCATTGAGAAATACCCCTTGCGATTAATGTACTCGGTGGCTAGGTGGTCTGGTGCCAGAATTGGAATATGCGTGCCATCTATAACTCCTCTGCAGTTAGGGAACCCCATTTGCACAAAGCCATCTACAATGTCATGCACATTTCCCAGAGTCACGGTCTTTTGGAGCAGGATGCGATTAATGGCCCTGCACACTTCCGTCAACATGAGTCCAACGGTCGACTTTCCCACTCCGAACTGATTAGCAACCGATCGGTAGCAGTCTGGAGTAGCCAGCTTCCATAGTGCAATCGCCACGCACTTCTCCAATGGCACGGCAGCTCTCATTCTCATGTCCTTGCATTGCCAGGCTGGGGCGAGCTCACCACACAGTCCCATGAATGTGGCTTTCCTTATCTGAAAGGTCTGCTGCCACTGCTCCGCATCCCAGATGTGCATCGTGATGTGATCCCACCACTCAGTGCTTGTTTCCCGATCCCAAAAGCAGCAGTCCACTGTGGGCAGCACCTCTATGAATGCCACAAGCAATCTCGTTTCGTAGCTACTATGCATGGCAAGCTCAATGTCACACTCCTTTTGCCTTTGTAGTTTAAGGAATAACTCTAGTGCCACTCGTGACGTGTTGGTCAGAGCGAGCAGCATGCTGGTCAACAATTCAGGATCCATTCTTGCAACCTAAAGAGGCAGGGCACGCAGTACGCAAACCGTTAAAAGATGGCGCCAAATGCGGACAGAAGCACAGGTATTGCTGGGATGTGAAGCAATGCATCACAGGTAATTGGGACAGGACCCAGGATCCCGTGATCCCCTCCGTCTTCCCACAAGTCTCAGCGGCAGAAGAGAAAGAGGTGCTCTGTGGGATAGCTGCCCAGAGTGCACCACTCTGAATACCGTTGCAAGTGCCGCAAGTGTGAACACACTATTGTGCAGGCAGCTGACGGTGTGAACACACAATAGCAGTTTCCCTTCAGCGTTCTCTAAGCGGCACTGTAACTCCTGGCTCTGTAACTCTGCCAGTGTAGATGTGCCCTGTGTGTGCAATGTGAGTTTATCAGTGGAGAGGTGCTGGGCTCACCTTGTGCTCCAGCGGCAGGGAGTCAGCATTTTGTTTACAAACAAAGGCAGTGTGAATAAGATAAGAAAGGGCTGGCAATTAAATTAAGGCTCTGGAAGTGAAGACAGAATGCAGGGGACTCAGACGAAATACAGCCAAGCCCTCTCTGAGCCAAGATTACATTCAGAAAAGAGGGAGATGTGAGGGGATAGGTGAAAAGAAGGGGCCAAAACCCAGAGAAGGGATAGCAGTAGTATGGACAAGTTCCCTCTCTACCTGTGGTACTTATGTGGCCCCATCACAGTAGTATCTGAGCACCTCAGAATCATTAACCTATTTCTCCTCACAGCTCCTCTGTGAGGTAGAGCAGTGCTGTTATTCCCATTGTACAGATGGGGCACTGAGGCACAGAGGGACTAAAAGTCAGATTTTCAAAGGTTTGTAAGCCCCACTAGATTCCTAGCTGCATCCTTGGATGCCTTTGAAACGCTGTCCCTAAGGCACTGGCCTGAGGTCATACCGGAAGTCCATGGGGTGGCAGGGAGTAGAATCCACATCTCTCAGAGCTATCTCCCTATTCACTGGACCAGCCTTTCTCTGTGCTGCATGTTGCAAAAAATGAGGACTCTGATAGATGGGAGCAAAAGCAAGAAGGCCAGTTCTCTGAGACTCCAGCAAACAGTCCCAGGCAATTGGGAAGGCTGTCTTTGTTGGCAGCATAAAAAGCAGCAAAGTCAGGAAGGATGAAGAATGAGAGTCAGATAAGAGGAGGTCACTTAAACCCCAAGGGGTGGCAGGTTCTGCCCCATGCTGGGCTGTAGAGCAATGGCTGCTTGAAATTTTATATTTTAACTGAAAACCATTTTGTTTTGTCATTTTTTTTATCTGAGTTTGTGAAAAGGAAGGAATGAGAAAGTGTCATATGAGTATGTGTTTATGCCACAAATTCTTAGTGTTTCAGCTGTATTCAAGCCAATTTCAGAACAAAGAATAGAAATTGCATCCATAGCATCCATAAAGTCAATGATTATTGTCATGATTTGTATTATTCATGATATTGTATTATCGTGTTCCTAGCCTCTGTTTGCCAGAAGCTGGGAATGGATGTCGGGATGGATCACTTGATGATTAACTGTTCTGTTAATCCTTCTGAAACACCAGGCATTGGCCACTGTTGGAAGACAGGACAATGGGCTAAATGGACCTTTGGTCTGACCCAGTGTGGCCATTCTTGTGTTCTTATTCAGTGGCACCATCTGTGTGCTCAGCACTGTTCAGAATATGCCAGAAAATATAGTCCCTGAGGCGATGCGTATAAAATGTGTAGCCCTAGATTAGATGGCTCAAAATATTTAAGTATGAAGTGTATAATTATTGAGCACATGTTAATATCCATGGCTGCAGGAGCTGATGGCAATAGAAGTTTTACACGATTAAGGATTAGAAGACTTGACCCTCCGACTTTTTTTCAAGTTCAAGAGCTGCCCAGACATCCTGTGCCTCTTTATTTTCCTTTCCTGCCCGCAGTGGCCCTGATATACCTCAGAAGACTCAATTTTTTACTCAACTTTAAAAAGTGGAATTTTCTTGGTGTAGTGTTTTTTCTTAAGAGCCTTCTGGAAAGTAATTAGCCTTTAAACAGAACTGAAAGCAGTGTTGCCAACTCTCATGATTTTGTCATGAGTCCCATGATGATTGTTTTCCTTAAAGCCCTAGCTCCTGGAGTCAAATGGATATGTGATGATTTCAGCCTTCATTCTTAAAGAAAAAGTAAGTTTCTAGCCCTCTTGGCTGTGTAGAAAGCTTCAAAATGTGATCCCAGTGCACCTTAAAGGCTCAAGAAGCAACAGGCAAATAAAAGGAACACAAAATCTATTATTTTTACATAATCTCTTGATTTTTGGTGAACCTGACTCATGATTTTTGAACATTTGGGGTTGGCAATACTGTGACAGTAACCTGAAAGTGTCAGTTTCACTCCAGTTTAAAGTCAGTTTCTAATCTATTATTTGTAGTATGGTAACACCCAGGACCCCAGGCAGGTGCAGTATAAAGTCACGGGGTCTTGCCCTAGTAGGATGTTTCCAAAAGTTAAATGATCTATTCCAAGCTTGGTAAACTGCAAAAGTAAGTAGCATAAATTATACAAAGCAATCTAGATGTTTCTACAATTTGTTTCAATGGTCATATTCAAGAGTAAGAATTTCTTTAAAAATTGAAACCTAACCAGTGTCCCTTAAGTGACATGACACAAGAAGTCCGAACATGTTAGTATTAGAGTTGAGTATTAGAGATTCTTTATATATGAATTAGATACCGTTCTCCTGTCAGCTAATTTCTAAGTTATTGTCTTCAAAAATAAACAGATTTCTGTTGCCCAAGTAGCACCCGGAATCACAGTTAAAGTTGACCCCTCCTATAAAAATCTGAAATGGTGCCCCCAGGGCCGCCCAGAGGATTCAGGGGGCCTGAGGCCTTTGGCGGCGGGGAGCCCCCACCGCCAAATTGCTGCCGAAGACCCAGCACTTTGGCGGCAGGACCTCCTGCTGCGGGTCTTCGGGGCTCTTCGGCGGCAGGTCCTGGAGCGGAAGGACCCCCCGCCGCCGAATTGCCGCTGAAGACCTGGAGCAGAAGAAGCTCTGGGGGCCCGGGCCACGTGAGAGATTTCTGGGGTCCCCGGAGCGAGTGAAGGACCCCACGCAATGGGCCCTGAAAAACTCTCATGGGGGCCCCTGTGGGGCCTGGGGCCTGAGGCAAATTACCCCACTTGCCCCTCCTCTGGGCAGCCCTGGGTGCCCCTAGTTGTCTCCATTGAATATCTGACCAGAGCACCTCTAGCTGCAAAGAGCAGTTGTCTGACTGCCCAGAAAAGATTAACACTATTTGAGGGAGTCTCTCTGGCTTTCAGAGAACAGATGCAGCAGATGCAGGCAATCATTACATCCTTCTCACGAATTTGGCCCAGACTCCCACTTGTACATCTCTTTAGCAAGTGCAGATGGGGCTGTTTTTCAGCTATCCTGGCGATGTCTGCAGGAAATTGGAGCCATTTTCCCATCCTGTGAGAATTTTTGAGCTTTCAAAATGTTTCCTGTTCTGTGCTGGGATGAACCTTGGACAATTTTAATTAAAAAAAACAAAACAAAAACAAAACCATCCCAGCAAAGCCAATACTCCACTGTTTAGGTCATGTGGGAGACCCACATCAAGGATTTGAAAGTGGGTCTACCATACCCCAGGTGCATGCCATAATCATCAGGCTATAGAGTCAGTCTCTCCTAGTTGACCTGTTTCACTTCGTATAAATAATTAACCATTAATTGAGCCAGAGAGAAAGAGAGAGCAAGACTGACTTTGTAGCCCAGGGGTTAAGGCACAGATACAGGAGACCCAGGTTCAAGTCTCTGTTTCTCCCACATACTACATGAGTGCCCTAACCACCAGCCTATGGAGTCAGGCTCTCGCTCTGGTCCTGTGAATATTTAATTATTTATACAAAATGGAAGAGCTCCAACAGGAGAGTCTGAGGAAGACAGGCCCCAGATGGCCAATGGGTAGGATGCTCACCAGGGGTGTTGCAGACCCAGCTTCAAGTCTCTGTTCTGCCTGGTATGGAGAAGGGACTCAACCATGGTGTCTACATCCCTGGTGAGTGCACGACCCACTGGGTTATTAGCTATTTGGGGGTGGGCTCTAGCTGACCAGAAAGTCATCCTGGACCAGAAAAACCTTCCTGGCTCAAAGCTTTTTCAAAAAAAAAGTTGTGCTGAAAAATTTCTGACCAGCTGTAGAGGAAAGTGGCTGATACAAACGCTCATCTGGGAAAAAAAGAGATGATGGAGCCAGCCCCCCAAGAAATCGGTAGAAGCTGGCTACTCTCACTCTATTGCTGGCATTGGTCCCACTCAGCCTTAAATTGACAAATTGTGTCTTAATGAGCTGGGCGGGGGAGGGAAAGTAAGCCCCCATCTTGACTAACGTCTCTTGTTAAACAAATCAAAGTTGTCAGGACTTTCCTGGGAAGCTGCTAAAGCACTTGGCCCTGCTAACTGTAAATCTATTGGATTCCAGGGTCCACTGACTGTAAATCCATCTGATTCCATTTCACACCACCACTCATGAGTAACACAGATAGTTCTGACTCATGTAAATGGGTCTTGTGTGATAACACTGGCCATTCTATGTGTTATACGTATATTCAGAGCTGGTAGCACTTATATACGTATGTGGGTTTGTCAGTATGTCCATTTTCAACAGTGTTTTTCCTTTTGTATTTTGGGTTTTAACACTTAAATTTAAAAATCTCTGATAATGCAACTGAAATTAGTGCCCTAATCAACTCTTAAGCCTCAGCCCTCTTGATTTCTTTTTTTTTTCTTTCTTAAAGAGAAGAAGTCATGTAATGAGCATGACTTATGGGCAGCCACCAAGGCAGTTTTCTGGAAGCTGTCATCCTTTTTTAATTTTCCAGTAAATGAAATGCCAATAAACATTTCAATAAATGTTTTGCTGATTCCGGTGGACTGGTTCCCGCCAAGTTTTTCAACCACTTTGAAGATGGTGAATTCCTATAAATTATATGGGTTTCATATATCAAGGCAAAGGAAAATCAGGATCTTTATTTTTGTCTGTTTTTGCCTCTGTGTGTGTTCAGGGGTGTTCAGGAACTCTTGGAACATAGAACTAGAAGTGACCCCTGCCTAAGCTCTGTATCCAAACACGTCCATACTTTGAGGAAGTTCAGATTTGGAAATAAATGTTGTACCCTTAAATCAGCTCTACTTATTACCCAACTCAAAAAGGGACAACAGAGCGAACACCTGTTTTTCTTTAAGAAGGAAAGGTTTGAAATCCGTATGGCCAAGATTAATAACCTGGACAGCAGAATTGAAGCAAGTGAGGGCACAAATCTCAAAACAAGATGTCCCATGATATTTTCACAATGAAGAAAATTTAATTATTCTATCAGAGTACATAATCTGACAGAAGCTCTGAAGTGTACAACCAGACCTGGAAGCATGCCAGGGAATCGAGGCACTTGACGAAAATAAGTTTACACTGGAAATAAAAAGCCCCTCTGTACAGTGATCAATTATCTGAACTCCAGGCCAAACAAGCACTATGATTGTGGTTTCATCCAGCAGGGCCGCCCAGAGGATTCCGGGGGCCCGGGGTCTTCGGCGGCGGGGGGCCCTTCCGTTCCGGGACCCGCCGCCGAAGTGCCCGAGACCAGCGGCGGGGCCCCCGCCGCCCGAATTACCGCCGGCGGGACCCGCGCTGAAGTGCAGCCCGGTCTTCGGCGGTAGTCGGTGGCGCGGCCCCACGCGGCTCTTCGGGCACTTCGGCGGCGGGTCCCGGGCGGAAGGCCCCCGCCGCCTACCGCCGAAGACCGGGCTGCGCTTCGGCGGCGGCGGGTCCCGCTTCCCCCGCCCCAACCTCTTACCCCCGGCTCCCTCCTCACCCGGAGTCTCAGCGCCTCGGCTGAACAGCCGCAGCGTGTGGCTGGTGGGGCCTGAGCTCCGTCCCGCTCAGAGCCGCGTGGGGAGGCGGGGCTGGGAGCTCCACGCCGAGCGGAGGGAGCCGAGCTCAGCCCAGAGCTCCCAGCCCCGCCCCCTCCCCACGCGGCTCTGAGCGGGGCAGGGCTCAGGGGCCCCGGCGGAGACTCGGCGCTTGATGCGCTGAGGCTCCAGGAGAGGGGCGGAGGCGGGAGCCTCCGCTGTTCTCTTGGGGGCCCCTGCGGAGCCCGGGGCCCGGGGCAAATTGCCCCCTTTGCCCCCCGCCTCTGGGCGGCCCTGTCATCCAGTGCTTGTGAGACGTAGCTAGGGGTGGCCTTGCTGACAAGAAAAGCATGATTGAAAAGTAACAGCTACATATTAGCTACCCCAATTTAAATGCAATTTCATAGTAAAGGAAAGGAGTATGCATGTAAGTGGCCTTATTCCATGCAGGCCATGAGATCCACTTTTAATTGCCTTGTGGGAGAGAAGACTTTTCTAGAGATGGCTGGTTGTTGATTTGTTCACCAGATTTTTTATTATCTCTGTGCTAAATATCTCTGCGCCTGCTGATTGTGTTGTACTGAATAACCAAGCTACCTTGTTTGGGACTAGGATTTGGAGAAGGTGTCTAACACTGTGTACTTTCCTAAACCCCACCTTAGCAGTACACTGTGAGCTCTAGTCTCAGGATTCCAAAAGACTCTTTGCTGATGCAATTACAACTTCTGTTCTCTTGAGACTCATTTTGTAAAGTTGAGTATGGTATATTCTAGGTTGCTACGTGAGTTTTTCACTTGCTTGGGAATGTTAAACAGGATCCCAGAGCAGAAGGCCAGGACACTGAGGATTCAATCGATGGATGAACATTGCCCAGCTAACATGACAGAGATAGACCGTTGATAAATTCTGCCATTGCACATACTTTCCTAGCTGGTTTGAAAGGTGTGTTTGTTTTTGCTGATAAGTACAGATAGTGCTAGAACTGGCAGCTTAGTACTATGGCAATGGCAAACCCCCCCTCCCCCCAAGGTTAACAGTGATTACTGTTGAAATTAATGATCCAGCTCTGTGATGCCTCTTTTTTCAACATCTAATTTGATAAAATTGCATTGCATTTATACCTTGTATTGCTACTATCTCAAAGGTTACTAAGTGCCTTTTGTAGATTGGCATTTCGTACTTGCTATTATTGCTTGGAAACATGTAGAATCTTATTCTTCAATACATTGCATCTTTATGTAGCCATTTAATCTGTGCAAAACAGATGTAAAATGCTACCAGAGCAGTATTATCTATTCATTCAGACTGGTAGTAGCATTTTATAGCCATCCTGCACTCACTTTACACAGGTGTAAATGACTACACAAGATGTAAGGCAGTGGTCTTTATATACTACAGATCAGCAAAATGAAAATAGTTTGACCTAAAATTATAGAAAGCTGTTTGCTATGAGGCTTTAGTACCAGTACTGAACAGTTATTTAACAGTGAGGGTATAACTATACCCTTGCCTTGTAAGAGGATATGTCGTCTTAGCGCTCTTTGTTTGCTCACACTTGTATAATTATAAATCTTTTTCTATTATGAAGTTTATATATACACACACCTCTGTCTATATGTATATATTTATTTACCATTCGGGTAGGAACACTCCACCACCGAAATAGTTATTCTATTTATAAACACCTCTATTCTGTAGGTTGTAATTTGTTGTCCTGTTGAAATTCTTGCTTATTTTTGTTCGGTTTTCAACTTATGAAAAGATATAATACAATTCATACTTTTAAAATGCTCAAATAACTAGAAACTATTTTTTAATACTTGAAGATTCTCACATACATAGCTACCAAGACGAAATGCATGAATTTAATTTTTACTGAAATTGTCTTCAAGTTAAGTTGGGAGCAATCTAGAATCACATATTGTAAACACAGAACCATATACTGTAATGAAGTAAACCTCACAAATGTGGCATTGAACACATATGCATTGATGATCATGTATCATATCTGGAACCACATGTATTAAAATAAACAGAGCTGTGTTTAATTCAGACTAAAAAGTAGAGATAATAAAAAAGCTGAAATTTTCCTTGTAACAAATGTCAACCATCAATTCTTTGATTTGAAAAACTTCGGCTTTCCCATTGGAAATTTGGAACCAATTCAAAATGTAAATTTTCCAGTTTGAATCCATATTTTTTAAATTAAATGACAATTTTAATTTCAGTGTAAAATGTTTTTGTTTGGGTTGTTTGTTTGTTTTTTGTCATAGTGTTTAAGGCCAGAAGGACCCACCAGATCATCTAGTCTGACCTCCTGTATATCACAGGACACCTCCACATGAAATCCAACAACTGAAATTAGACCAGGTTATTACAGCACTCAGAAAACCAAACAATTATGTGCCACAGACAGGGAATAAGAGGGACCAAGGTACATCACTAGTGCCCAAGGCCCCTGCAATGGCAGGGAAATGATTTAAATGAGAAATACACAGATGAACCTGGCAGGCAACCCAGACCTCCACTGTAAAGGAAAGTGAAAAACCCCCAAGGTCACTGACCTGAGAGCAAATTCACACACATGGTGATATGTTGGAACTAAACAAAAATTAAGCAAGTGCTTAAGTGCTATTCTGAATAGGATTGTTTTTCTGAATCAAGGCCTTGATCCCTCGTGTCTTCTGTGTACACCACAATTTGAGTTCCCAATCTGCAGAAGACAAGATCAAAAATAACACCTCTATATTACATATAGCTTAAATCAATTAATTTGTCATATAATAGCCCTTAAAACAACTTCCATAGCCCTTCCATAACTTACATTATTGATTAGATTTATCATTAGCCTAATGGCTATGGATATCCCTTTCCAGTTACAAAAATACCTATTAATGAAGTTGACAGCTACAGGAATTGAAATTAAAAAAGATTAAAGCTGTCCTTTGTAGTATCTCTCCAACTGTATTAAGGGTAACTTTTTTTTAAGTATTTCCTTTATACCCTTGTGGTTGAGGTGATATTCTCTTACCTAAACTGCTCTTACTAGTTACAGAGCATTCAGAATCACCCCAGTGCACATGTTAATACTGAAAACTGTGAAAGTACTTAATATAGGAAAAATGCAGATAAGAGTGTGGTTTAGGTGTAGTATGTATCCAGATACAAAACATTAGCCAAGATCTGTTTGAATGTAAATGTGAAAGATCAGCAGAACAAGGATATAAAACAAGATATGCTTATCCAACCTTCAAACCTCTTAGCTAATTAAAAATATAGAAGGGGATGCCAATTTTATTACATTATTCTAGTCAGGTTCTTATACATGTTCGTAACAATGTGGTTTGAGCAACTTCCAATTCTGGGTGTTTTTTATAATGGTGAAAAATATCCCCTAAGGATTAGCATCAGGGCTGGCTCCAGGATTTTTGCCACCTCAAGCAGCAAAAAAAAAAAAAGGGGGGGGGGCACGATCGGCGGTAGCTCCACTGCGCCGCTTTCTTCTTCGGCAGCAATTCGGCGGCAGGTCCTTCCCTCTGAGAGGGACTGAGGGACCCACTGCCGAATTGCTGCGGAAGAGCCCGACGTGCTGCCCAACGCACCTGCTTGCTGACCTGGTGCCTGGAGCCAGCCCTGGTTAGCATGAACCCAACCAGCTCACCTTCTCTTGTCACCTAGGCCCTAATTCAGGAAAGGATTTAAGCAGGTGCTTAAATCCCATTTATTTCTGATTGAAACTGAAAATGCAATAGGATTTAAGCATGGGTTAAACTGCTGCCCTGAATCAGAGTGTTAATGACTATTCAGAATTTCTTTCTGGCCTACTGAGGCAGTAGAGGCTGGTTCATTAGCCCTATTACACCATTTAGCATGGCAGTAGTTTTCCCTTTCAGTTACCTTTCTATGGGATTTACTGTTGTTTTTGAAAGAAACAAACCCCCCACACACACACTGGCCAGCAGCCATTCCAGTAACAAGCAAAACAGGGTCAGTTCTTGCTTAGGAACCTCCAAGATTAGAACTTGGCTGCTGTTGGAAGTGGTATTGGTAGATACAAGTGTTCCCTGGCCCCTAGTCAGTATTGGATGGTGATAAGGGCCATTGTGCTGCTGTAAGTGCCATCTTTTGGAAATGGTGTAAAAGTGAGGTCCTAATTTCTCATGGCCATTTTGCAAGTGTTCATGTTGGTTCCAATGTGCTGGCTAATTTTCCATTTCAGCAATTAATTTTAGCATGCCTGAAAAGTTCTCTGCAGGTTCTACTGGATGCAATGTCTTTCTTTCACAGACTACACAAATTGTTGCATAAGCGTGGCGGTTGTGTAGTTGTTGTGTAGATATGGGTGTGTACTGTCAAACTGCTGCTATGTCCCACCCCCAGTGAAGTGATTGTTTTGTTGTAGTCTGATCCTTCAGATTGAAAAACATGTAATTACCAGGCACAGAGGATCATTTAGATTTTAAAATTCCACTTAAGAGATTTACCTGGCAATATTTGTTTGCCTATTTAAGATCCATTTATACATAAGGGCCGGCCTCGTCTCCTACAAAGCTCTTCTGATCTAAATTAAATGGTAAAGACCAGTACAGTTAAGAACACCCTCAACCACAGCCTGCTGCCACAAATCTCCCCCTCCAGCCTAGCAGAGCCTAAAAACCCTCGCTGACAGCCTGCTGCATAGCAGAAAGCCCAGTCTCTGCTGGCTTCACGATGGCAGAGTTTCTAAGGTGCACATGATGCAGTCTCTTTCCTGTGCACTTAAGGAGCTTTTCAGCTGGGGAAGGTTCCTGTTTTGTTGGGTGTCTAAGCACCCCTGGAGCCCACTTTCTTCTCCCCTTGAGAAGCACTTTCTTCAGAACACTCCCCTTAATTTTTACTCTTTCTTCAGCCTCTGCATGGACCCCTTTCCACCAGTCCACCTGACTGGCTATTTAGGCAGCATACAGAATAATTGATGTGCCTGCCTTGACAAAAATGGAGCACGGGGCAGCCGTTTGCAAGACTGCTTAAGTGCATACAGTGTAGGGCTTTGTTTATACCAGACTAATGAAAATACATTTTCAACTAATCGGTACAAGTTGCTACCACTGGAAACGTTTGTAAAATGTCAAAATAAAACCACTGACCCACAAGATGTTCTGAGAAAATGAAATCATCCTGTCAGCTACTTCCTCTGGAATGAAAATGGAAAAAAATGTTAATTTTTAGCAGCATCCACATTACTGAATTGATTCAGTTAGCTGAAGGTCACTGGATTATTCTTAGGTTTTTTTATGCAGCTTCTTGCCTGAATGACTCATTCTCCTTTTTTGTCATCTTAGATGTCTAAAGTTCACAACACATAGATAGACCTGTCTAAACAAGGGCAAGACAGACCTCCCTCTCCCTAGTAGATTGGAAAAATATAAAAAAATCTCCTTTTACAAATACAATGCTGACTACTTAAAAGAGAAATTGTTGCATGTAAATGCAGTCCAACCTTCAACTATTTTCTTGTTCATCGGCATTTGCCATAGAAAGACAAGAAAATTCTGTTAATTTATCAGTTGTAAAGGACATTCCAAGGTTATTCCTGACTTTTGAAGTTAATTCTACATCCTTCTTTTACCTTGAAAGGACAGAGATCTTGGAACAGGACCCAACATTGCATAACTGCCGTAAATCATTATGCAAGGAGACCCAGGGTAGTTATGCAATGCTGGATCTTGTTCCAAACACATCTTCAATTCTGCCTCTTGTGTAACCTCCTCACTGTCATTGGAGTTGCATGGGATGTTAAATAGCACAAAATGCATTCTCATGTGTTTAGTGACCTTGTGACCATTTACGTATCTGTTATGGAGATGGTGATATTTTTTTTAATTGTGCCCATCCATTGCTTACTGAGAAGGCACTAAGCAAGGGGCAGAGCATTTTGATGCTGTCTAGCCAAATAGTTCTAGTTTATGGGATTACCATTTTATTTAAATGCAAACCCTGGAAAACCCCTTTGATAACACTGAGTTAGGAGAACTGTTAAGTCTGTAATCAGGAAATACCTAAAGTAAACTTTCACTGTCTAATTAAATTCTACTCCTTATGCATATGTATGATAAGAATCTTTGATTAATTTCAGATCTATGTGATCATGTAAATTAATAATTAGAGTAACCTAAAGCATCAGATACTGAATTTGCAGAAAATGTTAAGGGAAGTGTGGGGACTGTTGTTTTTTTTTAATTGATTTTCTCTTGTGAACTCTTTTGCTGTCTTTACATATTTGCTGTCCAGTTGATGGTAAATGCTATTTTTTATGTTGTAGACTTGAGAATTTATACTGGATATACAAAACACTTCCTCTACATATTGATCTGTTGGGGAACTGCTTTGTGTGCTTTTTTGTTCATTGTGCATAACTCTTATTGGCCTTGCTCTTCTTCTTGTTCTCATTTTCATGAGTTTACACCTAAAATATTCTTAGTTGCTCTTTCTTCTCTCCCCCCCTTTTCCTCCTTTTTTGCTTTTGGGAGCTTCTAGCTGGGCATCTCTATTATTACTAGTTTCTTTGTCATTATCTTTATAGCAACTTATTAATTTGTTTAAAATACAAACAATTTCAGTCTTATTTTACCCACATTAAGGTTATATCACCTTAGAACAGTGATACTCAGACTGAGGCTTGCAAACCACAAGTAGCTCTTTAATGTGTCTCTTGCATCTCTTTGCAGCACATGAGATGAAAACACTGTGTGACTTAATTATTAACCAATCAGGAGGCTTTTACTGTGTTGTTAACCAAGTGTAGTTGATAAAATAATACTTGGTCAGTCATTTTGCTCTGTGTGTGTGTGTATATATATATATATATATATATATATATATATATATATATCCTAAACCAGAGCTGAAGAATGCCTTTTTGGTCCATACCTAATAGTTCACCAGATTCCATCAAGAGTGCTGCGGTGGGAGGTCTAAGGCAGTGATACTCAGGCCTCAGTGGATCAGGAGCTAAATTAGTAAGTAACATTACTGTGGCTTTTTTGTAATGTTGCCTGTTCATGCCCTCTGGGGCACCTGGCATTGGCCACTGTCGATGGACAGCATACTGGGCTAGATGGACCTTTTGGTCTGACCCAGTATGGCCATTCTTATGTAAAAATTATGAAAAATCTTGAGAAATCATCTGATTTAACAAGGTTGTTGCCAGTCTTGGCAACTTTCCATCCTCTTGTGCTGAACACACCAGTGCGTGCTTGCGTCCCCGGCCCCGCCTCTGCCTCCTCCCTGCCCCATTGGGTGCCAGTGGCTGCTCACATCTCAGCCCCAGCCCAGCCCCATCTCTGCCCCGGCCCCTGTTGGTCCCCTCCCCAAATCAGCTGTTTCATGGGGGAAGCGCTGGGAGGGAGGGGGGGAGCAGGAACTGGTGGTGCACTCAAGGGAGGAGGTGGAGTGGAGGCGGAGATGAGATGAGCTGGGGCAGGGGGGGCAGGGTGAGGAGTTGTCGGTGGGTGCTGAGCAACCACCAATTTTTCCCCATGGGTGCTCCAGTGGCAGTGCACCCATGGAGGCAGCGCCTATGGTGCTGAATGCAAAATGGATCAGGAAAACTGACCCCATCTGATTGTTTTTTATCCAATTTGGAATCCGAAGATTCAGATCTGAAATCCCGTTCTTGTAGCAGGTCTGAGGTTACAGTTTTGAGTCCATTTCTAATGTGTACATAAAGTAGCTTATCAATGTTTTGCAAGCCTGTGTGTGTTCCAAATTGCACAGTTATTGTGCTTGCCTGCCGACCTCCGCTTTGCATTTTTCAGCTGGACAGCTCCTCTCTTGCTGTGCTGCTTGGTAGCTGGAGAAATCTGTAATTGGATGAACAACTCTCCACCAGCTCTCAGCAACTGGACAGCACCTTCTGCAGCTGGATTTTTGCCAGCAGCTTTTGTCAGCCCTGTGAGTCTGTTTCAGTAGCTGAATGACTGTGTGTGTGGTTGGGTGGCACACTTAGAAAAATATGCAGCATGGCCTACTTTAGAAAAAACCACACTGTTTAATAATCAGCTGAATGTTGGAGAAGAGCAGGGGAGATGCTCAAATGGAGAGTAAACAGTTTGCCCCTCACGGCAGCATTTGGGAATAGCAATGTTGTACTGAATCCTGAACATACGACCTAGTAAACGGTCTTCTTTCCTAAGCTGTTTCTCCTGTTATACAGTTTCCTCCTTCACTCCTGACATACCTATGTTAAATCTTTACACTATGAATTCGCTGTCTTATAGCTTAACGTGTCACGCTTTTCTATCATTGCAGCCATCCCTTAGTCTATCTATAGGGGTGCGTGGGCTTATGAATTTACTATGCTATTCTCCTCTTCTTCCCTCCCACCTGCCCCTCTTACAGAGGAATTCTCCTGCATGTCAGTCCTCTTCATGAGTAAGGATTGCAACATTTCCCTTGGCATTCTGCCACTGAGCAGGGGGAGAACATGCCCTTCAGAGCATTAGCTCTTACCCTTTGGGGGGGCACCAGCCTAACCACATCTCTGGTGGGGTATACAAACCCCAGACTGGGCACGAAGGGGTTAAAAGGCAACCACAACTAGCCCCGTCCCTCTGGTCCTGCTGTGCATCCTACAATGGGAGGTGCAGGTTAAAAGGGAGCTGAAAAGCACAGGCAAAGGGTGGACAGGCTGCAGGAAACCAGACAGAAGGTTGAACCTGAGAGGGACCAACAAGGCAGAGTCTTCTGTAATCACCACCCCCTTTGAAATTCTGCAGGGCCCTGCTCATCTGCACTCTTTTGGTTGAGTTCCTCTCTGTTTGGACTATAGGTGTCACACCCCAAATTGAAGGGACCTATTAGTGGGAAGTAGCCCAGGAAAGTGAATGTGAACTTGAGCAGGGAAGACCCTGCTGGGGTTCCTTCCTACTGAGCCATGGACTGGGACCCCCCTGCCACACCCTTGAGGACTGATGCTCAGAGGCAGGTGGAAAGCCAAAGATTCCTGGCTTAATGTCCAAAGGGCACTTCTACCACCCTGAGAGAGGAACAATGGGCTGGAAGTCAGTGTGCTAACCCCTAAGCAGCCCAGCCCTCCAAGCCCCGTATCACACCATCTTTTTTTTGTTTTCTCTATCCTCCTGCACCCTCCACCACCACTATGAATGGCTGTGAAATTCACAGTACCAATTCATGGCTGTGAAAAACGTGTCACAGACCGTGAAATTTGGTCTTTTATGTAATTTTATCCTATACTATACAGATTTCATGGGGCAGACCAGTGTTTCTTTCAAATTGGGGATCCTGACCCAAAAAGGGGTCTGGGGGGAGGGTCACAGAATTGCCACCCTTACTTCTGTGCTGTCTTCGAAGCTGGGTGGCTGGAGAGTGGTGGCTACTGGCCAGGCACCCAGCTCTGAAGGCAGCACCCCACCAGCAGCAGCGCAGAAGTAAGGGTGGCAGTACTATACCATGCCATCCTTACTTCTGCGCTGCTGCTGGTGGCGGCTCTGCCTTCAGAGCTGGGCTCCTGGCCAGCAGCCACCACTCTCCAGCCGCCCAGCTCTGACGGCAGTGCTGCTGCCAGCAGCAGCGCAGAAATAAGGGTGGCAATACTGCAACCCCCCTACTATAACTAAGACCCTCCCCACAATCAGGACCCCTACAGTTACAACACTGTGAAATTTCAGATTTAAGTATCTGAAATCATGAAATTTATGATTTTTAAAATCCTATGACCATGAAATTGACCAAAATGGAGTGTGAATTTGATATGGCCCTATCGATGAGCCTCAGATAAAGGGTTGAGTTTAAAACTCTAATTTGTATTTACTATATCATAGCACAGGGATCAGTAGGAGGAGTGATTGTCTTCAAGTGCCTTAGGATATTTTCAAACATCAACATACAGTCCCCTCATCTTAATTCCTGGCCTTTGCTCGGCTGGCTGGTTATTCAGGCTTGCTACTCTTATTTTACCTGGACAGGGAAGGACCATTAAGAAATGGGTCACAAACCCCCCTTTTAAAAAAACAGACTCTTCCTTTTAAGATATTCAGGATGCATCTTAGGGTTTGTCTACACTTAAATGTTTTGTCACTTTAATGAGACATAGCTAAAATGGCAAAAATAACCCTAGTGTAGATGTGGTTATACCAGTACAAAGGTGTCTCATACCACCAGTATAGTTTATTTTGTTCCCAAATCAAAATAAGCTGTATTGGTACAAAGCATCTTTATACTGTGGTAAATGCATCTACACTAGGACTCTCCCAGTACAACTATGTTGGCAAACATAACCAACCAAGTTATGATGTCAAGTAAAACTTTTTAAATGTAGTTCAGTCCATAACTGGTTGGTGTGTCTGAGAGAATTTGGACTTCACAGCAGAAATATTCTGCCTCACCTTCAATCATGAGTGCAGATTTCAGGGTGCTTCGGGGATAGGGCAGTCATAACAAGGAGAGAAATTGCATTGCTCCATGAATTTGCCTGACAAGCATGTGATCCCATGGCACATATAAATCCCTGCACCTAAAGGAGGCAGTGTAGCCTAATGGAGAAAGTAATACACTTGGATTTAAGAGACCTGGGTTCTTTTCCGAGCTCTGCTACTGCTGGCCTTCTGGGTGACTGGCAAGTCACTTCCCCTCTCTGTGCCTCAGTTTATCTATCTGTAAAATGATGATAAAGATTTGTGAAGTGCTTTTTCAAGTATTGATTTTTAAAAGGTGGTCTTACATTTCTGTGTATGTTTTGTGGTTGCTGCAGGGATATATGTCTCTTTAACAGGTACTCCATAGCACTCAATCTGATACTATGGTGACGAGCATAGAATACAGGCCATCTCAAATTTACTTGGAATTAGGGAGGGGGCTTCTGGGCCATCTTTGATACCTTTCTTTTTGTTATACTCTTTTGTATACACTGTGTTGTATTGTATGGGCAATGCAGCCTATTGGATAGAGACCTGGACTGGGACTCAGGAGACCTGAGTTAGACCTGCAAGTTACTGTGCCTTTGTGCCTCAGTTTTCCCATCTATAAAATGGAGCTAATGATACTACCCTCCTTTTGTAAAGTGCTTTGAGATCTACTGATGAAAAGTGCCATGTAAGAGCTAGGTATTGTTGTTGTTAGTGTGCATGGCACTTTACAATCAAGTAAGGAATAATGTCAGATAAAAGGGAATGAGGGGACAGGAGAACAACTCCTTGCTGCCATGATGTGAAGCCTCTGCTGTATATGCAAGCCAAAAGTAAAAAGTTCTTCACTAGTCAGCTTTGAGACAACAGTTAGAATATAGTATTCACTTATAGAGAAGTACCAGAAAGATATTCATGAATTTGAGAGAACAGAGCAGCAACCAAAATCATTATGGGGCTTGAGGGATAGGGGAAAAAATAAGTAGAATTTAAAGAAACAGTAGCTGTGGCGCATGAGGGAGCATGACATGACTGTTAATAAATATTTGGTGGATGTAATCACCCAGGAGGGAAATTAATTGTTGCAGGTGGCTCAGGCCTGGACTGAAGAGTTATGGGGTGAAAATTTAGGATGAGTATTTAGAAAAACTCTCAAGGGAAATGGAAGAAGCCATACTACTTGGGGCGTTTAAAGTAGACTGGACAAAGCACTAGATAATACTGTATGCCCTAAAGTCTAGAAAGCATATGGACTAGATATTTTAGCAAATCTCTTATGTCCCCGATTCATGTTGAGTAACTACCTGGCTGTCACTGTATAACTGCTGCTAATCACATTCTGAGGAAAGCCCTACATGAAATTTGCATCGTGTTGTTCTGCAAAGAAAAAAAAATCAAAATTACGTGAAGCTTACTTTTTCTAGTCTAACAAATATTATAATTCATTTTAGAAAATGATTTCCACACCATTTAATTCTGTTACAGTTGCCTGTATTCTTTCTCATGATGAAAGAAATTATCCACAGCAACAGAAGCTGGCATGGAATAATTATCCATTATATGTTAATTTATAAGAAGCTATTAATGTAAAATTTTCAAAGCAATTTACAAATAATAAATCTGAAAACATGCCTCTGAGGCTAGTAGCATTATACCCATTTCACTGATGGATAAATGGAGGTACAGAAAGGGCAGCTAACTTGTCTAAGCTCACATAGCATCTCAGTGGAAGACCTGGAAGAGAGAGCCCAGTCCCCTGATTAATACAGGCACAGCAGATCAAAATAATCCAAGATATTCCTTCCCTGCTCCCTGGGGAAAATGAGAACTAGGCCTCCTGTGGGACATTCCTGATAACTTTCTTCATTCTTCACTAAACTTCTCACCTCTCTTTAGAATTTTCTTGAGACAAAATTCAGATAAAATTTAATACCAGAACTTGTTAGACATTGTCCAAATTCCTCCTCATTCTTTTCTCCAGTTTCTAAACTCTTCCTTGGTATATTACCATCCTCACTTCTGAGCTCTCCCTGTGAATCCTTCATTTGTGGCATCACCATTACTTGGGTTTGAGTATTTGCTAAAATTGACTGTGAAGCATAGAGTGCAAACCTGGATCCAATTCATGTTTAATTATTTTGACATCACTGGGAGTTGTCTCAGGCCTGCAATTATATAGTGTTGTCATCACTTGCAGTTTTATCATGAGTCTCATGATATTTGGGTTTTTCTTAATGCTCCCGCTCCTGGAGCTGAGTGAATATGTGAAAATCTCAGTTTTAATTTAAAAATAAAGAAGTAAATAAAACAATCAACTTCTAGCCTTCCTAGTTGCAAAAGAGAAGCTTGAAGACATGACCCAGAGATGACCTGACGGCTCAAAATCCAGAAGGCAAATAAAAAGTACCTAATTTTTTAAAAATTCATAATTTTTAAATGACTCTTATGATCTTTTGGGGGCTGAGTCATGATTTATGGGTGTTTGGGGTTGACAATACTAATTACTGCAGCTGCGGTTACTTTGCTAATTGGAAAACCTGTTGGGTGTGAATCAAGTCAGACTACAGAAATACAGTGAGTGGTATTCTGCTCGTGAGCCTCCCTTGCCAAGCCCAGAGTCCCATCCTTCCCCACTTCCTGTGCCCATCTTGTAAGGGCCGCCTATATTTCATAGATCTATAGGTAGGTAAAATGTTGCATTCAAAATGGGTATTAATATTAAGTATATACTTGCAATTGTTTAATTACAGTAACTTTCACTCATAATTTAGTACATTTTGTCATTTATTTGTATTTTAAAACTAATACTGTAGCTATTTCTTTTTAAATTTCTTGTGCATTGGGTAGAAGAAAATTATAGGATTAATATTGAGGAAAAACTTCCTATCTGTGAGTTAGTTCTTTGTGTAAAATGATATTTATGTGACAGATCTATCACCGGAATAAGTATTTCACACTGTAGTTGGTTTATAGGTCTTTTAAACATGCTCAGCATTAGGAGGTGCCAGAAGTTGACAAAAGCTGTTATTCTGTACTAGAACTGCATGCTGGTATGAATTTATTCTGTGCACAAATATCACGGATGGCTACAATGCCATTGCCCATGACAGGAAACTACGAATACTTCACCTTACTTTCAAATACATCCTGTTGTCTTAGAGTCAGGAGAGTGAGTCAGAAGATCAAACTAGTGAGTGATGCAGATGCAAATACATTAGTGCTCCCACTCTTAGCATCCTTGTAAAGGCAGAACTTTATTCCAATGACAGCAATGCTCATTTACCTTAGATCTACAGGAAGATAGCTACTGTTGTGATGAGTAATATATTGAAGCAGTAAGTGCTTAGTATTTTTAGCATAGCAACATAATTTTCAGTCTAAGTTTTATAAAGGTATTCAGGCTGGCTATGGTATCCTCACTTGGTGCTTACCATTGCTACTATCCCTTCCAAACCAATCCTGAGATAATGGATTGGCACATCTTCCACATAATACTTCCTTTTCTGTGCTCCTTGAAATGTTGTCTTGTTTCTCTTGTTTAATATAACCTGTAAACTATTTGGCCAGGGAATGTATCTTGCTGTGTTTTTTGAAAGGGCCCCATAAACTAACAGCAATGATATTTTCAAAAGTATTTCTGTATTGAAATGAACATACGATGGTTTTCCAGCATATTCCTGCTACGGCTAGGAGAGTGTTTATTCATGCAAATCTAGGCCCTCTTCTTTCAAATGGAGCCATGAAGATAGACCATTGTGATTTTGATTGGACTCCAAGAAGAAACAAAGATCTGCCCACGCTGATCTGATTGCCTGAGTGGGACCACAAACAGTTTGGTACCATGATAACACTTGTCCATTTTATGCCACTGTATCAAGCTAAAGAGCAGAAATTTTAGTCATCTTTTTTTTCCAGCCTGTAAACCAGTTAGTCACGTATGACATTCTATGGAACTTCCAAAGTCCATTCATGGGGACAGACTGAAGAGAGAATCCAGAAGAGAGCAACAAAAATTACGAAAGGTTTAGAAAATGTGACCTGTGAGGAAAGATTTTAAAAACATGGTATGATTAGTCTTGAGAAAAGAAGACTGAGGAGGGAACTGATAACAGAATTCAAATATGTTGTTCAAGGCTGTTATAAAGACAACAGTGACCAATTGTTCTCTGTCCACTGAAGACAGGACAAGAAGTAATCAGCTTAATGTGTAGCATAGGCAATCTAGGTTAGATATTAGGAAAAACATTCTAATTATAAGGATAGTGACTTATTCCTGTAGGTAATTAACAAGGGAGGTTGTGAAATCCCCATCAATGGATGTTTTAAAAAAACAGGTTGAACAAACACCTGTCAGGGATGGTCTAGGTTTACTTGTTCCTGCATCAGTGCAGGGGGCTGGACTAGATGACCTCTCAAGGTCCCTTCCAGCCCTATGTTTCTATGATTCAATGTACCATTGGGACCTTTTTTTATTTCAATTATATAAAAGTGATTTCTTAGTAATGTCCAATACAATATAATTCCTTTTTATAGCTTTGACATCACTGGGATGTGACAATATGAGCAAAGTTTGCTGGAAAAGTATTGCTAGCAATATCAAAACACAAATTTAAATTATTTAAGATCAAAATTGAAAAACTTGGTTATGGTCTCTAATCATGCCTCAGCATGGAGCAGTGGTGAAACACACAACAGAAACACATGCAAGATGTTAAATTCTCTTTCCCTAACTTAATACGATCTAAATTCTATTGTATAAATGTACCATTATACATCTTCCCCTTGAATACTAACTATATCAGAAAGGATATAACAAAAATTGGAAAGGCCTAACAATGGACAATGAAAATTATCAGAGACATAGAAAGATTTCTTTATGAGAAGAGACTAAAAGGATTAAGGCTGGGTAATTTAAAGAGGTGATGTCATAAGGGTAGAAAAAGCAATGTATGTTGCAGGTCACTTCCATTATCTCCCCATTTGTCATTGGTACACAAGATTAAGAGGACACCCAATTAAATTAAGGGCACACTTAAAATTGATGGCAATTATAATTTGTGTAAAATATGTTGTGGAACTCACTGCCACAAGAGATCTGCCTGTGACCATGGGAAGGGAGGAGGTATGACTTGGGGTACATGCTTCGGTCTAACAGGAATGTTTCCACATGTTAGGAGGTCTCAAGTAATGGAGTAACAGGGTAGAGTCAACTGGATGGGAACCAGTCTCTACAATCTCTTTTCCCTTGAAACTTGCATTATTTTACCTTCTTTCCCCCTCTCCACATTGGAACTCAGTGGGAGCAGCCACTAGTAGGATTAAAGCTACTGAAATTACCATCATAGCCAGGAAATTGGATGGAGGGCCTAGGCCTCCATGGATATCCCAAAATCTGTGGGATTTACCTGCTGATACCTGCAGGTTTTAAAGAGTCATACCGCATAGCCATTCTGGAGGAGAGTGGGGAAGAAAGCAAATGGCATTGCCCATTCAGCTGTTGAAAGTCAGAATTTCGTTGTCCTTATCTGGGATTCTGACATAGAAGGAATTAATTGGCTCTAATCCTTCTATTTTTTTTGCTGTGATGTTAATTGGTAGATGAAGGTAGCTAGAGCACTAATCTTTTTCTGTCATTTTTGCCTTTAGGGGACAGAGTATGGCTGTCTAAAAAATATGCTCGAATCACTCGTGGCAAATATGCTGTGTAATATAAATACATCATTTCTGAAGGAACAAAAATGCTACATTTTCTTTTATTTTAGCAATATCTGTTTCTAAAGTGAAGTGGCTGATCTTCAAAGACTATTGTGGGTGATGTCAGGGAAAATAAAGAACTTATTCCCCTTACTTACAAAGCTGATTTTAGATTACTAATAATCAGCATTAAATTCTGGAGCTCCCTTTCAAGGACTTGCTTAAAAATACATTTTTATAAATGAGGATGAGGTTTTTGTTTGTCTTGGATTCAAAGTGTTTTTTTTCTCTCAAAATTGGCAGTAAAACCTTTGGTTTCCAAAAGTTTGCTCCATCATTTTGTATTATCTTCATTTTAGTTTTATCCCCTTCTAACAATAGATCAATTGTCCCTACTATAAAATGAAGGTAATTTATTTTCCAGCAGAGATTGCCGTCAGAAGTCTCCTCATTTTAACAGGTACTGATGGATACAAATTCTGCCTCTGTCCTCTTACTCTGAACCAATATATTAGCTTGCACTATACAATGTGTGTATATGGCTTCCATGAAAAATCCATGCCTAGATTTGGCAGTGCCTAATTCTCTCCCACCTCTGAGTGTTCTCATATCCCAGCAGAAGCTAAATGCAAACCTCCCTTGGAAACAGCTTTTCTCTCTCCAATCTTCCATATTAGTCCTGACACTTGGATTACATTTCCTTCCAACCAGTCTCACATTATATTCAACTATCAAATAGAGGCAGAACACTAAACCTTTGGATGACATCATCCAACACAAATAAGGATTTAGCCATCTCTCAGGCTTCAGTTACTGTCTCCAGCAAGTGGAGGACCTATATAGCAGATAAATGGCTAGGAGAGGGACTACAATCCCTTTAATACATGTATGCACAACTGCAGTTGCAGTCTGCATGAGACACAGGTGACTATGGGCCTTTCATCCCATGTGCTCGGAGATCCCACCACCACTTCCCAGGAACACAGCTGACCCTGTCAAGGGGCTCATGGCCAAATTGTGCTGGCATTGCTATGCCCCAACAGAGTTGAGGCACTTCAGACTATAAAGGATTTGCAGGATAGGTCTCTCTTCAGAGAGTGCCTCCAAGGTAAGTGGGATGGACTCTCTGGCCATGCTAAAGCACTTTGAACTGGTGTATGTATTCTTTCTCACCCTGGCCAGAGTCCAACCAAAGATCGTCAAGTCAAGGAAAACATTGATTCGATTAGTTCTGGAGTGGCTGAGTAGGCCCATGGTAGCTTGAGTTAGTGAACAGGCCTGTGGACAGTTCAATATGACTATCAGTGATAGAAGGCTTCTAATTTAAGATATGAGCTTTCAGCCTTAGGGCTGGAACTCATGAGCCTGAAGAAGAGCAGCATGTCAGACATCTACTGTGCTGCAATCTAGAAAACTAAATGGAGTACAGTAACTCCTCACTTAACATTGTAATGTTCCTGAAAAATGCAACTTTAAGTGAAACGATGTTAAGTGAATCCAATTTCCCCATAAGAATTAATGTAAATGTGGAGGGGTTAGGTTCCAGGGAATTATTTTTTTTTGCCAGACAAAAGGCATTATATACATTTTAAACAATTTTAAACAAGCAATTTAATACAGGTTTAAGTTTTAAACAATTGTAAAGAAACAATTTAATACTACAATCATCACTGCTAAGTATGTAGCTTGGTTGAGGTGGTGGAGTCAGAGGGTGAAAGACGATGGATTGTCCGGCTGCTCCTCTTGCTGTTCTTGCAAGCACAGGCACTGACTTTGCCGGGGGCAGGGGGCTCAACCCTCGGCACATCCACTCCACCTCTTCTCCTCCCCACCTCCTCCCCCTTTACTTCGCACGCTGCGTCCTCGCTCCTCCTCCCTCCCTCCCCCCCTTCTGAACGCTGCAAGCCAGCTGATTGCCACGGGCAGGAGGCAGGGGAGGGAGGGGGCAGGCGCCGAATCCTCGCTCCTGCCCCCTCCCTCCTGCCCCAGGAAATCAGCTGGCTTGTAGCATTTAGGAGGCAGGAGGGAGGGGAGAAAAGCAAGGACTTGGCACGCAGGCTCCCCCTCCCTCTCCCCCCCGCCTGTTGCCCAGGGCAATCAGCTGGCTTGTGGTGTTCAGGAGGCAGGGGAGGGAGGAGGAGTCTGCATGCCGAGTCCTCGCTCCTCCCCCTCCCTCCTGCCTCCTAAATGCTGCAAGCCAGCTGATTGCTGCGGGCAGGAGGCTGGGGGAGGAGGGGGAAGGTGCTGATCTACAGGGTCTGCTGATGGGCAGGAGGCACTGTGTGTGGGGGGGGGCGTAGGGAGGCTGCCAGCTGTGGAGAAAGCAGGCAGCCAAACAACGTCATAGTGGAGCATTGCACAACTTTAAATGAGCATGTTCCCTAATTGATCAGCAACGTAACAACGTTAACCGGGACAACTTTAAGTGAAGAGTTACTGTACTCACGAGGGTACTCAAGAATTTGAAAATCATTATCTGCTTAGTGTGATAAGATGAAGATAGACCCACTAACAACTGCAGTCCCTGCTATCTTCAGGATGGATTGTACATGAGTCTGAGCATCTGCTGCATAAAGTACAATCCACAGTAATGGCAGTGTTTAGAGGTGCAACAGATGCCATCTCCATAGGTGGCCACCCACATATTTCCTGAAAGCCATGGACAACATGTGATCAGTAAAGTAACCCGTCTAGAATTTGCTGAATACTTTCACAATTTCCCCTTTCACCTGATGAAGAGGATTTTGCAATAGTTATTGTCATTAAAGGTTCCATTGTTCAGGGCATTGCTGTCTTGCAGGGGAACCTACATGACTTTCCCTATGTGACGTTATGAGTGTGATATAATATCTCATTGAAAGGTGACAGGGCCAGAAAGAGTTAATTAACTCATAGACTAACCTGACCCATGGGTGAACCTTGAGGACGGGTTAGGAAGATATGTAAATGACTAGAGCTTTGAAATGCAAGTCTGCATTGTTAGAGGTAGAAGGGGAGATGTTTGCTCAGGTCTTGTGATGGCAGCAAACAATTCTTGTCTATTGCTATAGTTTTAATTCAAAGATCAAAAAAGGAATATTAACATTTATGATGATACTTGAGTGAAATAGTATTATTGTCTATGTGTCTCTTTGAAGGTTATGCTAACCTGTATCTGAACTGTTTAATGGATAAATTATTCTGTGCTAATTGCCAGGATATTTGGGAGAAGGAATTAAACCTATTGTTTTCTCAGGCCGAAAGGCTGCTGGAAATGTATAAGAAGCCTGGGACACGGTCCTTCTTCATCTCAGATCTGCTTTGGGTTTCAAGAGGGGGAAACCTTAAGCCATAAGGATTGAGATCCCCAGTCATTGACTGGAGCCATCCTGAATATGGAAATTAGACTATAACCTATGGACTATTTCTAAAAGGACTTTTGGCAACTACAAGCTCATCTCTGCTCTGTATCTGAACCTCAAGAATTGAATTCAAGTCTCTGTAGATTAATCTTTTAACCAACACTCTCTCTCTTTTCTTTGTTAATAAATTTTAGCTTAGTTAATAAGAATTGGCTATAGCGTGTATTTTGGGTAAGATCTAAGTTATAATTGAACCTGGGTATGTGGCTGATCCTTTGGGATTGGAAGAATCTTTTCTTTTATATGATGAAGTAAGATTCTCAGGAATCATCATCATATCTGACAGGTGTGTCTGGACGGAGGCCTGAGGCTGGGCACTTTAAGAGAACTGCGTGGTTTGGACTTCTAAGTGACCAGTGAGGTAGTGTAGAAGCTGTTTTGTGCTGGTTGGTAAATCTAAGTATTGGAATAACCACCAGCATTTGGGGTTTGTCTGCCCCGTTTGGTTTGCAGTTCACCCTGATTGAGTGACCTCAGCTGGCTCCCACAGGCAGCACCGTCACACCCTAGGATGAGGTTGTGCTCAGAACCCTACAAAATTCAAACCAAAGAGAAAACATTTTCTAACTGTTGGAATCAGGAAATTGCCTTTCCTGCTTTGTACCTGAGCCATAATTCACTGAAAGCAGAGTAAGCTTTGTTGCCTGGTCATGCACAAAGGACTGTGGGTTAAAATGGAAAGAGGCGGAATTTAGAGGCTTGACGAGACTGTTTGCTCTGCACATAGGACTAAGCAAAAGCCAAGCAGCATTCCAATTGACTGCCTCTGAGTGCATTAAATAACTGACAAGTGGAAAAGTGGTACCAAAGCCATTTTAAAGGCACATTCAACTTGATGAATGGGATCATCATGGGCAGAAAGAGGGGAAGAGTCTTTGCTAGAGAATTGTAAGGCAGCCAGCTGGATGTTGAGCACAGTTGTTCTAAGCAATGCAGAGTTGATGTACAAGTCTTGGTGGCCGGAGGTTTGTTAGCAGAGATGTATTGCAGGTAGTTATCAGTGCCTCTGAGTCCTGAACTCATGTGCTTTAACTGCTTTGGGAGGTCCCAAATGACTGGTCTGGTATGGAAGGTTGAAAAGAGAGGAAAATTTTCCTATCAGATTTATTTTCTTTGAGATCTTCAATGCCACTCCAATTTCTGTCCCTGTGTAAATTGACCACTCTGTTTATATGTAAGCAGAGTCAGGATGAGCCCCACCCTGACATCTGGTGGTAAATTATGGGGAGTGCGGAAAGTGTTGCATTGGTATTTCGGTTATTTGCATGGGCACTCCCACCCCACTTAGCATACCGCAAAACAGCATGGGATGGTTATTTTCACAGCTGTGGGAGCCCCAATTTCGTTGTTATTGGGGCAGGAGGAATGAAATGTTGTCACCCTGATTGGGTAAATGGGGAACTACAAAATTGTCTTGTGATGGGGGGTTTCATTGTCAGCTGGATAGCGCTTGCTAGATGGGGCACATGGGTTCCAAAACCCATTGAAAAGAGAGAGGCTGGGGACAGATATCTGTACTGGGTGGTGCAGGCTTCT
Source organism: Mauremys reevesii (assembly GCF_016161935.1). Lineage (NCBI taxonomy): Eukaryota > Metazoa > Chordata > Testudines > Geoemydidae > Mauremys > Mauremys reevesii. The sequence continues at coordinate 33,335,989 of NC_052632.1, read as the reverse complement.
TGTGTGAGCCAGATGCACCAGTTCCATCTGTGCCTCTCTCCACTGTGGAATGTCAGAGTTAATGTTTGATTCCCTTAAGAATCTAGATACTGAGCTGAACTCACTGGGGCTCCCCGACTATGAGCTGGAATCTCTAAGAGCTGAAATCACTAAAGAGCTGGACTTGCTGAGCTGAGAGCACTAAGTACTGTGCTTATGAGTGGGGGAGCCTGAAGAAATACCGTGGAGCAGAGCAGCTGGCAGAGCGGAGTGGAGCAGTTTGTGCAGCCCTGGGTGAGTGGAGCCAAACAGCTCACGAGGACGGCCGGAGCAGATCACAGGACAGCTGGTGGACCCGAGCAGCTGGCAGAGCAGAGCAGCCCACAGAGCCAGCGGAGCTGAGTGGTTGCGGGGACGGCTGGTGGAAGCAGAACCCCATGAAGAGGCAGGGCAGTTGGCCCCGAACCACGTAAGGTGCCCCTTTTCTACCCAGGCTGGGGAGGGGAACCTCTGCGAAGAGACTCTTGAACTCTGGGGCTGCACTGACCCGGGACAGAGACTTTTGGATTGTGGGACTTTTGGGACTGTGGGTGATTTGGGGGTTGCTGGACTCAAGGGCCCCGAGAGAAGGACATGGCCCAATTTGCTGGAGTGGGTCTTTGCTCACGGTTTGACCTATGAACTCTAGCTGAGGTATTTTCCAAGTTTAATGCTTGTTGTTTGTCATGTAATTAAACCTTTTCTGCTACACCAAGACTCTCTGCTTGCGAGAGGGGAAGTATTGCCTCTTCGAGGCGCCCAGGGGTGAGTGTAAGATTTTCCCAGGTCACTGGGTGGGGGCTCGAGCTGGTTTTGCATTATGTTGTGGGGAAGGGACCCCTATGTATTGAACCCAGCCCTTGCTGCTATCGTTTCGGCCCGGCAGAAGGGTTACATATATAATCTTTTCTTGGGAATGTTCATGGCATTATTAAAGTTTATTAGCAAAAATCTTTGAGTACTGCTTTCATAATATTCAGTTGAATGCTGAGAAACAATTAGACTATTGTGGAAAGAATTAAGTCACTAAAAAACAGTGTCCTGTCTTCATCTGCTTTTTGGGAGGAACTGTCACTCAAGTGTCTGGATGGACACCAAGGATCTTGGGGGGAGGGGGGGGGGAAATTCCCTACCTGAATTTTCACTTTTGAAAGCATAAACCCAATGGGTTTACCTCAGTTACCTGAACTGAGACACTTGTATATTAACCAAGATAATCTGTAGCAGCTATTGCCAAAAAAAAGTATGGTAACATTGATTTTTATTTAATTTGGAAGAAAATAAAGATTTTAAATGTGAGCATAAAAATGAGCACACACACTGCTCTCAGCTGTATAAACAGCTGAGATAAATTAACCTCTTAGCAGGTAGCTGTTGTAATTGCCACTAGCTGTAATAATTTGATTGTACTTTTCACCTCATGAGTTTCCAAAGTGACACATATAGGTTGAAAATTATACAAGAAGTTTTGCTCTCTACTGAAGTGCAGCTACCTCAGATATGGAATGCAGCACAGCAGCTGTTTAATAGTGAACAGCAACACTACACCACAGCGTAGGACCGGAAGTGATGAGGAATAATACATCCAACTGAAACTGTAGGAAGAACATAGCTATATTCTGCCTTCCTCCCCAACAGGAATTTGAGCTGCATACTGGTGGATGCTATGGTTGCAGTTATAAACTGGGCACAATAACCTAGATTTTTTCCTTTGTTTTCCTTGGTCCACAGACTGTTATCTGACAGCAGGAATTATTATATGGATGAGATTTTTAAAGGAATTGAAGGGAGTTAGACACCTCTGAAAATCCCAGATTACATATTATGTATCTTTTTTTAAATGTGTATGCTGAAACTATAAGAAGCATTTTGAGTTAAGATCAGTGATGTGTTTCCAACCGATTCTTTCCAAATAGCCTTCTTTACTATTACTTTCTGTATACTTGCTTCCTTCCCTCCCTACCCTTCATATGTTGCTTGTCTTAATAGGCCCCATCTTGAGAATGACTTGTACTTCTGCAGATTTTGAAATCAATGGGGCTCCACGCAGATGCAGGTGTATTCCCATATACACTAAATTTCAGGATTGGAGCCTTAGATTGTAAGTGCTTCAGGGTAGGGGCTGTGACCTTTTTATGTGCCTTTTGACTGGGGCTTTTGGTGCTACTGCTATATGGGGAGGTGGAGGGAAGCATTAGCAACTTGTCAGAAGCCTGAGACTTTGACCAAATTGGTATGTAAGTTTTCATAGTTTAAAAATATTAAATGTGCATGAGTCTAAATTCCTTGAGTTAAAAGGATACTTGTGAACTTAATTTATGGTACACCTCTACCTCAATATAACGCGACCCAATATAACACGAATTACGATATAACGCGGTAAAGCAGTGCTCCGAGTGGGGCGGGGCTGCGCACTCCGGCGGATCAAAGCAAGTTCGATATAACACGGTTTCACCTATAACGCGGTAAGATTTTTTGGCTCCCGAGGACAGCGTTATATCGAGGTAGAGGTGTAATTCACTCATTTGCTAAAAAAGTCTAGCTTTTGACATAGCACTTTTAAATAGTATGTCCTTAATGTTTAAAAATTATGTATTTTATCATGCTTTTCCTCCCCCCCCCCCCCGCTCCCCTGTTTATGCTTGTTTGGAAAAGTCTTTTCAACAAGAGAGAAACTGATACTGCATGGGGAACAGTGAAGGTGACTACACAAAAAGCTGTCCAGCACACCAAGGTGCTACTTGTAACTAAAGCAGTGGTCCTCAACCTTTTTGTGGCCAGTAGCACATTCATATTTTCAGAAGTGTGTGGCGGGCGCCAAAAATTTTTCAAGGCTTATTTTGTATTTGTACATTAAATAATACGAAAAATATCATATTTAATATATGAAACCAGAGAGAAGAGAGAAGCCGGAGAGAAGCTGCGAGGACAGAGAACACAGACGCCTGCAGCCCCGGAGTTCTCTGTCCCCGGAAGGCGCAGGGCTGTGGCTTCTTTCTGGCTTACGCCAAGGCCCCGCACCTGCCAGGGACTGAGAACACCGGCACCCACAGCCTGCAGCCCCGGAGTTCTCTGTCCCCGGCAGGCACGAGGCCACGGCTTGTCTCCCCTGCTGGGCACTAGGTGGGCCCCGCGCCTGCTGGGAACAGAGAACACCGTGCTCACAGCCTGAGTTCTCTGTCCCCATCAGGTGCCAGGCTACGGCTTCTCTACCCTGCTGGGCACTAGGCAGGCGCACATAAATGCCCTGGCAGGTGCCATGGCGCCCACGGGCACCACGTTGGGGACCACTGAACTAAAGTGTTTGCAAAAATTTCAAACAGAAATGAGTCTTCTAGTTCAGTGGTTCTCAAACTGGGGCTGCCGCTTGTGTAGGGAAAGCCCCTGGCAGGCCAGACCAGTTTGTTTACCTGCCCCGTCTGCAGGTCCGGCCGATCGCGGCTTCCACTGGCCACGGTTTACTGCTGCAGGCAAATGGGAGCTGCTGGAAGCGGCGGCTGGTACGTCCCTCGGCCCGCGCCGCTTCCAGCAGCTCCCACTGTCCTGCAGCGGCGAACTGTGGCCAGTGGAAGCCATGATCGGCCGGACCTGCGGACGGGGCAGGTAAACAAACTGGCCCGGCCCGCCAGGAGCTTTCCCTACTCAAGCGGCGGCCCCAGTTTGAGAACCACTGTTCTAGTTGATGGCATCTCTTTAACATTATCCTCTGTGGCTGCAGTCTGTGGGAGAGTAGTATAATACTAACTATTGCTAATGGAGATTATCATTCAGCTTGAGTGAATCAAGAACTGCAGGTTTTGGAGTAGAACATTATGGATTTTATTCCTGCTGCAGATAGAGAATCTCATGAATCCAGGCGTTAGATTTTAGGATGCAGTAAAGTCCTGTAGTCGGAATAGGGTGTCTGAGCAATGAATTCCTGTGGTTTTTAATCCCAGATTTGCCTCTGGCTCTTATTTCAGCCTTGCTTTGTCACCTGGCAGAACTGTCCCCTGAGTTTAGGAAATGTCCTGCAAAATTTGGGATGGGTGACTACCCCACACCAGACTTGCTTTGTGACCTGTAGTAAGTCCTTTAACCTCTCTGTACACCAGTTTTCCCCATCTATAAAAAAGGGGTAGCAGTGAAATTCATTAAATGTGTATAAAGAGCTAAGATAATTGTGTGTCTGTCCCTGTCAGACACACACAGACACAGCTGGAGGGAGGGGGTTGTGGGGACAGACAGATGGAGCCATGGGTAGGGGAAAGGAGCAGTGATGGGCACCCCAGGACTGGCATAAAATACACAGTACAGAGAGGGCTTCCTGAGGGGGCTATCGCAACACTCTCCCGCAAAGCAGACCCGGGCTGCGGCTGGCTCCGTCCATCACTCCCTCCCACCCCACAGAGACCCACACAACCCTCTGCCCCCCCCTTTTGCTTCAGGGCTCCTAGGGTCCAGGGCAGCCTGGGGAGTTAGTGGGGGGCCTGGCGCTGGCAGCAGTGAGTGACCTGGCTCCAGCCCACTCTGCTCCACCTTGCTGGCTCCCGGCATTGCTCAGGGGCGGGAGCTTCGGGGAAGAGGTGGAGTGTGGGTGGGGTGGGAAGAGGTGGTGCGGAGCAGGGTTGCTTGCTGCTGTTGGCACCAGGCACCTTGCTAATCCTCCAGGCCACCCTGGACCCCGCATCCCCTGAAGCGCAGGGCCCTCCAAAGCACGGGGCCCGGGGTGGTTGCCCCGGTCGGTCCTATGGATGGGACAGATCCACTTGGGCACCACCAAAAATTATACAAACCTGCCACCCAGGCACATTGTGCCATGGGGCTTGTAGTGCACAGAGTTATGGTAGGGATGGGGCAGGCCCCATGGAACAGCGAGGCACAAGGTGCACTCTGTGCATGGGGCTCATGGCGGGCTGTGCTGTACATTGTGCTACAGGGCTCCGGGGATGTGACAGAGGCCATGGGTGCCAGGTGCACACTGTGCAGGGGCTCGTGTGGGGATGTGGCAGAGGGCACGGCACAGCAGGGGCCGGGGTGGGCACACTACATGGGGCATACGGCGGGGTGCTGGGTTCACACTGTGCAGGGGCTCGTGTGGAGATGTGTCAGAGGGCATGGCACAGCAGCGGCCAGGGGCGGGCACACTACATTAAAGTGACCATACGTACTGGTTTTACCAGTACAGTACTGGTTTTTTGGACATTGGTCTGGTTAGTCGTGAGATGTAACCAGTACAGTTTAGGACTACAAAATCAAAAATTATTAATTTATCAAAAGATTGAGTACATCAAATCATCCTTGATAAACCAGCCTAAATCAATTTTATTAATTTATCCTAGTTTTAGTTTTATTTTACACGACGGTTCTCGTCGTTGGATCTCGGCAATACTCAGCATTCAGCACATGCACTCTCACTATATTGTGGCCGTGGCGACTCTTCGATAATACTCCCGCGCATTACATACAGCCCGACTCTGGGAACTCGATGATGATGTCATCACACAGAGCCCGCCAAAATCGACCAATTCGGTGTTAGCTTCGGACTATAAAAGGCCCTCCGCAGCACAGGACAGGCACCAGTGATCTGGCAACTTCGGACTGTGACACTGGCCCTCAGAGCTCCGCGCTCTCTCGGTTACTCGAGCTTTTCGCTCCACCGTTTTCACGGCACACCTCGCTGCTTCGCCAGGACCCGATGACTTCGCCCCATTGGACCAGGATCGACGCCTTTGCCCCTTTGGACCAGGACCAGCGTCTTCGCCCCCCTCGATCCTGGACCGGTGACTTCTCCCCCTCGGACCAAGACCGACATCCGACGAAGTTTGTAATAATTGTTTATTTTTGGACACCCATGGCGTCAAAACGATGAAAGTGCGTCTTCAATGACGAGTTGAAATCGAAATATACATTCATCAAAGCAAGTACTAATAATGACAATAGTGAGGTGGAATGTGTAAAATGCAGAAGTATATTTTCTATTGCAAACAGTGGAAAAACTGACATTGAAAACCACATACAAACAGTCAAACATAAACGGGCCGTGTCTGCAGCAATTGCAAGTATGAGTGTGACATCATATTTTAAGAAAAAACAATTTGAAGATGCTGAAAGAAAACTAGCTGCAGCTGTAGGTTTATGGGCGTACCACACAGTAATGCATAATCACTCATTCCGATCAATGGATTGTACCTGCAAACTGATTAAAACATGTTTTGATGCCAGGTTTACATGTTCTAGAACAAAATGCGAGGCAATAGTTACCGATGTGCTGGTGCCTTATGTGAAACAGTTATTGGAAGAGGATTTAGATGCTGCACATTTTATTTCTATTTATTCGGATGCATCAAACCACAAGGAAGTAAAGTTGATTCCCATAATAAGAAGATATTTTTCATACCAGTCTGGAATACACGTCAAAATTTTGGAAGTAAGAGATTTGCCAGTAAACATCTGACATAGTTACTGGTTATATTTTGGAAGTGTTAAAAAAGTATCGTTTAGATACCAAGGTACTTGGATTTTGTGCTGACAACACCAATACTAACTTTGGAGGAATGCGAAGAAGTGGGAAAAATAACATTTTACCAAGCTGAAATCAAATTTGGGTGGAAGAGAGCTTGTGGGAATTGGTTGTGCCGCTCATATTTTGAACAATGCTATACAAACTGCAGCCGACTGTGTACCAATTGATGTGCAAACTTTCATCACCAAGATTTATTCATACTTTTATATATATACAGTGCGCGTTAATGAATTGAAAGAATTTTGTGAATTCGTGGACATCGAATATAAGAAAGTCTTGGGATACAGTGTCACATGATGGTTGGCGTTACGACCCGCGATTGAGCGCGCCCTACAAATATATCCTGCCTTAAAATCATATTTTGCCTCAAACGAGAAGAGCCCCACAATTATCACAAATTATTTTGATAATTCAGAGACAGAGTCTTGGCTTTACTTTTTGCATAACGTGTCATCAATGTTCCACAATGCTATTTTGAAAATAGAAGGACAGGAGATTTCTATTATAGAAACTAGCAATATTTACAGTGACTTAAAAACAAAATTAGCTGACAGAAAAGCAAACGTTTTCTTGCCGTTACAGGTGCGGCAAAATTTGAAGCAGCTTGAGGAAGAAGGCATATTAAAACCTGCTATTTTCAAAGAAAAAGTGGTAGAATTTTATGACACATGTATTCAATATCTAGAAGAATGGGAAGGACCTATTAAGCATACCGAAAAATTCAATTGGGTTTTGTTAAACACTAAACTCACCCATGACAACATTCAAGTTTGCAGTGATTACATTCTTCAGTATTTTTCTGAAATCAATTTAGTAGAAGATGAACTGTTTGATGAAACCTGCTTTGTCCTGCGCTACATTACAGATGAAAAAATTACTCACTGGAGACAAAATTCTGTACCACTATCGAACAGATGGATTGAAATATTCAAAGCCTTCAGTGAAAATGATGTTTCCTACAAAAATATTGGCAAATTGGTAAAATATTGTCTCTGTTTACCAGGAACCAATGCACCTGCCGAACGTCTTTTTTTCTTTGATGAACAATATCTGGTCCAGTGATAAAACTCAAGTACACGTTGAAACTTTGAAATGTTTGCTAATTACTAAATATAATTTTAACCAAACTTGCATGGAATTTTATAAAAACATCCAGGAAAACGAATTATTATTAAAATCAATCCACTCTTCACAAAAATATAAGAAGCAGAATTAGGAATATAGATTAAGTACTTTTGTACCATTTTTTATTAAAACCATTTTGTTTTACTGCTACACTTGTTTCTTTATTACTTGGATCCCAAAATCCTAAATATACAATTATGTACTCATCTACCCATATCAAATTTTTTTTTCCGCAAAATTACTTTCATAATATATAATATAAATAAAAGAAGTACATTTTATTGTATTCTTTCACTTAAAGAAAAAAAAGATAAGCATACTCTGCAATATTTTTTCAACTTATATTCTACGCCAGCGACTATTACTCATGCTGGCTGAGCTATTTTAAATGTCCTGGTTTTAAATTAGAAAAAAATGGTCACCTTACACTACATGGGGCATACGGCGGGGGGCCGGGTGCACACTGTGCAGGGGCTCGTGTGGGGATGTGGCAGAGGGCACGGCACAGCAGGGGCCAGAGGCGGGCACTCTACATGGGGCATTGTGTGGGGATGTGGCAGAGGCACGCACACAGGGGGGGGGGGGTGGGCACACTCCACGGGGCATAGGGCGGGGTGCCGGGTGCACACTGTGCAGGGGCTCGTGTGGGGATGTGGCAGAGGGCACGGCACAGCAGGGGCCAGAGGCGGGCACTCTACATGGGGCATAGGGCGGGGTGCCGGGTGCACACTCTGCAGGGGCTCGTGTGGGGATGTGGCAGAGGGCACGGCACAGCAGGGGCCAGGGGCGGGCACACTACATGGGGCATAGGGCGGGGTGTCGGGTGCACACTGTGCAGGGGCTTGTGTGGGGATGTGGCAGAGGGCACGGCACAGCAGGGGCCAGGGGCGGGCACACTACATGGGGCATAGGGCGGGGTGCCGGGTGCACCCTGTGCCCGGGTGTGGCGGGGATGCGTGACCGTGGGCTGCATGGCACAGCGGGAACCAAGCCGCACGTTGCGCTGTGCCGCTCGGCCCGTGGGTGCGCGTCGGGGAGCACGTGGAGGCGGGGCGCAGCCTTGCGCGCTCCCGCCCGGCAGGCTCAGCCCCGACGCAGAAAGGGTGGGACTGCAGGAGCCGCCCCGCCCCCCGGCCTGGGGCAGAGGGAAAGCCGCGACCGGGTCTCGCGAGAGTTGGGCGATAGCCCCGCGAGATCGCACCGCCTCCCTCCCACGTCATGTTTTCTCTTTGACAAGCTGCCGCCGCTGCGGAAAGAACGAGGCTCCGGGCCGGGACCTGCCACCTCCGGACCCCGAGCAGCTGCCGCTCCGCCTGGACCCTGGTAACTGACTCCCTGCGCCCCTGTGCGCGAGCGCCGCGCGTGCCCGGCCTCGGCGCGTCCCCAGCCGGCAGCGGCGGGGTGGGGAGGCCCGAACCAGGCGAGCCGGGCTCTCCGCGCCGCTTCCGCGGCAGGGTTCAAAGCCCAACTGACTGCAGCCCCCTGGTCCGGAGGGGGCGGGCGCTGTGCCCCTATGGCGCGAGGGGGTGGGGGGCAGAGGGGTTAAGCTGTGTAGAGGGGTGGAGTGAAGGGCACAAAATGAAGCTAAGCCAGATATCCCCCCTTGCGCTCCCCAGTGCCCGGGGCTCAGGGAAGGTAGTTTTCCCTTCCGGACTAGAAGTCTCGTCAAGTCTCTTCTTTTAGACAGTATTAAATATAAGGAACCTTTTTGCTGTATGTTGGGATGAGATCCACAACTCCTCTAAGTCTGCGCTGCTGCCCCGCCGCCCCCACCTCATGGTAACGATGAACTGATTGTAGCATGTGCATTGCCTGTCACTTCCATGTATTTAATTCTGTGTTCTGGGCTGCTCTGGCTGTTGTCATAAAATGAAGGCAGAAATAATTGTGTAGACTTTTGTCAATGACATGTACGACTTTCAGTGTTGTACATATCTCCCGACCTGTTGTCTGAGTTGCATAGCACCCTGTGGCTTGTTGGCTGGCTCCCAACTGCAGTAGAGAGAAAGTATCCACATACTTTTATTTCCAAATTATTTTTTTCATGACCTTAGTTGAATGGTGCCCTAATAGCTCACTTTGGCCTGCATGCAGCTTTTCCTGTGTTCTCTAAATAGACAGACATATTTATCTTCATCTTGCACCCCACTTAGGAGGGAGCAGGGTGTTGAGGTGTAGAGCCTCCTTATCCCTGTTGGACCTATGCTTTCCTGTGTTGATATAACGTGCCTGAGCAGGTTGTTCTTTGCTGGACGGTGTAACTCATGAGTAAGGATATGATTTTGTCATAAATTTTGATTAAATTTCATAGTAGAGGTGCAGGGGGGAAAAATCAAGGAAAGGATGGAGATTGGGGGGCTGGAGAGAAGACCCTGACCCTCACCCTACAGAGGCATCTCCTGTATTGCTAGGCTGGGCCAGGTTTCCCCACTCTGGATGTCCCAATTGGTTGTACTGTTTTATCCTTGAATCCAGTAGCTGTGGAGTTTAGCAGGGGTTACTCAGTGCCTGGGAACTTGCCCAGTGTAACCTCTGGTCATGACTGCCTCTTGTGATTGACCTTCGCATTAAGCCAGTTTAAATGCCTCTATGTGGCTATAGTAGTAGTCCCTTTTTGAAGGTTGGAAATGATTTACTGAAGTTACAAAGAGCCTACAGTATGTGAGGTTTTTTTTAAATAGTAGTGATAGGATACATTGTGAAGATCTTTCATCCTGAAGGATCTCAGTTCTTTAGGAGTCTATACACTAACTTACATGATATAGAGATAAACTTAGTTGTTGTATGAAATATTTGAGGCTGGAAATGCAAAAGTTGAGGTTCATAGTAACCTTAACTTGTCTACATTGTACAAACAGTACCTAATCTATCTCTCAAATACACATGTTCCACACTGAAGTGAATAGGAATAGTGCATATAGGAGGACTGAACTGGGACCCACTGGATCTTAAAGTACAATTAATTACTATTCTAAAATACTGTATAGGTGTAATGTAGGTGAGTAATGATTGCTATGAAAATCGTATCTTTACTGTATGACTCTTGAACTGTTTAAAAGTGTGATTGACATTAGCTTATGTTTTCATGCATTTCAGTTTTTAGGAGGAGGAAAGGGAAAGGAGACTATCTACTGTTTCCTATGCATACTACTGTAGTTGGAAAGCTTTTGACTACGCAGCTGTAGAACCCCACAATGAAACAGGCACAAAAGCGTACAATTCTAAACTTAGTAGCAGTTTCATGCTGCACATGAATATTAGTTTGTCAATTAGTTAAAATTGTTTCAAAATTATCACTCTTATGTAACTTAAATTTTAAAAAAACCTCTTACCTTTCGGATAATGGATGGAAAGTTTCAGCATAAAAGGACCTTTTTTGTTAAAAAACTCTCAACGGGACTTGAAAATTGATGACTCCACTAGCTCCAGGCTGATAAAAGATAAGGGGGTGGGAGGAACCAGTGAATTGTAGTGTGTCTGATTTGATTAAAAGACCAGTTCCCCCGCCTCCAGCTTCTGGGTAGAGCAAGGGTAGTACAATTCTTACTATGGTTTTGTCCTGGGACCCTGCTTAGGGGCTTCATCTTTTGTGTCGGCTTCTGGTTAGTATGTGTCTGATAAACTTGAAGCCCTTTCTAGTTGTTTTCAGGGAACCCCTTGCTTCCTTTCCCCCAGACTTGGGGGCGGGGTGGTGGTGTGTGTATGTGTATGTGTATGGCAGGTATCTCTGCTACTCAACTCTTCTCCCATTCTTCTTGCTGCTACCTTTGGATTTCTGCTACTCCTTTCTGAGTTTCTGTTCTTTGGGTAGTTCCATCACTTTTAGCTTTTCCCAAAAGCAGCAGATTACTTTGAGCTCACTTCCTCCAGTTTTCTATGGGCCGATGGGTTTTTCAAGCCTTGATTATGAGCAGGTGAAAATGAGATTGGGTGTGATAGGAGTGAACTTGAAGATGACACCAAGTTATTTAGGTTAGTCAGGACTAAAGAACTCCAGAGGGACCTTGAAAACTTAGGTGATGGGCCTCGTGAAAGGCAGATGAACTCTTACATTGGTAAGTAGAGGGAATATCTTGAATTGGGATGTCAGTAATTCATCCAATATCTACTGGTCTGTGGACTAAACCTACTAGCCACTGTGAAAAATACCTGGCATTATGCCTTAAGGATACACCCTCTGCAATTTAAACAAATAAAGAACTCTGTGTAAGTCTGGAAACTTGTCTTTCTTACCAAAAGAAGTTGGTCCAATAAAGATATTACCTCACCCATCTTGTCTCTCTAACGATCAATACGGCTACAACAGTAGTGCATACAAATAAAACAATTGTATATTATTATTAAGGCTGTCAAGTGATTAAAAAAATTAATCACGGTTAATTGCACTGTAAAACAATAATAGAATACCATTTATTTAAATATTTTTGGATGTTATCTACATTTTCAAATATATTACTTTCAATTACAACGCAGAATACAAAGTGTACAGTGCTCACTTCATATTTATTTTTGATTACAAGTATTTGCACTGTAAAAAATACTAAAGAAATAGTATTTTTCAATTTACCTAATATAAGCACTGTAGTGCAATCTCTTTGTGATAAAAAGTTTAATTTACAAATGTAGAGTTATGTTAATAAAAAAAATTGCATTCAAAAATAAAACAATGTAAAATTTTAGAGCCTGCATGTCCACTCAGTCCTACTTCTTGTTCAGCCAATCGCTTGGACAAACAAGTCTGGTAACATTTGCAGGAGATAATGCTGCCCACTTCTTGTTTACAATGTCACCTGAAAGTGAGAACTGGTGTTCTCATGGCACCGTAGTAGCTGGCGTCGCAAGATATTTATGTGCCAGATACACTAAAGATTCGTATGTCCCTTCATGCTTCAACCATGATTCCAGGGGACATGCATCCATGCTGATGATGGCTTCTGCTCGATAACGATCCAAAGCAGTGCAGGCTGGTGCATGTTCATTTTCATTATATGAGTCAGATGCCGCTAGCAGAAGGTTGAGTTTCTTTTTGGATGGTTTGGGTTCTGTAGTTTCCACATCCAAGTGTTGCTCCTTTAAGACTTCTGAAAGCATGCTCCACACCTTGTCCCTCTCAGATTTTGGAAGGCACTTCAGTTTCTTAAACCTGGGGTCGAGTGCTGTAGCTATCTTTTTAGAAATCTCACATTGGTACCTTCTTTGTGTTTTTGTCAAATCTGCAGTGAAAGTGTTCTTAAAAATGAACAAAATGTGATGTCATCATCCGAGACTAAACATGAAATATATGGCAAAATGCAGGTAAAACAGAGCAAGGGACATACAATTCTCCCCCAAGGAGTTCAGTCACAAATTTAGTGCATGCGTTATTTTTTAACGAGCGTCATCAGCATGGAAGCATGTCCTCTGAAATGGTGGCTGAAGCATGCAGGGGCATATGACTGTTCAGTGTATCTGGCATGTAAATACCTTCCAGTGCCGGCTACAAAAGTGCCATGCAAATGCCTGTTCTCACTTTCAGGTTACATTGTAAATAAGAAGAGGGCAGCTTTATCTCTGGTAAATGTAAACAAACTTGTTTGTTTTAGCGATTGGCTGAACAAAAAATAGGACTGAGTGAACTTGTAGGCCTTGAAGTTTTACATTGTTTTGTTTTTTGAGTGCGGTTATGTAACAAAAAAAAACATTTGTAAGTGGCACTTTCAAGACAGAGATTGTGCGACAGTACTTGTATGAGGTGAATTGAAAAATACTGTTTCTTTTGTTTATCATTTTACAGTGCAAATATTTGTAATAAAAATAATATACACTTTGATTTCAATTGCAACACAGAATACAATACATATGGAAATGTAGAAAAACATCCAAAATATTTAATACATTTAAATTGGTATTGTATTGTTTAACAGTGCAATTACAATTTTTTTAATTGTGATTAATTTTTTTGAGTTAATCGCGTGATTTAACTGTGATTGACAGCCCTAATGATCGCATTCAGTTATAACATTATCAACTTCGTCTCCTCTTTGTATCTTTCTTTTTCTCTCCCATAATTTCTCCACTGTACTAATCTTTTCTAACATTTTGGAATCAATTGCTCCCTCTTCTGCCCATCTACTTGCCCCTCTAAACTCCCATTACTCAACATTTTACCAGACAACTAATATAGAACTAAAAATATTAGGTAATGATAAGAAAAATGTTGAGGGCAATGCCTGGGAGAGAACCAGAACCCCAGTAACTGGTAACAGATGGGAATCTACTAGGGCAGTGGTTTTCAACCAGGGGTACGGGTACCCCCTGGAGATACGCAGAGAACTTTCGGGGGTACATCAACTCATCTAGATATTTGCCTAATTTTACAACTGGCTACATAAAAAGCACTAGCGGTGTCAGTACAAACAAAAATTTCACACAGACAATGCCTTGTTTATACTGTTCTATATACCATACACTGAAATTTAAGTAATATCTATATTCCAATTGATTTATTTTATAATATGGTAAAAATGAGAAGTGAGCAATTTTATTTTCAGTAACTGTGCTGTGACACTTCTGTTTTTTTGTGTGTGATTTTGTAAGTAAGTAATTTTTAAGTTAGGTGTAACTTGGGATCTGCAAGACAAATCAGATTCCTGAAAGGGGTACAATAGTCTGGAAAAGTTGAGATCCACTGTATTAGGGTTTTATCCCTTTTTGAGCTGACTCCCCTCTTTGAGTTATGCCCCCCAACCTAGATAAAAATAGACACATGCAAAAGTGTGCTTGATAGCCTATTTATAAACCCAACAGAGACTTTAACGTAATTTTATTAAAATTATGTTATACACTTGTAAGTTTTAAATACACAGATACCAGGGTGGATAAAAATCAATGATTTTTTTTAAAACCAAAAAAATTAGGTTTTTTGATAAAAAGGTTTTTTCCCCTCAAAAAGCAATCTAAAGGTAGTTTTAATTAAGATGCATTATAGCTCAAAGATATTTCATCATGGAATAGGCATTATAAATTCTAATTGTGTAGTATGAGACTATATTCATGTAATGTTTAAGAAAAGTTTTGTAAATGAGTTCCAATAGTTCATGGATTAGGGACCCAATCTTATGGGGTTCCAGGGACTTCTGTATAGATTATTTAGGTTAATCTTTCTATCTACCCAATGGGAATCAGTGCGCAGTCTAGAAGATACCATCAGAGATGCTTAATTTTGCAGTTCTTAAACTGTGGATTTGTGTCTCCAGAGATAGCATGCTTGTTAACAGCAAAAATGTTTTTAAATAAATTAAATAATATATAGAGGTGAGAAATAACAGACCTCAACACTATTGTCCCTCTGCAAATTCATGTACACAGAGTCAATCCCTTACCTCTCTCTAAAAGTGCAAAGTTTCAAAACATTCAATGACAAGAAGATTGTTAGGGGCAGAATAAATCTGGACAAGGAGAAGTCTGGAGATAAATGTGAGAAGGGAGGGACAGGCAGTAGAAACAAAATTGAAACTGTTTGAGCAGCATATTCCAGAAATCTTGAGGTCTTTCTGAGTATAGGCTTCATTGATTTGAGATCTACCATACCATTCTCTCACTAGAAGGGAAAACCTATAATGGCAGCAGGCCGTAAAAGAGACCCAGTTTGGGAATATTTTAATGAAGTTCCTTTAACTGTGGGTAAGACAGGCATGCGTGCAAAATGCAAACAGTGCAACAAAGAAATGCAAAGCCTCGTTGCCCAAATGAAACAATGTCATGAGAAGTGTTCCTTCTCCGGAGGACGCTGTGTTGAAGATGATGAAAGGAACATGTCTGAACGTGCAGGATGGTAAACTTTGTTATTTCATACTTCTTTCTTAAGGACTGCTTGTCTTCCTTCTGGACTATTCTTGAATTCTCATGTTTGAGCAAAAAAATAGTTGTTACTCTATGGTACTATCATTTTAGATGCAGTTGTGATAAAAAATAAATAGCTGAAATAGGCAGATCTTCCTTTTACAATTTCACCTTCAAATGAGCAGTATGGTAATAATAATTAAATAACAGCATTGACTTATTTTGTTTAGGAGACTCCATCCTCAGCATACAGGATTCTGAAGACTATCCACTGTCAAGATCACCATAATTTTCTATAGTTTCAGAGTTATCTGCCAATGATAGTGTTTCAGTCATATCGTGTATGTCACATAGCCACAGTACATCACCTGTAGCAAAAAGGAAAAAAAAATCTCCATCATCCAGAAACAACCATAGATAAGTTTGTGATAAGAACCAGCAGATTACAAAAAGAGATAATTTGATGAAAAAATTGCCTGGTTTGTTTATGTAACAAACTCTCCTTTCCGTATGATTAAGAACCTACACTTCATTAACATGGTTCAGTCATTAAGACCAGGATACAGTCTATCCAACAGAGCAGATGTCGCAGGCAAATTGCTGGATAAAGTGTATGAAAGAGAAATTGAGCAGTGAGCAAAAGGTTTAGAGGGTGAAATTGTTAAATTGTTAACCTGAGTCTTGATGGGTGGAGCAATGTCCACAATGATCCTGTTGTATGTACTTGTGTAACAACAGAAGAAGGGAATGTCTTCCTTACAGAAACAATTGATACATCAGGAAATGCACACACAGCAGAATACTTACAAGAACTAGCAGTAAAAGCTATAACAAACTGTGGAAAAAAAATTCAAATATCTAGTACGCAGCTTGGTCACAGACAATGCTGCAAATGTATCCAAGATGAGAAGAAATTTTAAAGAGAGTGAAGAGAGTCCCAAGCTAATAACATATGGTTGCAGTGCTCATTTGATGCACCTCCTAGCCAAAGACTTCAGAAATAAAGGCTAATGTTGATATTGCAAAATACTTCTGTAACAACCACTTTGCAGCAGCTGCTCTGAAAAAAGTGGGAGGAACCAAGCTAAGTCTCCCACAAGATATGCAATGGAACTCAGTAGTGGACTGTTTTGAGCACTATATCAAGAACTGGCCTAATCTGATGACAGTTTGTGAACAAAATCATGAAAAAATAGATGGCACTGTCACAGCCAAAGTTCTCAACATTGGGCTTAAGAGAAATGTTGAACACATGCTGAGTACCCTGAAGTCTATTTCTGTAGCCTTGACCAAAATGTAGGGAAATAGCTGTTTTATTGCTGACGCTGTTGAAATTCGGAGGGAACTGAGTGAGATCTTAAAAAGAGAAATATGCATGACAGAGTTAAATTACAAGCATTAAAGAAACGAATGGGACAAGCACTGTCTCCAGCTCATTTTCTTCAAATATTCTCAATACTCGGTACCAGGGTCAAATCTTAAATGCTGAAGAAGAGGAGTTGGGTTTGACATGGACATCCAGCAATCATCCCTCCTACATTGCTAATAAGTTCAATGTAATCAAGGTGGCCCATTTCAACCAGTTGATAAGAAGGTGTGAGTATCAGCAGGGGGAAATCAGTTTGATTACATTGAACTTATTAGCACTACATAAGTCATTTTCCTCCCTTCTTGACAACTATGAGAATAGCCCTCTTCCACCTTAATTGAGTTGGCTAGTTAGCACTGAGCCCCCACTGATGGGCAACTCCCATCTTCTCATGTCCTGAGTATTTATACCTGCCTCTGTATTTTCATCTCCATGCATCTGATGAAGTGGGTTTTAGCCCAGAAAAGCTTATGCCCAAATACATGTGTTTGTCTCTAAGGTGCCACAAGGACTCCTAGTTTTTTTTGCTGATACAGACTAACATGGCTACCACTCTGAAAGGGTGGGACAAGGTCCATGCTTCAGCTACAAAAGGTTGGAAAATCCAGTCATTCAGGGGTGCATTTTCTTTGGTAAAATATCCAAACTGACTCTGAGACAAGTCAAGTGATTCTTGATTGAGTTCTCAACACTCAGTAGTTCAGATTCTGTTTAGTCAGTAGTGTCAGTTAACAATGGGAATGGACCGCTTAAACCAGTTTCAATCTTTGTTTTCCAGTGAATGTTTCTCTTGAGTGCCGATATCTTGCTGTGCACGTCAAAAATAGTACTTTCTGCTCCTTGCAATGAGACATCTAGAGAATTTAGTTTGTCAAAAATATCAGCAAGATAAACCAAAAACACAAGACAGTTGGGATCATATAGTGTCTGCATTGCTAAAATTCAAATCCACTAGAAAAAAATCAAACTTCGGTTCACAGTTCATAAATAATGTTGCAACACTTTCCATCTGGATAGACACCTGACTTCAATCTGAAACAAAAAGCATCATGCTCCAGTCTCATTTTTGCGCAAAACATTGCAAAGAGACTGTGCCTTTGTGGGCTGTGTTTTGATAAAGTTCACAATTTTAATAGCAGAACTCAGAACATCAGTAAGTTCGTGATTCATGTTTCGAGTTGCAAGAGCTTAGTGGTGTATCATACAATGAGTCCATGATATATGTGGAGCAATTTCAAACACTTTGGCTTTCAAGCCTGTCCTACCTCCAGACATAGAAGAGCTCCATCCATACAGATTCCGATGCAGGCTTCCTACTTCAACTCATGAGAACATTTTAAAATTTACTTTCTAATTTAACAGTTCAGATCCAGTTGCATGCATCTTAATTGGCTTGCAGAACAAAATTCTTCCAATATTTCCTTCATTAAACTGGATTGCAATCAAGAGATCAGCTGTATGTTCATATTTTCTGACATGTCAGAGATTCGACGGCTGACTGTTGTCTGACAGTGGGATCATTTTTAACTTCTCTGCCACACTGTCACCGAGCAGTGACCTGCAAATTTCAATTGCTCTTGGAAGAATCAGTTTTACTCCAGTTGTGTAAGGTTTTACTTTTTGAGAATGTGGTAAACAAACTTGACATGCTTTTTAATGCACTTGCAAGGTGGATACCATTTTTTTTCATTGTGCGTGTGTGTTTAATTTCTTGTAGCTTTTGTTAAAAAATATCTCTGGTCTTTCCTACCAGATCACCATGGTTTGTTTCTAAACGGCATCTTAATTTTGGTGGCTTCAGGCTATCATTTGCTAAAGTTACTATACACACTATACATTGAGGCCTAATTTTTCCATTAACTGCAATGGAAGTGGAAACCAAAATCCAAATATGCTTCATTATATTTTCTTGTTTTTGTAGTTTTTTTCTTGGTAATGACTGTTTCAGCTTCTCCCTTTCGTTTCAGAACATGACTGTCTTTTGACAATATATACCGATCCATTTTTCACCACATAATGATATTAAAAAATATCAAACTCACCAGCGGAATAAGCACAGCAGAACTGCTTGTTATATCATACCCTGTCGTTACATTAAACCAGAAGGTTGGAAAGATGATAGTTGAAATAATGGTGTATTTATAATGCAATTCATTATAACACTCTCCTGTGTACTGTGTCAACGCCTTATATCTGCCAAAAAAGTCGATCTGATGAAATCAGTTGCAAAACACTTTCTCCATGCTATTTCAATGTAATTTCCAGTGTCATATTCTTATTATGTAATAATCATAAAAAATACCTTGTGCATTGTGCCCCCCAATGTTCCTCCACGCACCTTCAGGGAGGCATGCCCCACGGTTGAAAACCTCTGTTGTAGGTACTATTTTAGATGTCTTAGAACTGGTGTGGTTAAACAACACCTATCATTTCATTATATCAATGTAGTTAAAACAGTACAGCCTCCCTCCCACTCCCCAGTGTGGATGCAGTTATATTGGTGTCAAGGTTCGTTAGACTGACATAGCTTATTCCCCTTCCTGTATGTGAATAAAGGCTTGTCCACATGGGAAAGCTTTTTTCTGTATAAGTTTGTGTCCACACAAGATGTTAAAATTTACCTGTCATCTTATCTTATCTTTATTCTGCTTTGCAAGTGACAGAACTATTTTTGAAGGAGTTATGCTGGTATAAGGTTCGTGTGGATGCATCCCTATTTTGGATTAACCATATACTTCTGGCAGTTCTCCCTCTGCTCTATCACGGCATGTTGCTTCACATCTGGATCAGTGTCTTTGTTTACATATGTGTTCTTTGCTGTGCCAGGGTTACCTTGACTGGATGTTGCCTCTCTGTTTAAATGTTGACACACACCAGGGTTTGCCCCTTTTGAGATTCCAGTTTATGGTGAGTTCACACCCCCAGGATCACATACTCATTATAGCAGCCAGGCCCCATGCCTCCACATGGTCCTGTTGGGAGGTTCTGGGCTTCCTTGCCCTTTTAGGAGAGGGGCATGTCCAGTTGTATCTTAACAGCAGTCACCAGAATATCAAGAGAGGAGTGGCTATTTGAGCAACTGTGGGAGAAGGGTCACTCCTGGGACAAGTCCCAAAGCAAAGGAACTCTAGCAGAATTATAAAAAGTCAGACCAAAACAACACCTCCAGTAATGCTCTCACTACCTCCACCTATTCTGAGGAACTGGACTAGATTTTTGCTTTGGTGGACGCAACCAAACCTCGACATGGTGTTCTGGACAGTTTGGTCACAGCACCAGAAGGCCACGTTATGAAATCATGGATCCCAATTGGGAGATTTCCCCAAATAGCCAAGACGTCTCTAGCATGCCAAACCCAGAAGCAGCGACAGTGCCAGAGATGTCTCCCAAAACTCAGGCAGAGAGACAGCCTGAAAGTGCTGTGGAGGGGACTTCTTCTAGTAAGTAAAAGCAGCAAAGAATCTAGTAAGTAGTAGTTGCTGTATTACAATACAACTATATGGGAGAACTAAACAACTTTCGTTCTGGGTACTGGCTGGCCACTATCTTGTTGGGTGAGCTTCACTTGACTGGCTTTTATTCTTCCATCCTACATGTTCAAAATGACATCTGTGCCAGAGACTTTAAGATCAAAAGTATTGTTTTTCTGAAATATCAAATCTCACACCCACTAGCTGAATGTGGTGACATTCCAGATGGCAGTGACCACATGTTCTACACATTTAGGGGAACTCTCATGTTGGTAGTCTACCATTGCAGTTCTCACAGCTTTACAGATCTCACCTGGAAGTAGCTTTCCGCCACCACTGCTTGTTATCCCAGTTCTGCATCACTGTCCAGTCACAGCACTCAGTGCTATTTGGCTGAGCCCAGACACAGTGTTCCAGTGATTGAAGCTGCTCCAGGAAAATGTTGTGCAGAAATAACTGTTCTTTCATCCTACTTCTCTTTTAGCAGTTTCCTTGCGATATTACTGTGGCTGTCTCTTAACTCCTCCATAGCAATCCAGTTGTGTAACTGCCAATATATTCAGAGCAGCCTGTTCATATTAATGACTGTCAGGATCGTGGCATCCAGGAGTTTTAAAATAGTGCTGGCTTGCAAAAGCCAGATGAATTATTGGATGACATGAGGAATCATGGGGGTAAGAGTCCCCAGTCCTGGAATTCCAGCAGGTTCTTGTAGATATCCCAAAATGAACAATGATAAAAATCCCAGAATGCATAGATCCTGGTGGTGGAACATTACATCATGGGATATCTACCCAGAATGCTGGGTACATATTTCAGAAAAATGCAGAGTTGTGTGAACTCAGTGATTCAACAGGGAAGTAGCTTATGCTGACCTAAACAAAGCACTCTTTTGTTTGTGATAGTAATACCTATATTGTTAAAGTGGAAAAACACATACCTATGTATACAGCCCCTAAGTGATACTGGTATAAGGCATCTTTTATGCTGATGTAACTAGGTCCATGCTGGAGGTGGGGGTGGGGGTAGAGGGTTGTACTGGTAGAACTATTTTGGTTTAAAAAAAAACACATTTCTAATCAAAATAGTTATCATGGTACAAAATCTGTGTGTGGACCAGTCTTTAGATCCCCAGCCCCTTTCCCTTTTGGAAGGTGGGAGAAGCAGCATTCGCTTTGCTTCCCCCCCCACCCACTTCAGATCTCTGGACTGCTGGAAGTGTAGATCACACTGTTCTGTCCTTCCTTCTTTCTCATCCTCCTGGCTGCTGCAGGAGGATGTCTTTTTGTTGCTCTGTACCTTTTCCAGTCTGTTTTTAAATCTGCTCCTAGTTTTAGCAACAAGCATCAGTGTGAAATTGACCTGGTTCTTGTTGTTTTCACTGCTGCTACCTTGGTTCTGAAGGGCAGCATAGAAAACAGATATGATTAGTTTTCACATTGCTGCAGCTTGGCAAAGCTATGAGGAGCAGTGACAGTCCTGGAGCTGTCTGAAGAGTATGAAAAATAGTATTAATCAGTTAACTCTTGGTTCACATTTGGAAAACTTATTTGAAGAATTTTTTTTTTAATGAAAGCATAGACCTTAGGTATCTGAGAAGTGCAACTTTTCTGTGTAGACATGGCCTTAGATTTTACACACATTTTTGACACTTATAAGGGAAAGATTGCTACTACTCAAGGGTAAATTGGAGGATGAATTCTTCAGTAACTGATTTGAACTAATCAAACATGTTGTTGGGTTCTGTACTAACAACCATTCAGGAAAAAAACCTGGATGTCATTCTGGATAGCTAACTACAAATATCTGCTCAAAAATAAGAAATCAGTCAATTAATAATGGCTTGTTGGAGGGGTATATGGTTCTCTCACACACTGCAGCTTTTTTATAGCTAACTGTATAACAAATTCCATAACTGATCATATCTCTGTCCTCTGTGTCATTTGTCATCTCAGATGGAAAATCCTTGGAGCAGGGACTGCATAACTTTCCATATTACCACAAGGAGGACCGAATTCTGATTGGGGGCATTTATGCAGTACTGCAGTTTAAAAGCCTAATATGTAATTAGGTGGTATAAAAGGTATATTTTCAAAGCTATTTTCTATCCTACTATCATAAAAACCACTGCTCAGTCTCACTGGAATACTGCATTCAATTTTTTTATGCTATCTTAAATATAACATATAGCATAAAAAGGAGCCCAGAGAGGGCAACCTAAGTGATCAGAGGCTTGGAGAGAATTCCATATGAAGAGAATAATAAGATTTGGACTGTTTAGAGAGAGGAGATGAATAAGAGGGGACATGATTGAAATATATAAAATAATGGTGCCGAAAAAGTAAACGGTGTGCTCCTATTTATCCTGTCTCATCATATAAAAGCAAGGGAATGTTGAATGAAATGAAAAAGCAACAAATATAAAGCTGACAAAAGGAGCTACTTACAACATAACTAGCTGATGGAACTTGTTGCCACAAGAAAGCAATTAGGCCAAGAATTTAGTAAAATCCTAGATAAGGCTTAGACTCCCATTTGATAATGGGATCATCCGTGGTTGTGCTAGTTAAGGTAAAGATATTTTTATAAGGAATATAATCTCATGCTTCAGAGCATAAGACAATTATTGACTGAGGTTGGGGGTCAGGAAGAAATTTTCCTTTTGGGTAGGTTATTCCATAATTGTTCACTTTAAGGGTTCTTGCACCTTCTTCTTACCTGTCAGGTATTGGCCATTGTCAGACATGTTAGATTAAATGGATAACTGGCCTGATCCAATATAGCAGTCTTTTATTTCACTATCATTAGATGTTACTGTTGTATGAAGAAGCTCCTCCAAACCCTGTTTAATGTACAGTATTAAGATTGCATAGTAAAAATGAGTGGGGGAAATGTTAAAATTTGGGTTTCTATTAGAGCAGTCTTTTTCCCAAACTTGGGATGCCGCTTGTGTAGGAAAAGCCCCTGGCGGGCCGGGCCAGTTTGTTTACCTGCCGCATCCGCAGGTCCGGCCAATCGTGGCTCCCACTGGCCGCGGTTCGCTGCTCTGGGCCAACGGGAGCCGCAAGAAGCGGTGGCCAGTATGTCCCTTGGCCCACGCCGCTTCTAGCAGCTCCCATTGGCCCGGAGCAGCGAACCGCAGACAGTGGGAGCCACGATTGGCCGGACCTGCGGATGCGGCAGGTAAACAAACTGGCCCGCCCACCAGGGGCTTTTCCTACACAAGCGGCGTCCCAAGTTTGGGAAACACTGTATTAGAGCATTTCTGTAGAAATGTTAATATAGTCATGTTGCACATCTGTATGCTTTTGGGGACATGAAAAGTGGTAATAAGTTCCTTGTTTTTTCTGATTAAATGTATATAGAAATATTTATTATAGTCAGAAAAGTGACTACAATTGGCCCTTTTTTTTTTTTACTCCAGAGAAACTCTCACCTTTGTGCACTTAATGTCACTGTTTGCTTTAGAGATCAAAAAGAAGCTTTTACCAACTTTTACTCCTATTAGTACTGTAGGTAGGGTGACCAGATCACAGGGATGAAATATCGGGATGCAGTGGGGGAGGGTGCGGAGGGGAAAAAAAAAAAAGGTGGCAGAGCAAAAAAAAAAAAAAAGCAGTTTCGCAGGGGCCGGGGGCATTAGCAGGCCCCAGCCACGCCGCAGGATCGCACACAGCGCCCAGGCCGCGCGTGCTGCATTCCCCATGGAGCCGCCCGCCCTGGGCACATGCAGCGCGTCCCGCCGGCGGCGGGGAGCCCCGCGCCTCTCCTGCTTGGCTGCGCTCCAGTGGCTCCTTCCCGGCGGGGCGGCCGCTGGAGCACAGCCAAGTGGGAGAGGTGCAGGGCTCCCCGGCAGCGGCAGGGAAGTTTATCAGTTTGGGGGACTCCGGGCCACGCCGCCCACCCGGGCCCTGCCCGCTCCGCGCTGCCCTCGGACCCATCGCGCTGCCCCGTGGGCTGCAGGGCTGGAGCAGCCTCTGCGCTGCACTGCAGCGCTCCCGGCCCCAGCCGGCCATGGCCCGTGTGCCCAGGTTGCTGCACAGGGGTGTCTCCTCCCCAGGCCCGGCTTGGGATCCAATGGGGCAGTGAGGGGGCGGGGCTGGGGTGGGGATTTGGGGAGGGATCCAATGGGGGAAGGATGGGGCGGAGTCGGGGGGGGGGGAAGAGCCTGTGCATGGGAGCAGAGGGCAAAATTGTTTGTCCAGTGTCCCAACCGAACATTGGTCGGGACACGGGACAAACAAGCAAATATCGGGACAGTCCTGATAAAATCGGGATGTCTGGTCACCCTAACTGTAGAGTCACTACAGCTTTGGAAGAACGAGTTGGATTGTTAGTGAATCTACAGAATTAACTACATTCTGACTGCAGAATCTTTTTACTCTTGATGTGATAGCCAGAAAGAGCCCAGCCTGACTTTCAGGCCCCATCAGCAAAAAATATTTCTCGCTGTTTCAGACACAAATTAAATTCTACTCTTAGCAACAATAAGAGCTGTCATGCACCCTGGCTGCTGCCTGTTTTAAATAAAATGTCCTCTAATCTTGCTCAGAGCATGACTAATGGACATAGCACTTAAAATACTGGCAACGTGGTCTGCACTAGGACTCCTAATGTTGCCAGCGTTGATGGAGCTGACTTCCATAAGACAAACATAGAATTCAGTCATGTATTTTTCACAGCTACTTTTCAGCATGCAAAATTATGCTTTTAATGTTGGTATTTCCGGCCTTTGATTTTTAGCTATAAGCTTTTAATGCTATTACATTAGCAGTTTTTTGCATTTTTATAAAAAAATAACTTTAAATTTAGGCAGTAATTTTTTTTTTTATCATGCAGTTGTTTGTAGGCTTTGTAATTCTTATCTCATTGAGATGAGATGTTGCGGGAGGGACTCTTCTCTTAAAAATCCTTTTGTATTATTACTTTTCCTTGTTTTGTACCCTTCTTGTTTATATGGGCTTTATCACTTAGTTTAAGTGTGAGCACCTTGCATTACTATTTTAGACACTCAGGCATATTTTGTATGAATACAGAGAGAATGATTTTTTCAATTACGTCTTTGAGAAATAGTCATACAAAATTTGTCAGGAAAAAATACATGACAACCCTTTGCCATGATTGATTGATTTGGGGGAAGTGGGATTTTTCTCTTTTGTAAAAAAGTTACTTTGGGAAAGTGAAACTCTGCAAGTCTGGACTAATTTTAGATACATCTTTTTCATTGAACCTGATATTTAACAAAGTTTGGAATTGCTTAATTTCTTAAGTGTTCCCCAGGAAATCCACTTCATACTTATACTTCCAAAAGCCCATTCTTGTCTGGAACATTTTCAATATAGTCCTTTGAACACCCAGGCCTCATATCACATCTCTGCCTTAGAGAGGTTACATACAATCCTGGCCCACAATAATATATAATTTTTTTCCATTTAATACAAGGGACCCCAAAGATAATTAAACTTATTTCAATAAGGTCTCCCAATGATATTGCAGGAAATCGTCATATCTGTCACAATGATCATCTTAGTTGCAGCACATTAGACTACTACATTATTTTAGCACCTTCCATTCTAGAGGAAAATCACTTCACCTATCAGAAATCCAGCCACTCCTGGGTAAAATGATGCAGTTATCTTTAAATGTGCACAGGGACACTACTTAACAATTTATACAGCAAATGTGAGGTGGTCTTCAGGTATCTGTAAGCTTGAAATCTTGTTTCTCACCAACAGAAGTTGGTCCAGTAAAACATACTACCTCTCCCACCATATCTTTCTCATATTCTGAAAGAGCTGCAACAACACTTTATTCAGTTGACACTGTAAGGCTGTGATACTCATTGGATTTATCTGTGGGCTGATGCGAGAATTTTATGACAAGAGGGTGGCCTAGTTGCATAGAAGGCTGACCAAAAAAAAACCTTCAGCTGCCAATAAAAACCTTGATTGCAACAAATATTAGTGTTTCTGTATCTTAACAAAGGTTATAAATCAAAATTATTACCCGTGTTTGTGGCAGTCTCTTATGGGAGAGGTGACATCAATGGTTTCTGGCAGTGTCCAGGTGAGAAACTGAACGTCTCTCCCTGTTTTGAAGTTGTAACAACCCAAGAGGGCCTGATGGCTTGCTACCTGAAACTGTAAACTGGGTTGGAATAAATTTTCCTCCCAAACAAGTCTAGATGATGCCTCTGTAAGTTTGAGTCCCTCCCACAGGATTTGGCCCAAGAGTTTGATACTCTGGTGCAGGAAGGCAATATGGCGGCTCAGTGCTCCCTGCAAATGGCGTGGGATGTGGTGGACTCGGCAGCCAGGGTGGTAGCGTCTGTGGTGGTAATGATGCACAGCTCCTGGCTTCAAACCGCTGGACGTTCCCAGGAGATGCAGACCTCCATCCAAGACCTCTCATTTGATGGGAATGGTCTGTTCTCTGACCAAATGGATGTGAGACTGCATGGTCTGAAAGACACCAGAGCTACCCTTTGCTTGCTGGGCATACACATACCGCAATCGGCGTGTAAGCAGTTCGAGCCACCTCTGCTGCCAAGGCCATGGCAGCTTTGTCCGGGATCCCCTAGAAGAAGGGACAGAGACACTGACTGGTACCCTTCTCATGAGCAACTCATTCAGGAGGTCAAGAACCTTCTGCGCCTAGGGGAGGTAGAGAAGGTCATGAAAGGGAAGGGGTTCTACTCCTGATGCTTCCTAATCCTGAAAGCAAAAGGAGGCCTTAGACCCATCCTGGACCTGCGTCGCCTCTGTAAGTCTCTCAAGAAGTTGAAGTTTTAGTTTTGCACGGTTTCACTGGCCTCCATCAGCCCCTCACTGGATTCTGGAGCCTGGTATGCTGCTCTCGACTTAAGGACGCTTATTTCCACATTTCTGTATTCCCAGATCACAGGCATTTCCTCCACTTCATAGTGGGCGGGTGCCATTTTCAATTCACTGCGCTGGTCTTTGGCCTGTCTTTGGCTCCAAGGGTGTTCACAAAATGCACTGCGCCAGTGGTGGCTTGTGACCCAGGGTGCCCAGGGCAGCCCTCACTGGCAATGCCAAGGTCAGGGCAGGTGTAAAAAGGAGAGCAGATACTCCCAAGACTGGTGAATAACGTTGACGTTATTCTCCTCAACCAGTCACAGGGCTGGTCTATACTACCCGCTGGATTGGTGGGCAGTGATTGATCCAGCGGGGGTGGATTTATCGCGTGTAGTCTAGATGCAATAAATCGACCGCCGAGCGCTCTCCCATCAACTCCGGTACTCCCACCAGAGCAAGAAGTGCAAGTGAAGTCGACTGGGGAGTGTTAGCAGTCGACTTACCACAGTGAAGACACTGCAGTGAGTAGAGCTAAGTACGTCGACTTCAGCTATGTTTTTCACATTCACAAAAGTCCACATTAATGCCAGTCTAGCTCATAGAATTCATTGGAGCGGTCCTCGTCTCCACATGAGCCAGGGTTTTCCTTCCAGAAGTACGTTTTCAGGCCATGTCAAATTTGATCTCCTGTTTAAAGAACCACTTGCTTACTACAGCCCACACCTGCCTAGGTCTGATGGGACACATGGCCGCGCTCATGTACATGGTCACCCATGCTTTGCTCCATCTATGACCTCTGCAAGAGTGGCTGGCCTTGGTCTATCTCTCCAACAGACATGGTTGGACCGGGTGGTCAGGGTGCTGAGCCACGTCCTGTTATCCCTGTATTGGTGGTTTGGACCCCAAGTCGGTGCTGCAGGGAGTTCCCTTTGCAACCCCATCCCTGTTGCTGACCCTGGTCTGTGATGCTTTGGATGTGGTCTGGGGAGCCCACCTGGGTGAGAGCACCCAGGTGGACTGCTGGCTGCGGGATGATCTAGCCCTCCATATCAATGTCAGGGAGCTCAAGGTGGTTCGCCTGGCTTGCCAGGCTTTCTTGCCCCACCTGAAAGGCAAGGTGGTACAGGTTCTGATGGACAATACCACTGTGATGTATTACATGAACAGGCAGGGTCGTGCCAGGTCCCCGTCCCTTTGTCAAGAGGCGGTCAGTCTTTGGGACTTCTGTGTGCGGCATGCCATTCATCTGGTTGCTGCCTACCTGCCAGGCATCAGGAACGTCTTGGCACATTGCCCCAGCAGGATCTTCTTGTCTTGTCCGAATGGTCGTGCCATCCAGAGGTATTCAACGTAATCTTCCAGAGGTGGGGGACTCCCCAATGGACCTGTTCATGTCCAGATAGAACAAAATGTTAAGTGCTCTGTTCCGTTCTGGGTCTGGACAGAGGTTCCCTTTCGGACACCTTCCTCATTCCATGGTCGGGAGCACTGATGTATGTCTTCCCGCCAGTGCCGTTAATTCGCAGGGTCCTCATGAAGGTCAAGCAGGACAGAGTGACGATTATCCTGGCAGTCTCTGCACGGCTCCATCCACACTGGTTTAGCATGTTGCTGAGCCTTTTGGCAGCCGCCCCTCTTCCACTGCTTCTTTGGACGGATCTGCTGTCCCAGAACTATGGCAATCTGCTGCACCCGTACCTGTCAGCGCTAAGCTTGACAGTTTGGCTACTGAGTGGCTAAGTGCAGATGAGCGGGCGTGCTCGACCCATGTCCAACAAGTCTTGCTGGATAGCAGGAAACCCTCCACCAGGGCAACCTACTTCGCTAAATGGAAATGGTTCATGTGCTGGGCCTTGGAGTGGTGTCTCAGGGCCTCGCTGCAGGACATACTGGATTATCTGCTGCACCTCAGACTCCAAGGGTTGTCCCTCTCTTTGAGCAAGGTCCACCTGGCTGCCATTTCGGCGTTGGATCCTCCATTCCAAGGCAGGTCCCTCTTCGCCCATCCTATGACAGCATGTTTTTTGAAGGGTCTGTAGTGCTTCTATCAGCACGTCTGGGATGTGGTCGCCCCGCCCGGACCTGAACCTTGTGCTATCCAGGATCCTGGAACCTCCATTAGAGCCTCTGGCTTTCTGCTCCCTCCTGCTTCTCTATGGAAGGTTTAGTTCCTGGTTGCCATGTCGGCTCGCCGGATGTCTGAGATCAGGGTGCTCACCTCGGAGCTGCCCTATACAGTCTTCTACAAGGACAAGGTCCAGCTGTGCCCGCATCTGGTGTTTCTGCCCAAGGTTGTTTCTCAATTTCATACTGCCCAGGACATATACTTTATCAGTCTTCTGTCTGAAGCCCCATGCGTCCGACGTGGAACGCAGGCTTCACACCCTGGACATCAGGAGAGCATTGGCATTATACATAGATAGAACGAAGCTGTTCTGTAAGTCAACGCAGTTGTTTGTTGCAGTGGCGGACAGGATGAAATGTTGTCCAGTGTCTGCTCAGAGGATCTCATTCTGGATTATGGCCTACATCAGCTACTGCTCTGAGCTGACAAAGGTGCCTCTGCTGGTGATTGTGACAGTGCACTCAACAAGGACACAGGCGTCATCGGCAGATCCAAGAGATCTGATCCAAGAGATCTGTCGTGTCGCTACCCGGTCATCCATCCACATGTTGGCATCGCATTGTGCGCTGACCCAGCAAGCTTGAGACAATGCTGGCTTTGGCACAGCTGTGCTGCAAGGCACTGAGCTCTGAGGCCAACTTTGTGTCAGCGGTGGGATTTTTTTTAAGAACCAAAGCAGAGAGCTATTGAGAGCTGTTTCTCCTACAGCAGGAAAGCAGGCTGGGAGGGGGAGATTTGTTTTTTTAGGAACCAAAAGCCAGATTTTTTTCCCCTCCTTTAAGATGCTGGGGAAGCAGTGAAGGAGAGAGACCCTGAAGGCAAACAGACAAAGGTTTTTCTAACAAGGCTTGTTAGGAAGGACCCCCACTGAGAGGGCATTAGCAGATTGCTAGAAACAAGTTACAAAACCAGATTTTCTAGTTTCTTGTGAGACAGCAACAATCAGCACCACATTTGCAAATGAAAATTTTTGTTTTCTTTTTATTCTGTCGGGAGTAGAAAGGGGTAGGAACTTGTAATCCAAGCAACTGAACCAAGCAACACAATTCACTGACTGCAGAGAGGTGTGGCCAGCACCAGAAAACAGAAAAAATGAGTGCCAAGGAAGCATCTAAACTGGAAATAAGACAAAGAGAACTACAATTAAAAGAAAAGGAATTGCAATTAAAACTCCAGGAGATGGAAATAACAGAAAAAGCCAGAGAGGCTGACCACAAGAGAGAGATGGAGAAGCAAGAGGCTGACCACAAAAGAGAGATGGAGAAACAACAAGCCAGAGAGGCTGACCACAGGGAGGAGATGACGCTGAGTGGCCTGAAGGTGTCTACTACGAAGGAAAAAGTAATGGTGGTGTGGAAGAGGTGACCCTCTCCACAACCCTGGAACGTCTACAGCCGCAACAGATCAAGGAGCTGCTTCGGCCCTTTGTTCTCAGCCACCCCAGGACGGACTGAACAAACATACCACACCATTGACACAGGTAATGCTCACCCAATTAGAACCCTACCCTACAGGGTGTCTCCTCATGCCCAAGTTGCTATTAAACGGGAGATCCAAAACATGCTAGAGATGGGTATAATCCGCCCCTCTAACAGTGCATGGGCATCTCCAGTGGTTCTAGTTCCCAAACCAGATGGGGAAATACGCTTTTGCGTGGACTACCGTAAGCTGAATGCTGTAACTCGCCCCGACAACTACCCAATGCCACGCACCTATGAGCTATTGGAGAAATTGGGACGTGCCCAGTTCATCTCCACAATAGATTTAACCAAGGGGTACTGGCAAGTCCCACTAGATGAACCCGCTAAAGAAAAGTCAGCTTTCATCACCCATGCAGGGGTATATGAATTTAATGTGCTTCCGTTCGGACTGTGAAATGCACCCGCCACCTTCCAAAGGCTGGTAGATGGTCTACTAGCAGGATTGGGAGAATGTGCAGTTGCCTACCTCGATGATGTGGCCATTTTTTTCTGATTCCTGGCCCGAACACCTAGAACACCTGGAAACGGTCTTTGAGCGCATCAGGCAGGCAGGACTAACTGTTAAGGCCAAAAAGTGTCAAATAGGCCAAAACAGAGTGACTTACCTAGGGCACCAGATGGGTCAAGGAACAATAAACCCCCTACAGGCCAAGGTGGAGGCTATCCAAAAGTGGCCTGTCCCAAGGTCAAAGAAACAGGTCCAATCCTTTTTAGGCTTGGCCGGATATTACAGGCGATTTGTACCACACTACAGCCAAATCACTGCCCCACTAACTGATCTAACCAGAAAAACACAGCCAAATGCAGTTCAGTGGACTGATGAGTGTCAGAAAGCCTTTACCCAGCTTAAGGCGACGCTCATGTCTGACCCTGTGTTAAGGGCCCCGGACTTTGACAAACCCTTCCTAGTAACCACCGATGCATCTGAGCGTGGGGTAGGAGCAGTTCTAATGCAGGAAGGACCGGATCACAACTTCCATCCTGTTGTGTTTCTCAGCAAGAAACTGTCTGAGAGGGAAAGCCACTGGTCCATCAGTGAAAAAGAATGTTACGCCATTCTGTATGCCCTGGAAAAGCTACGCCCATACGTTTGGGGACGGCGGTTCCAGCTACAAACCGACCATGCTGCGCTAAAGTGGCTTCATACTGCCAAGGGAAACAACAAAAAACTTCTCCGATGGAGTTTAGCTCTCCAAGATTTTGATTTTGAAATTCAACACATTTCAGGAGCTTCCAACAAAGTAGCTGATGCACTCTCTCGTGAAAGTTTCCCACAATCAAATGGTTAAAAAGTGTTCTTGAAAAGTGAAAAATCTCGTTGTTTACATACTTAGTAGTATATGTAATAGTGCATGTGTTTTATTAATCTGTTTATTTTAAAGTTCTAAAAGGAAATCACCGCCAGTGTGGTTCCCCCACTGTCTGCGATTTGGGGTGGCAGCAAGAACCAGATCTAAACTAGGATTTTAGTTTAGAGGAGTCCATGCAGGTCCCCATCTTGTGAACGCTAAAGTTCAAAGTGGGGAATAAACCTATGATACGCTTGTCAGTCAACTAGAATGGAGTCAACATGAGAAAGCACTCGAAGAAACAGTTACCCACTTTTTGTAACTATTGTTCTTTGAGATGTGTTGCTCATGTCCATTCCATTACCCGCCCTCCTACCCCTCTGTTGGAGTTGTCAGCAAGAAGGAACCAAGAGGGCGTAGGGCCGGCGGCGCCTGATATACCAGTGCATGGGTGTGACACTCAAGGGGATGCCACACCCGGCCCAACGGCTATTGCTATGGCAAAAATCTCTGCCCGCTCACGTGTGCACGCACACGCCTAGAATGGAATGGACATGAGCAACACATATAGAAGAACAGTTACAAAAGATGAGTAACTATTATTTTTATTCCAGGATAATTACTCTGATTTAGAAGTACATTAGTTATTCTGTAATAAAGTCACTCATTTCAGAATAAAATATCCATACAGAGGCATTTTGGAATAGGTGTGCTGGTCAGTTTCTCTGTGTAGACAAGTGCTCAGGCATTGGTCATACATACAAAAACCAGTCACTGGTTCAGGGCTGGCCTTACCATGAGGCAAACTGAGGCAGTCGCCTCTTGCCAGACTGTGGGGGGGGGGGGGGGCGGTGTGCCACTAGGACCTAGAGTGTAGAAAATTGTGCCTGCTGCTGGTGCATATGTATTTTCTCTGCTCTAAATGCACAGAGAGGGTGGAGTGCTGTGCTGAAGGAAGGAGGGCACAAGAGACATAGCAGGCAGGAGAAAAGGTGAAATAACAGAAAGCAGCAGGAGCTGCAGGGAGAGAGAGGAGGAGGAGGAGCCTTTAATGTACCTCTGTAGCACCCCAGGAGCCTTGATTTAGTAACACCATCTTCTCAGGGAGCTTCTTGTTTCCTGCTGCTTCCCTGAACCCACTTGAGTAGAACAGGCAGTCAACTGAAGTAGTAGGAGCCAGTTAGGCCCTTAAGATGCTGATATCTTCCCTCACTCAGGCTCTCTGCTACCAGCCGGCTTATTTGTCCCCTTTAATTGAGTGTTGAGAGCCACTATAGCAGGCACAGAACAGCAGTCATGAGTGAAAGAAGAAAATGCCCCTCTGGCGCAGCATTCGGAAAAAGAGAGAAGCAAAGGAAGCTTTTCTATCTAAGCAAGAAGGAGCTCTCCTGAGATACATAGACACAAATGTTCACGGTGAGCCTTCCAGCCCCAGTGAGGATGTGAGTGATGACGAGATGCCTGATCTTCCAGTTAGTCAGAGTTCAGGTGACCTGGCAGCTACTGCAGCATCCATATCTCCATCTCAAATGGATGTAACCATGCACATTCCTGAAGAAAAGTGTAGAGAAGAGTGTGGTGGAGGTGCAAGAAACAGCTGTTGCTGAGTTTAGTTCAGGGGTGGGCAAACTGCAGCCTGCGAGCTGGATCCAGCCCCTCAGGGCTTTGGATCCGTCCTGCGGGATTGCCCGCCATGGGCCCCATGCCGCTCTGAGAAGCGGCCGGCACCACGTCCCTGTGGCCCATGGGCGGGGGGGCAGAGGGCTCCATGTGTTGCCCTTGCCTCCAGTCACCACCCCCCACAGCTCCCACTGGCTGGGAACAGGGAACTGCGGCAAATGGAAGTTTTGGGAGAGGAACTTGGAGGCGTAGCAAGGGCAGCTCACGTGGAACCTTCTTCCCCACCCCCCCTGTTCCCCAGGGGCCGCAGTGCTTCCTGGGGCGGCACAGGGCCAGGGACAGAGTAGATATGCAGGGAGCTTGCATTGGCCCCGGTGCGTGCCACTGCCACCCCGGAGCCACTTTAGGTAAGTGGGGCCAGAGCCCGAACCCCTCCTGCACCTTGCCCCCCAACTCCCTGCCCTAAGCCCCCTGCCTGCATTGCGCACCTGTCCTGCACCCCAACTCCCCTGACTCCCCCATACACCCTGCACCCCCTGTACCCCAGCTCCCTGCTCTGAGCTCCCTGCTGCACCCCTGCCTTGAGCCCCCTGCCCCAGTCCGCAGCCCTCCTGCACCCCAGCCCCCTTCCCTAAGCCCCCCATGCACCTTGCACCCCTCCTCTGCCACAATCCCTTGCCCTGAGCCCGTTCCTGCACACCGCACGCCCTTCCGCACCCCAATCCCCTGCCTCGGCCCTGCATACAATTTCCCTACCCAGATGTCGCCCTCAGCCCAAAAAGTTTGCTCACCCCTGCTTTAGTCCCTTAAGCCTAGATAATCCAGGACTGTGGACCCACTTGAGCAGTAGCTTGAGGGACTTCCTTGTACTGCGTGGGCCACAGCATGTGAAAAACTTCATGTTCCCCAAAGACAATGAAAATAGAAGTTTCCATCCAATAGTGACAAAGTGGCATGAAATCCCCAATGGTGACAAAGTGGAGAGGCCATGGCTTATGTATTCAAAAACCCAGAATGCTGCATACTGTTTTTGTTGCAAACTCTTCCAGTCTAATGTTCCAGCCACATTGGGTTCTACAGGAACAAAGGCCTGGAAAAATCTGGCATGCCATGAGAAGGCAGCAAATCACCAGAGAGCATTCCATAGGTGGAAAGAGCTTGAGATGAGAGTAAGGTTAAAGGCCACCATAGATGATCAGCATCAAGAGAAGATTGCATCAGAGTCTCTTTACTGGCAAAATGTTCTGAAGAGGCTCATTGCCATTGTGAGAATGCTTGCTACCCAAAACCTAGCACTGAGTGGCACTTCAGATCAGCTGTATGTGCTAAGCAATGAAAACTTCCTTAAAATTGTGGAGCTGATGGCTGAGTTTGATGCTGTACTCCAGGAGCATCTAAGAAGAATCACCACCCAAGAAATGTGTATACACCACTACCGTGGAAAAACAATTCAAAATGAGATCATAGAATTACTGGCAACAAAAGTCAAACAGAAGATTGTGGCAGATCTGAAGTCAGCAAGATATTATTCTGTTATTCTGGACTACACACCTGACATCAACCATATGGAACAAATGATTTTAATAGTGCATTTTGTAACAGCAACAGAACCTAGTGAAAATGTCCCTGCAAGGGTGACTGTCAGAGAGCATTTTCTAGAATGTATTGACATTGATGATACTACAGGAGCCTATATGACAAATGTGCTACTTAAAAAGCTGGAAGATAAGGGAATTGTAATAGCTGACAAGAGAGGTCAGGGCTATGATAATGGTGCCAACATGAGAGGGAAGAACAGAGGAGTGCAGACACGGATCCAAGAGTTAAACCCTCGAGCTTTTTTTGTCCCATACAGTTCTCATTCATTGAACTTGGTGGTCAATGATGCAGCATCAGGTTCTAGTGAGGCTGCTGAATTTTTAATGTAATCTATGTATTTTTCTCTGCATCAACTCATTGATGGCAAATTTTGAAGCAACATCTGGGAACATCCTCTCTGATGCTGAAAACCACTGAGTGCCGCACAATGGGAAAGTTGAGTAGAGGCGATAAAGTTTATTCAACACCAAATTGGGAAGATAGATGATGCCATAGTTGCCATTATGGAGGATAATGCTATGACATGAACTGTTTGTGGGAGAACAGCGGCAGAGAGAAATGGAATCACCAGAAACATACATAACATCAAATTTTTGTGTGGCTTAGTGTTGTGGCGTGGCATGACATACTGTTTGAAATAAATGTTGAAAGCAAGAGACTCCAAGGTGTTGACCTTGATATATCTGGAGCAATGGAACAACTGGACAAAGCAAAGTCATACCTACAGTCTTACTGGTCAGATGAGGGATTTCAAAACGTTCTGAAGAGTGCACAGAAGTTGGCAGAGGAACTTCACACAAGCTATTTTCCCACCCATTCAAGAATACAAGAGTCACCGAAGAAGAAGACGTTTTGATTACAAAGCACGGGATAATCCCATAAGAGACCCCAAACAACAATTCAAAGTTAAATATTTTAACCAGGTGCTAGATTGTGCAATACAGTCAGTTGAACGTTTCATGTAGCTCAAGGAACACAGCAGTATATTTGGGATGTTGTATATTCCAAAACTCCTCACTATATCTGAAGAAGACCTACACCAGCAATGCAGGGTACTAGAGACAGTGTTTACACATGATGACATACGCGATATTGATGCGAGTGATTTAGGTGATGAACTGAAACCCCTTTCAAGATACATTTCAGCAGGATCAATTCCAAAGGCTGTTCTGGAATATATGTGCACAAATAAGATGACCACCCTCTTTTCAAATGCTTTTGTTGCTCTGCTCATACTTCTAACACTTCCTGTAACAGTTGCCAGTGGAGAACGCAGCTTCTCCAAGCTGAAGTTAGTAAAAACACATCTACGCTTCACAATGACACAGGAGAAGCTGGTCGGCCTTGCAACCATCTCAATAGAGCATGAGCTGGCCCAGACTGTGGACCTTCAGCAGGAAGCAGTTCAAATCTTTGCAACCAAGAAGGCACGGAAAGCACCACTTTAATTATTCAAGCAGATAAAAATGCCAGTGTTTACTATGCAGACAAGAAGAGTTACATTTACTGTTCAGGCGTTTGAAAGTTAAGTGTTACTTAAAATTTTTGAACAAGGCATTTTAAGTTTAGTTCTCCTTTATTGGGGTAGGTAGCAGAGCAGTTCCACGAGAGGAGAAGAACAGGAAGAAGGCAGAATTGAGACCTTTCAAAGTTTTGGCCCAAGTGAGGGGTTGTGGGGGCATCATTTGAGCTCCCCGCCTCAGGTGCCAAAATGTTGTGGGCTGGCCCTGCATTGGTTTCATGAATGTATAAAATAGACAAGCTGAAGTGAATTGGAAAGATATTCCTCTTTCTGCATGTATGGACTTGGGAGGCTGTGGTGAGGAGGCAGGAAAAGAAGAAATATTTACAGCTCGTTGTTTTACAGCTTGCTTCTCCTGCTGTTAAAATAACTTGTTATACCAAATATGTAGTTTTTCAGTGTCTTTTCTGTTATGTTTGAAATCATATGCTGTTTTTTGCTTGATATTGTGCAAATAATGAAGTTTTCTGCTTCCATTTAAGACATATACTGTTAATGTGTTATTAGTGACTTAAACTTTAACTAGAAAGAATGTTAATTTGCACAGTCTGATGCTGAGTTTAAATGTATGCGAGATGCCTGTTGCAGGTAATCCTGTTGCATCTTAAACATTAAATAGCACTAATATTTTAGTTAGGTCTGAATGTTACAATTTACTTCAAAAAGTAACATACAAATGTCAAATATGTTGAGAGCTGGAAAAATAGGATTACGTTACGGTGACTCCTTATTAATTTTTAACTCTTACTGCTTGATTTGCTAAAGCCTGCATGTTTTTCTCTCAAAAAATGCAAACCATTCACTTTTTTGTTTTATCTAAAATTTCAAAATTGAAATAGATGGTTAAAAATGCAGTTTACTTTGTTTGCAGGCAAACACACCGGCATTTGATCCTAGGTCTGCTTTGTCTTGGATATATTCATGACTGTCTAGAAACAAAACTATTGCTAAATCATTGTGTAATCTAGAAAATAAACGTGGTTTGCAGAAATACATGTGAAAAGAGGAAATACTGTGAATTGAGTTTAATGCAGGGATCAGCAACCTTTGGCACATGGCCCACCAGGATAAGCACCCTTGCGGGCCGGGCTGGTTTGTTTATCTGCCGCATCCAGAGGTTTGGCCGATCGCGGCTCCCACTTGCCGTGGTTTGCCGCTCCAGGCCAATGGGGGCTTCGGGAAGCGTCAGCCAGCACATTCCTCGGCCCGCGCCACTTCCCGCAGTCCCCATTGGTCTGGGATGGCGAACCGTGGCCAGTGGGAGCCGCGATCAGCCAAACCTGCAGACGCGGCAGGTAAACAAACCGGCCCGGCCCTCCAGGGGGCTTACCTTGGTGGGCCGCGTGCCAAAGGGTGCCGATCCTTGGTCTAATGTGATGCTTTCTGGTTTATTGGACAAAAAATGTCTGTCGTGTTAACTCTTCAGAATAGTCAAAATGACTGTCAGGCTGATTTATATTCTTGGGAAGTGCAGTCAAATGCCTTTTTTTTCCCCCTTTACGCTACCAATAGAAGAAGTCCTTGATAGAGTGTGTATGCATGTTCCAACTTCAAAAGTACTAATATGGTGGACTTTTTAGTACTGTTTTTGCTTGTGAGGATAGCCTTTTTTTTTAAAAAATTAATGAATTCATTCATTCTTAGTGAAGAAGGCGTGAACTGAACCATATAGGTTGGTTGCTCAGTCCTTGCTCTTTAAAATATATAAACAGGAAAATGTAGGGGGTCACTGTTCAAGGTGGAATTGGGCTGGTGGCCACACTGAGATACACTTTGTGAAGCAGACCTATGTCTGATAACAACAGAGACTAAAAAGCTCTCCTTTACAGTAAAGGACAGTACTATATTATTGAAAAAAACTTTACCCCGCTAATGTGACATACAGCTGTTTAACAGAAAATTATATCACTAGTTTCTGAAGATACTTTCTTATTATTAGGGTTTCTGTCAGGTTAAAAAAAATCAAAACACCTTCGATAGAAGTGTTCTGTTTTAAGAATTTACTTTTTTGCTGCTTAGATGGTCTACTTTCTTTTCTCTGAGTGGGCAATGAAAACAAAAAAAAGTTTCACTGTTGTTTCTATTCTTTTTTTCTAGTAGGTTTCATTTTGAGATTTTCCTGTACAATTCTAGTCCCGCAATGTTTAGGTTTAAATATTCTGGAGGAATTAAAAAAAAAAAAGAATTCAGCTGATATTTTAGTAACAAATCCTGAAAACATTTCTCTTTTAGGACAAGCATATCTCATTCTTTGAGTGATTTGTCCACGCGATTTCCACCTTGGTGCACATGTGCCCCATGTCTGCGAGATCAGATTATCTTTGGCTAGCAGTGTCCCTGCCTGTGGCCAAGGTGTCCTTGCATGGCCCCCTACTCCTGAAAATACACACACATTCCCCGTAAGGGTGGAGCTGTTCAACTATCCCTCAGTTTCTTAACCCTTGTCAATGTCTGCTTCTCATGTGCACTGTCAGATTTTTGGTTTAGTGTAGTGTAATTAGTGTTAATTAAGTTGACACTGACACTTAGTACGTCACAGGCTAGTGCAGGATAGATTAACACTCCAGTTTGCTGTAAACAAAATGTTTGTGTACACAAGCCCTGTGACTTGCTGCTTGGTCAGTCAGTGAGAGGTCGTGAGTTAGAGAAGATCCCCTTTTGGTACCTGATACTAATGTGTAAGGCAGCTCATGCAGTACTGTCGAAATCTAAGGTCTGTGCTAAACAGTGCACCAAATATCAGGAGTCTCTGCAGTGACTGTATCCTCAGCTGTAGTTGTACCCTACACCTCTGCACTGCCTGCCTGTATGGTGCTTGATGTATCATACCAACCACCTTGGCATCCAAACAGTACATGATACCAGATGATCTGTTAGTGGGCCCTGTACTGGAGTCGTCTCTGCAGGAGAGACTTAGA
Source organism: Mauremys reevesii (assembly GCF_016161935.1). NCBI lineage: Eukaryota > Metazoa > Chordata > Testudines > Geoemydidae > Mauremys > Mauremys reevesii. The sequence goes on along the minus strand of NC_052632.1, from coordinate 33,296,309 downwards.
TAGATCATCATTATAAAGTCCTCATCTGTAGAACCTCCATACGGGGCAAGACAATTTTCTCCTACACCACTATCCCCTGTGCATAGACAGGGTACACCTGCATCGCCACAGAAGAGGTATACTTCTCCCTTTTGCCTCGCCTTCCTCCTCTGCTGAGCACAGCAGACACTCCTCACTTCCTTGTCCTACATCTTCCCCTTCAGTAGTTCAGTGGGAATCAGGGAGAGATTCTAGGGAGTGATCAAGATTGCAGAGAGATCACCCTACTAGGTATCCCCGATATGCCCTCTACCACACAATTCCTATCCATATCAACCTTGGCCATACTGGATCCCTTGGATATTGAGTCCTAGTCTAGGAAGCCAGCCTCATCCAGTATGTCCAGGGGTAAGCCTCCTTCATGTAGCAGGCACATTTGGCCTCTTGAGGCAACTCAGCTGCTCCACCTACAGCTACTGGTGAGATAAGAGGAGGAGAGTGGAGACAAACATCATTCTCCAGAGGGAGAAATCAAGTTCTGGCTGTAGCAGCCTCATTTCTCAATGAGGTGGTAACTGCACCTACATTATCCTTTTGCGATGAATTCAGGACTTTCCAAGATGTAATAAAATGCATGGCACAGGCCTTATGTGTTTCTCTCAAGATTGTGCAAGAGACACAACAGAAGCTCTTGGCCATATTACATTCCACAACAGCAGGGAGATTAGCCATGCCAATAAAATATTGCCTGCTGAATCTTGCCAAGTCCATCTGGCATACACTTGTTTCTGTCTCAGTCACCTCCAAGAGAATATAAAGAGGATATTGACTACCTGTAAAGTGATTTGGGCCTTTAAACCCTGCACCTTCACCTGGCTCTTTGGTTGTGCAAGCTGTACAGGAGAAGACAAAACAATGAAGTCCTTTGAAATCTACCCCAGAGAATAGGATCTCAAAATATTGAATCTTTTCAGCCAAAAGGTCTGTTCATCTAGAAGTCTGTAAATGAAGGTCACTGACTACCAAGTGCTGGTCTCAAAACATGGTTTCTTAAATTGGGACAAATTATCTAATCTTGTTGATATTTCCCAAGGAACATCAAGGGCTTAAGTTACTTATGGCAAAGGTCCAGCTGACGGCACTACAGGCTATGTCTGAATGTGTCTGACTGTGGGGAATGACAGTGGCCACTGCAGTAGTTATGAGGAGATTGGCTTGGTTCCAGTCATCTGATGTTCCTAGGGAGGTCAAGGAAACAATGAAGGACCTCTCATTTGAGGGCAGTGACTCTTTCAGCAGTGGGACTGATGAAATCTATGATGCTAAAAGATTCCAAGTCAACCCTTTGCTCCTTGGGCCTCTATGTCCCAACTCCTAAAAGGAAGCAGACACAATAGCAAACATTTTAGGCAGTGCATCTTGATGTAATACTATAGTCAACCACCAAGGTCTTCTGAGCCACTGAGGAGAGTCAGAAATTTCAGCAGAGGTGACCCTTTGCTGCCTCCTAAGCTGCCCCACTGTTCAGGGCTTTGAATAGGCAGCAGATTTGATGCAAATGCTGGAAGCCTGCTTGGACTACCACAAGATCTTTTCTGTTACTTCTGGGAGAATTCTGCACAATGCAAAATTTGTGCAGAAATTGATGTTGTGCACACAGAATTTCCTTCCCGCCCCCCTCAGCAATGCGTGGAAGAGCTGCTGGCTGCCACTAGGGGCTGCTGGACCCAGCAGAGCCCAGCTTGCAAATAGGAGACACTGTTGTGGGGAAGGAGCTGGAGGGTTCCTGGCAGCTGGAGTTCTCAGCACATCCTGAAGGAAGGAGACAGCATGCAGGAAACTGCATACACACCTGGGACCTAGCAACAGGTTGTTTCTCCCTCCGAATCCTTGGGCTTTGGGGGTTAGCGGGTACAGGTGTCTGTGCTGGGGGGGGGAGGGTTCAGGTGTCTGGGCGAGCCTGCAGCTGGGCTCTGGCGGGTAGGGGTGTGGGTGTCTGGCCTCGGAGGACCCGCTGCTGATTCTGGGTGGGAAGGGGTGTGGGTGTCTGTTTGGGGGGCGGGGCATGGCAGGGCTCTGAGAGGGCAGGGGGCAGAGAAACAGGAACTGGGTTGTTGTAGCGGTTTCTTTAATTCTCTGTTCCTGGGAGAATTTTTGTGTGTCTGTATTGTTACAGACATACCTGCTGACAGGTATTTTTGAAGTAAATTACCAAAGTAATTGAAACTGTCTTGATTATATAGTGTTGTTTTGACAAATAAAACATGCAAAAGTTTGTAGAATTTTAAAATATTGGGCACAGAATTTTTAATTTTTGGCACAGAATTCCCCCCAGAAGTATTCTATTCTATACCACTTCTTCCCTTCCCCCGCTAAAACAATTTTTTTGGTGTCCTTTTTTATTTTTAAGTTTTGGCTGGGATTACTTGAGCTTGTGTTTCCTCAGGATCATGAGCAAGGATATCATATTCCAACTCCCTCCCCTTTTCCAGGACACTTCTCACAAGATTCTGAAGAATAGTGACAGTAACCTCAGTACTGACTTTATTAGAGCCTATGGGCTGGGTTATAGCTCTCCACCTGCAAGATGCTTGTTTTCATGTCTCCATATATCTGGATTATAGGAAATAGTTTAGTTTCCTGATAGGATGGGCTTTCTATAGTTTGAAGGATTTTCATGAGGTGTCTATCGGTAGTGGCAGCTCATCCAAGGAGATGAAGAATCCAGGTATATTCTTACGTAGACTACTGGCTAATTTGAGGAAGATCACCACAACAGGTGACCAGTTCAGTACACACACTCCTGAAGCACTCTGCCTCACAAAGTCTGAAAGTCAGTAGAGAGAAATCCATGCATATTCCATCTCAGCATAGAGTTCATAGTGTTAACAAAGACCTACCCTATCAGTCAATTTTGAGACCAGCAAAGAACACTAGTGAGGAGGTGTCCTAGACTTTTGGGATACATGGCTATATGTACTTATGACACATAGCATGCCAGACTTCATCTTGGATCCAGGTAAGGACAGTCAAAATCAGTGTAGTTACCCAGCAGATACTGGGTGGACATGATGGTCAAGGCCCACAAGAAGTGGAGGACAGAACCACTTCTGGTGTGCAACAAAGCTTCCTTTTTCCACATCTCTGCTTACAGAGATATTAGTAACTGATGCCTCCACTCAGGGTCAACTGAAATCTGGATCAACTGAAAATTCAGGGACTGTTGTCCTCTCAGGAAGCCTGCTTGCACATAAATCTTGTACATCCATCTCTTATACAATGCTTTCCTGTCTCTCCTTTAGGGATCATCAATTCAGGTATTGACAGACAGCCCTACCACAATGCAGGTACATCAAGAGAAAGGAAGAGTGTAAGATTATTCCCACTTTGTCAGGTGGCCATGTCTGTAGAAGTGGTGTATACTACATCAGATCTTGCCAGTAGCTCTATAGCTGCTGTGATAAAGTTCCTCCTCCACCTTGGTGGGTCCTGCGCTTATTGGCAGATTTGCTCACCTCAGTGATCTTCCCCACCGTCTGGATCAACTTCTCCTGTGTCTGATCAGGAGTTGGGAGCTTTGGGGGGAACCCGGGCCCGCCCTCTACTCTGGGTTCCAGCCCAGGGCCCTGTGGATTGCAGCTGTCTATAGTGCCTCCTGTAACAGCTGCATGACAGCTACAACTCCCTGGGCTACTTCCCCATGGCCTCCTTCAAACACCTTCTTTATCCTCACCACAGGACCTTCCTCCTGGTGTCTGATAATGCTTGTACTCCTTAGTACTCCAGCAGCACACCCTCTCACTCTCAGCTCCTTGCACCTCTTGCTCCCAGCTCCTCACATGCATTTTCTCTCCTCTGGCTCCCCCCAGCCTGACTGGAGTTGAGCTCCTTTTTAAACCCAGGTGCCCTGATTAGCCTGCCTTGATTGGCTGCAGGTGTTCTAATCAGCCTGTCTGCCTTAATTGGTTCTAGCAGGTTCCTGATTACTCTAGTGCAGCCCCTGCTCTGGTCACTCAGGGAACAGAAAACTACTCATCCAGTGACCAGTATATTTGCCCTCTACCAGACTCCTGTACCCCACTGGTTTGGATCTGTCACACTGCTCAGTTTTCGGCACACCTTGGCAGACTAGCTTAGCAGGGGCTTCTGTGAAAACCACAAGTGGTCCCTCAAAAATTCAGGCATACAGAGGATTTTCTGCAAATACAGATTCCCAGAGGTGGATTTGTAGTTAGTTGCAAACAAATGTCAGACATTTAGCATAAGCCCAGACTCTGACAGACTGTTTGCTCACCCCTTGGACACTGGGATTGATATATGCCTTTCTTCCGATCTCCATGACTTATAGGGTCCTGAGGAAAATGAGGCAAGACACAGGGTGAATGACCATGATGGCCCCAGAGTGGGCCAGGTAGTTCTGGAACTTAGATCTGGTGAACCTAGCAACACAGCTACTGATCTCCTTCCCGTTCTCCCAAATTAGTCTCCCAGGACAATGGCCAGATTCTCCATCTGGACCCAACATCTTCACACCTGACAGCCTGGATGCTGGCTGGGTGACCTCCACTGGAAGAGTCTGTTCAGAACATTCTACTCCAGAGCAGGAAAAATTCATGAAGACGGTCTTGCAAAGCTAGAAGGAAGAGATTTTCTATCTTATCAGCACCAATTTTCTCCTCTGATAGCACCAGTTTATTCAGTCCTGGACTGTTTGCTAGCCCTAAAGCAATATGCTCAATAGGAGTCCATCAGCTAGGAGAGATTCAAGCTGTTATGCCTGGTTTTCTAGTGAAAGTGTTTCACAATATCAGAGTTATCCTTAGACTTCACCCTAAGTTCCTGCCTAAGGTGGTCTCAGAATTCCATATAAATCAGGCCATTCACCCGCCAATTTTCTTTCCTAAGCCTTTTGCTAACCCGGTGAAGCAAAGCTTCAGACACTAGATGTTGTGAGAACATTGTCATTTTATTTTGATAGATGCTTCTGCCTATTTTGGGGAACACTTCCATTTAACGTATCTAAAGCAACTATGTGAAACTATCCACGTTTGCCACTCACTATTCCCTAGTGTGTGCTTCCAGATTGAGTGCAGATTTTGGTAGTGCTGTCCTGCAATTATCATTCAAGTAGGGCTCCTTATATACCCCTTTAAAGACAACAGGGATGTATTTTCCCCACTTGACGGGACAGAGGTCCACACACATCCTCCATGAATTTGAACAACAGATAATGTATATTCTTCTAGGAGTCCCAAAGCTTGAAGGGAAAAGAGTAAAGTTTTTCTGGTCCAATGTCACCTCAGAAATGTGCATTCTAACTATCAAAAAGCATCATGAGTTTGGGAACCTCTGCCTCAGATCTACATAGCAATAGCAGTCAAAGTCTACCCTACCTATATGGAAGGGGACATGTTTGTCAAAGACCCATTCAAAAAGCAATGAGCCCAGGGGAGGTCATGAGCCAATACGAAAAGCATCTGGGCTGGCTTTGCTTTAGTGTGATTCTCCAAAACTTTTTGGCAATCTGTGCGTCAGAACTTGGCAGACATAGTTCGAAACAAAGCATAGTAGCTATCCCATTTTAATGGCGAAAAACTGGAGAATTTTTGGAGCAGGCAAGACACGACCTCCATGGCGGTTATACTGCCATGGTTTTACAGAGTCTTCTATTTATCTTCCCTTCCTCCCCACCATGAGGCCCTGGTGTACAGGTTCTTGAAGTCTTATCTGTGCTAACATTCTTAGCAAAAGATTAAAGCCAGTGGTGTCCTCCAAGCCATCTAGGATCTGTTGTGGTGTGTCACTAAATATGTTTATACACTGCTAAGCATAAGGGGAAGATGTAGGAATGGGAAAGCGTGGGTCCAGTGATCACTGTAATGGTAGAGAGTCAGAGGAGAGTGAAGAGTGGCCTCTTACAAAATTTGATTGACAAATTGGACACAAGCTTTCTGGGAAGGGGCACAGTGTTGAAGCCTTGATCAGTCTAGGAAACATTGTCCAGAATGGAGAAACTATTCTAATCAGTTTATTTAAACTCTACTGCAGTGAAACTGGCCCGGTTAGGGTTCAGGGAGCAAGTATAAATTTGTTGACTCCTAATTCACTCCAATACTCCACTTCCTACTCCTGGTACCAGGATTAAAAAGCTGCCTCAGAAGGCAGCAGTCAACACGAACTGGATCCTGTCACCTTTATTGCCTCAAAGTAAACCTTCTAACAGTAGGCTCCTGTGTGCCTTTGGCAAGGGGCAGAGTGTTGTAAGGGGAGTGTCCTTGACTTTGGACACAATTTACTCCTCTTAACTTCACTCCAGTCCTGATAAAGCCTAACTGTCATGTAGCAAATCTTTGCTATTTGTTTTGGCTTGTCTAAGTTACTGTGCTGGACAGGGAGGTTTTTGGGTTTTGCGGCCTGTCTTTTTATGTTGACATTGAGTCAACCTGAATTTTGCTTTAATGATGGACCTATTCATGCACCTAGTGTTTAAAATAGGCATATTGTGTAAGATTGAAATAACAAAACTCTTTGAATCATCTTGCTGTGTGAATCTGTAGCCTTAAGGAAATTTTCTTGTCACCAAACAATGTTCAATCAACTATCCTGGTTAAATCCTAACTAACAAGGGCTGTCTATGTCCACGATTAAAATATTTGCTGTGCTCCTAGTTACTTAAACTGGTTGGTTAATGATTTTACAGTGGAAATCATTTTTTATTATTTAGCTATAACTGAAGTAGCTGAAGGGATTTTTCTCACTGAAGCCCAAAAGGTGTGAAAGTTAAAAGCATGTAAAAATGGGCCAAAGAAGGGGGTTATAAAGGTAACTCCTTTTTTGCAATCATAACTATAACATCTTTTACTGGTACTTGTTAAAATACTTCTGTTCTTGGAGTACAGATCTCACTCAACATTGTCAAAGTACTTTGACAAACATTGTCTTAATATCCCTGTAATTTTAGATTACATATAAACAACAACCCAGACATTTGCTAAAGGCCATACAGCAAATATATAGCATATTTGGCAACAGAACCGAGGAGTTCTAACCTTCAATTTCCTGGTCTACTTACTGTTTCGTCTTGTTTCACTTTGTAGCTCTCCATTAAATTGTATCTGCAGATTTGAATGATTTCTCTCTACAGTGGTCTCTTGAGTGCTTTATCCAGTTTAATTAAATACAGACAAAACTCCAGGAAACATGAAATAGTACACTTTTTTTAATCCTAAAATTTTAAGATTTACTGGTCAGGATGCCCTAAAAGGAGGAAGGATTATTAGTCTCTTGAACACCTGTTATGCTATATTACAAATACCTGTATCTACTTTTCACAGAAGATGTCAAGATCTTGTAGAATCCTTGAAATATGGTGTAGCCCAGCCAATATTAAACAAAATGTTTTTTATTGAACTTCAATAATCTGACTTTCACCTGGTTTCAGAGCTTGATTTCTTGGGTAAGTTGATCAAGAAGACAGCAACAAGCCACATCTTACCTCTGCTGGTCCTCACCCCATAGGTTTAAGACCTGGCAAGGGTACAGAATCTGCACCAGTCACACTAGTAGATGACTTCATAACCATGGAAAGTGGTAAAACATCAGTATTGGATCTGTCTGCTGCTATAAGACTGTTTGCTGGCTCTTGTGGGAATTGACAAATTGTCCTATAATAGTTTCATTCTTTCTTCCTAGAGTCACAATAGAGCAGCTGATTGCCAAGACATCTCACCTATGTTTCAAATTGATTCCCCACCCCGTTCCCCCACAAAATGAAACATCTATAAAAAGATAACCCAGGGACATAAGAAGCTGTAGACTCAAATGTCAGTATTCAGATGACATAGCTGTGTAGCTTTCACCTCTGAGGCAGACAGTGTAGTTGACCAACTTTTCTAGTGTCTGGATGAATAACAGATAAGTTGTAAATAACTTAAAGAAGTCAGAGTTGACCATGTGTTTATATGAAAATCTTTTGATATAGTTAGGTCCACGTTTGTTGTCTCATGGGAGGGTGTCCATACCATAGCTATTTAGAGAGGGCTGCAATCTCAAGTCACTTGAATTCAGCCTTACACCAGCCTGATCAGATTGTAGCAGTGGCCAAGAATGGTCTGTAAACCATCCCAAATGTCAAGAAAATTCTGCCTGCTCCTTATGATCAAAGAACTGGCTGTTGATGGATCTGACACTTGAGGCTGGACTACTGCAGTGCTCTCTACTTAGGACTCTCAGTAGCAGCCTCACAGAAGCTGCAACTAGTACCAAATTCAGAGACCATCCCTTACATGGAAATGGTAGAGCAAACACACACTGCTACATTGGTTTTCCATCGAGTGTCATACCCAAAAGAAGGCTCTGTTACTCATAATAATTTCATGGGATGGATATACTTAAGACCACTTCTTTGCATCACTCGAATAATATTGTGAACAATGACTGTGCTGCAACTGAGTTTATCCAGACAAGGTTCATTGGGGCTGAAAATGAGGCTGTTGGGGGAGACTTTTCAGCAGAAATTAGGATGCAATAAAGATGACTTCTTCAGAGCGCAATGCAACTCCCACCTGTTTTCAGAAGTCTTTTTTCAATAAGATATCAGCACAAGAGCAGGAGTAGCTCTGTCTTTTCAGTTCCCATCACTTTACCTGTCTCAGCTGTTAAGAACATGGCAAATGAAATAGGACTCTTCTGAGGAATGATAAAGGTAATCAGCTACATCAGTGGTTCTCAAACTTTTGTACTGGTGACCCCTTTCACATAGCAAGCCTCTGAGTGCGAACACTCCTTTCTAAACTAAAAACACTTTATGTATTTAACACCATTATAATTCTGGATGCAAAGTGGGGTTTGGGGTGGAGGCTGACCGCTCGCAACCCCACATGTAATACCTTGCGACCCTCTGGGGGGTCCTGACCCCCAGGTTGAGAACCCTTGAGTTACATAATTACACAAACAGAAAACAGTCCTTGCAGCTATTAAGCACCTTGTAATTGCTGGCGTAGAGTACCTTTCTTCCATGTAATTCATCTGTCTAGAAAGAAACTTAAATCTAATTCCGGACTTAAATTACCACTGGACACAAACACCTGCCCCTGATGCAATTCAAAATACTGTATTAATTTACTCTGTGAATTCATAATATTGTTAAATGTAGGGCTGTCGATTAATCGCAGTTAACTCATGCAATTAACTAATTCTGATTTAAAAAATTAATCACATTTTAATCGCATTGTTAAGTAATAGAATACCAATTGAAATGTATTAAATATTTTGGATGTTTTTCTACATTTTCATATGTATTGTATTCTGTGTTGTAACTGAAATCAAAGTGTATATTTTTTATTTCAAATATTTGCACTGTAAAAATGATAAACAAAAGAAATAGTATTTTTCAGTTCACCTCATATAAGTACTGTAGAGCAATCTCTTTATTGTAAAGTGCAACTTACAAATGTAGATTAGATTTTATTTTTTTTGTTACACATCTGCACTCAAAAACAAGACAATGTAAAACTTCAGAGCCTACAGGTTCACTCAGTCCTATTTTTTGTTCAGCCAATCGCTAAGACAAACAAGTTTGTTTACATTTACAGGTGATTATGCTGCCCTCTTCTTATTTACAATGTCACCAGAAAGTGAGAACAGGCATTTGCATGGCACTTTTGTGGTCAGCATTGCAAGGTATTTACGTGCCAGATATGCTAAAGATTCGTATGCCCCTTCATGCTTCGGCCACGATTCCAGAGGACATGCTTCCATGCTGATGATGCTTGTTAAAAATAATGCATGCATTAAATTTGTGACTGAACTCTTTGGGAGAGAATTGTATGTCCCCTGCTCTGTTTTACCTGCATTCTGCCCTATATTTCATGTTATAGCAGTCTCGGATGATGACCCAGCACATGTTTATTTTAAGAACACTTTCACTGCAGATTTGACAAAAGCAAAGAAGGTACCAGTGTGAGATTTCTAAACATAGCTACAGCACTTGACCCATCGTTTAAGAATCTGAAGTTCCTTCCAAAATCTGAGAGGGACGAGGTCTGGAGCATGCTTTCAGAAGTCTTAAAAGAGCAACACTTGGATGCGGAAACTAGAGAACCAGAACCATCAAAAAAGAAACTCAACCTTCTGCTTGTGGCATCTGACTCAGATAATGAAAATGAACATGCGCAGTCCTCACTGCTTTGGATCGTTATTGATCAGAACCCTTCATCAGCATGGATGCATGTGCCCTGGAATGGTGGTTGAAACATGAAGGGACATATGAATCTTTAGTGCATCTGGCATATAAATATATTGCTACGCCAGTTCCTACAGTGCCATGAGAACACCAGTTCTTACTTTCAGGTGACATTGTAAACAAGAAGTGGGCAGCATTATCTCCTGCAAATGTTACCAAACTTGTTTGTCCAAGTGATTGGCTGAACAAGAAGTAGGACTGAGTGGACATGCAGGCTCTAAAATTTTACATTGCTTTATTTTTCAATGCAGTTTTTTGTGCATAATTCTACATTTGTAAATTCAACTTTGATGATAAAGAGATTGCACTACAGTACTTGTATTAATTAGGTGAATTGAAAAATACTATTTTGTGTTTTTTACAGTGCAAATACTTGTAATAAAAAATGAATATAAAGTTAGCACTGTACACTTTGTATTCTGTTATAATTGAAATTAATATATTTGAAAGTGTAGAAAACATCCACAATATTTAAATAAATAGTATTCTGTTGTTTAACAGTGCAGTTAATCATGCAATTAATTTTTTTATTCTTACAACTATTCAATGAATTTTTTTAATCGTTAAAATTTGGCACAAGTGACTAGAAATTAGTTACCATTCAAAGTCTCTATTGAATTGTCTATGGTTAATGATTTGGTTTCTGAGTCTATTTTGTGTAATGTAGATAGTTTTTGTGAGATGGACAACACTCATTACAGCAAATCTCATAAGGAAAACTAAGAACTTAAGTGGCGCAGAACAAACCACTTTCTTTTAAGAGGTGGTCCCATCAGCATAAAGTCAGATACGTTGTGCTGAGCCTGTTCTGCAGAACATGGTGTGAACCTTTGTGGGAACTCTAAAAGAAATCCCAGTCTGAAGCATATTTATTACTCCTTTGACGAGACACACATTTTACAAGAATAGCAGTGTTTTGAAAATTTCTTCTTTTCATATTAGACTTCATGGTTAATTTGAAGTAACAGATCATCAGACCTAAAAACATTTTGAGGAAATTGGAGCCCTGGGTCAGCTGTTTTTCTAGGGAACAAACAACCAACCCCCCTGGCAGCAAGTCTCAGAGCCTGGATCAACTGACTTGGGCTTGAGGGACTTGTGCTACAGGGCTCAAAAACCCCGTGTGGGTCTCAGAGCCTGGGATCCAGCCTGAGTGGGAAAATCTATACTGCTATTTGTAGACGTGTAGCGCGAGCCACTCGAGTCCAAGTCAGTTGACCTAGGCTGTGAAACGTGCTGCTGTGGTGGGATGGTTTGTTTATTTATTTATTTATTGGGGGGGGAGACATGGATGTACCCCGACACATTCTTTCTACCTAAAATTTTGTTTTTGTATAACTTTTTCAATGTTTATTTCATTCAAATTTAGAGTTCAAGATTAGCCCCATTAACTACCGTCTTTAAACTTTCCTGTTGAGAATTTTTCAAGATCAATATTTTTGTCTCCAGAGCCTGAATGTTTCCTCTAAGTCTCTTGTCAATATTTGTAGTTTTACACTAATCAGGCCTTCTCTGAATGAAGCCTAAAGCCTGGTATGAGGTCACTGCTGTATTGCTGTAGTCCCTTGCAGGATTGAAGTCTGGTTTGAAGATGGCTCTTTATTCACCTACCCAGACATTATGGAGGAAGCATCTAAATTTTATCCATCTAGAGCAAATATTGTCATTTCTGATAAGCCAAAAATTTTTAAAGTACACAGTACTCATAAACAGAGCAAAAGAATGGACCAAAACGAACATTTGAAAATGTTTTGTTTTTTTTTACCAGTTTGCTGTGCATGTGTTGAACCCTTATAGTGATTTTAGTGACCCAGAAATACATGTGCAGTGGCTGCCTTTTTTTTACTTCTGGTTTCTTTTAAAAAGTGACGTAATTTACATTCTATGTAATGTTTTATGTTTGGACAAAAATTTCTCTCGTGGTAGGCAGGTAATAGTGAAGAATTAAAGAACCTGTCTCACTGCTTTATAAGGAGTGGAGGATGATAGAGTCCTTAATCCAGCTTTAGGCTGCAAAACACAAAATAACAAAATGTGACTAAAATGCAAGTGAATGAATAAAAATAACAGGATAATAAAGAAAACAATGGAGGTGTGCTGCATGTGGTGGTTTATTTATTTATAAAAAAAACTTTAAGCACAGTTGCTCTACGCATCTTACCGGTACTTCTCCAAAGCTAAACTCGCCTGACTACACTCCTAGCTGGAACAGTGCACATAGGGGCCTTGCTTTATTTCTAATTAACCACTCCAATGAGAAGGGCTCACTTTTAAAAATGCCTTTGCCTTCATTTTGAATTGTGTAATCCCAGCCTTCGACAGAGAGCTAGTAAGATTTCAACCCCAAGAAGAAAAGGGAATATGGTTAGAAAAAACAGATAGTATGTGCATCTCTTGATCCATCTTTCCTGTTCTCAAAGTTCAAAGGAATGTGGGGGGTTGAAAAAAGGAGATACAAAACAGCTAATAATGAGGCCTGAAATGCCCTTAGCCCCTCAAAAATTCCCATGTACTTTACTGCCTTTGCATTGCTTGGGTTGTCAAATCTGTGGTCCAGTCTGGGCGTACTCCCAGATTGTCAGGGTTTGCTCCTGCCTTTCATTTATGGGGTTGATGGAAAATAAAGAGACCCTGTGCTAAGACTGGCATTCTTTTCCTTCATCAAGTGATGCCATTGTAGTATCCTCTAGTTTATCCTTAGGATGAGTTTTTATTTGAGGAGATAATGCTTTTAGCTTTCTAGCTCACTCCTAATTGCCAAACATTTATAATTGCCCAGAGCATACAGTACTTGATATCCTGATGGAAACAGCTTTCAGGGGAGAAAAGTGACTGACTGTTCTTTGCCTGGGCACTACTCCACATCGTATTACTGAGGTATCAGTTTGGTCCTGGATTTGGCTGTTAAAATCCTGTTTAAATAATGATCCTCACACAGGCAGTGTGTGAAAATCCTTTGATCCCTCTTCACTTTATTAGTCTTTACTTCTCTGTCCAAATTTAACAGACCCACAGTAATGCCAAAGTGCAGGATAAATCATCTAGACCAACCCACATGCCTAAGGCAAACTTTGATCATCTGCTTTATCTTTGGGGCTGGTGTCTGGTTGATGACATTGACTCCATCCACCTGTAGTTCACTCACTACTAGTATGCACTGCAGGCACTTTTGTATAATGTTATAGCCAAACATACTCTGTGTTTAGGACAACTAGGCAGATTTTTCTCTAGTTCAGTCTGCAGATGGATTAGGTACTCCTGCTGTGACTCGCTGTAGATGTCATCGACTGTGCAATTGACAAATTAGTACGCTTCTATGAGCCACTAGAATGAGACCAAAGCACTGTGCTAATTGAAATGTTTGTACAGTGGAGAATAGCTGTGAGCTTCTGGAAGATAGTTTAAATTATAAATACTGAATGCACCAGCTGGTAACCCTGACTGGGGGCTGTCCTCTGCCTGGTCTACTCAAGGTGCTTAGTCAGTTTGTTGACATGTTCTGAAATGTAATGCAAAAGCATGTCATGTCGTATCTCTCATGGATATTAAAATAACTGGATTGAACCACTTACTGCTTGAATACTCTTGTATATCATGACCCTTGAGTCCTTTAGAGATCATTGCCTCAACCCCTTCTGTGAGTGCTGGTGCCATTAGTTTTGGGATTTTGTTTGGATACTGGTTTGTAGAAGATGAGCCTTTCATGGGAAGTGTGTGCTATTGATAACAACAAGATATTCCCAGGTTCCAACAATATATTTCGGCCTTCCTGTGACTGCTGATGTGTTGGATGAGAGAACAGCAATCTAATAAGGACTCATTTGTATTTTCCTAATGAAATCTTTCTAGAATCTTACTATTTTATAGGAAATATTGTAGACCTGCTTTGTAGTGCACACTTTTATCTGAAGGTTGTTAATGCTCTGCTGTTAGCATTTTGGTACGAAGATAATCTAATAGGAGCTGAGCCTTCTTTCAAATACATTTGGATTCAGATAATTTTGCATTCACATGTTCACAAATTCAGGAATCTGTTTTCACTCATCAAGCTCTCTAATTTCATTTAGCCTGTCCATTAAAGATGTGCAGTTACACTGTGTGTGAAATAGCAATGGCTAATGTTTAGAGGAGCAATAAACAAGTGATAAATGTTATATTATCTAATATGAAATTACTTTTCTTTAGTTCTGCTGTGCTGAAGAGGGAAGTTAGATAGTGAGGAAGCCTCTAGAGTTACAAACAAAAAGCACCATGTTACTGTATTTACATTAAGACTCCTCCCCCAAAAGACCCAAATGCAGTCCTGATGGAAACTCTGGCAGGGGTGGGTGGGTGCGTGTGTGAGAGAGTGAGCGAGAAAAGGCTGGAACACGTAGCAGAGCGTGAGAGAGAGAGAGAGCCTGAGAGAAGGCTGGAACACATGTAGCAGAGCATGCACCTTTCATGGCAGTAATTATTATAGTAGAGCCGGCCCTGATTGTATGTACACACTACAACTTACATCAATATAAGTTATATGTCGCTCAGGGTGTGAGTAAGCCATCCCCCTCAGCAATGTAAGTTACATCCGCCTAACTGCTGGTGTGGACAGTGCTATGTCAGCAGGAGAGCTTCTCCCACCAACATAGCTATTGCCGCTTGCAGGGGTTGGAATAATTATGTTAATGGGAGACCACTCTCTCATCGGCTTAGAGCATCTGCACTAGCATTGCTGCAGTGGCACAGCTAGTAGAACTGTAAGCTTTGCAGTGTAGCTGTAACCTAAGTCTGCAAATATGATGAAATGGCTCTTTGCTGACCCTTACTAATGCATTCAGAGCCATTTTGAAAACATAATTTTTGCAATGATGCCCAGATTCCCACTCTGAAAAGGAACTGTTACTTGTAGTGGGACTGCTCATAATAGTAAAGTTTAAGCACATGTATGTTTGCAGGATCAGACCCTTTGTTGTGGCATAGATTATTAGGCATGTCCTCAAGTCTGTTTCTTCATTGTAGTAGTGGATGTTGCCACTACTACCCTGTTTATTGATACTATTTGATTTCAAGAATGTCAAAGGTTTAAAGAATTGGGAAGTTTTGTGTTTTGGGGGAAATGAATACAATTGTCATTAATAGTGTGTGCTTCTATATATTGGATTATGATATAAAAACTTCTTGTGCACTAAATGTTTTCATTTTCATTCTTTATCCCCACAGTGTACATTTTCAGAGGCAGAATGGTTTTGTGAATGTAGCACAGAGTTTGTGTATGAACCTCACCTTGCTTCAGTTTTTGTTTATGTAAAATGGGGACATATTTGTCTTAGAGGGGGATGATTACTTTGACTCTACAGTATTTGGATTAAATTTGTTGTAAGAGTGAATAATAACTTGAGTTATAATGGAGATTCTGGCATTTAATTTTTTGTGCAGATTTCTACCATAAAGCCTTTTTGTTAGGGAGTTATTGATGTGTATTTTCAAATGAGGATCAAAATTAGTCTGCAGAATTTCTGTATGTTTTTGCATTGTAATTGGTAGGAACTCTGACAGCTATTTAGGTAGCTGAACTTGGGTAGAAGTGCCTAAATTTAGGCACAAACAAATGGAAATCCCTAGACCCTTATTTATATGTGTGTGTGTGTGTGTGTATATACAATATAAAAATAGATTTGTTTTTAATTGGAGGAACAAGTAATAAGGATGGTTTTGCATACGCCTAAAAATCTTTTTTGCATTTCTAGGACTAATGGCAGAAGAATAAACAAAGATGGCAGCTATGGTGCCACCAGTGAAGCTGAAATGGCTTGAACATCTAAACAGTTCCTGGATCACAGAGGACAGTGAATCTATTGCCACTAGGGAGGGAGTTTCTGTCCTGTATTCTAAATTAGTCAGCAATAAGGAAGTAGTGCCCTTGCCCCAACAGGTTCTGTGCCTCAAAGGACCTCAGTTACCAGATTTTGAACGTGACTCCTTATCCAGTGATGAACAGGACCACTACTTGGATGCCCTTCTTAGCAGCCAGCTGGCACTGGCTAAGATGGTGTGTTCAGATTCTCCATTTGCTGGAGCACTTCGAAAACGTCTGCTTGTGTTGCAGCGTGTCTTTTATGCACTTTCTAATAAATATCATGATAAAGGCAAGGTGAAACAGCAACAGCATTCTCCAGAAAGCAGTTCTGGATCAACAGATGTCCATTCTATCAGTGAGCGTCCCAGGTCAAGTACAGATGCTCTAATAGAAATGGGAGTCCGGACTGGACTAAGCTTGCTATTTGCACTACTAAGACAAAGTTGGATGATGCCTGCTTCAGGACCCGGCCTCAGTCTTTGCAATGATGTCATTCATACTGCAATAGAAGTTGTGAGCTCTTTGCCACCCTTATCTCTAGCAAATGAAAGTAAGATTCCACCAATGGGACTTGACTGTTTATCACAAGTAACGACATTTCTTAAAGGAGTAACTATTCCTAATTCTGGGGCAGATACTTTAGGTCGTAGGCTAGCATCTGAGTTGCTGCTTGGTTTAGCTGCCCAGCGTGGTTCTCTGAGATACCTTCTTGAATGGATAGAGATGGCTCTAGGAGCGTCAGCTGTAGTAAATGCAATGGAGAAAAACAAAATGCTGCAAAGTCAAGAAGGGATGATCAGTTTTGACTGTTTTATGAATATATTAACACAGATGCGGAGATCTTTGGTATGTATCTAAGACTTTTATTTGGAATTTGAGTTCTATTTTGGTTAAATTTTTCATTGTTATTAATTAACAACTTTAAATAAATTCTTACCAATTTGAATCTAAACATATCACCTCAAAACCTGAATGGAATATGTATCCATTTTAAGTAGTAGTAGAATTGCTTTGAAGAGGTTAGAAATTGGATAGAGTATATTCATTAACATCTTGTTTGAATGTCTTGTTGCCTGCCACCCTCAGCCCCCTAAAAAAGCCAACCAAACAAAAATATCTGACACTTCTGGTGTGACTGTACAGAGTATCAAGAACGTACTGTAATTATCCACTTGCAAACACATTTTATTCCAAAATAAATATAGTAAAAAGTACAAAACTGGGTTTTAACGTTTGCTTTCTGTTGGACTCCCTTAGTGTTCAAAGTTGTGTAATATGCTTGGTTCACTGTTGAAATTTGTGTAGCATGTGACATCCCCACCCTCCTAATTAACCCAGACCTCTGCTGCTTGTACCTTTGGGAGAAACAGCAGAATTTACAAGCTGTTGTGTAAGTTCTAAACAAGAGTGAAATTGATGAGATTCTTGTAAATTTAATTGTGCTGTTGGCACTTCCAGAGGGAGGTTCCTTTCCCCACTGGAATATTCTTTAAAGTCTTGAAATCCCAGGGAGATGTGCAGTCAAAGACCTATCAGGCCTAAGCTTAATATGCACAAACTCAAACGGGGGCAGATTTTTCTCCTAAACTGAAAATCAAAAACCTCTGCCCTGCCCATCTGCTAAGAAACCTAAATTATTAAACCTATTTTGAAAGAGATTAAAGGAATAGGATAATTTTTTTGTGTGGGGTGGGGCACAGCATTAAGCCAATAAATGTACTGCAGAAAATCACTATTGTATATGCACAGTACAGACGCCCCCCAACTTACGCAGTCGTTCCATTCCGGAAAGCCTTGCATAACTCGAATTTTGCGTAAATCAGAAATGTATACCCGTATGTTATACAAAAATTTCTGCAACTCAAAAATCCTATTTCTGGCTTATGGAACTTTTTCCTTAAGTGCGAATTTGAGTAAGTTGGGTCTTGCGTAACCCGGGGAGTGTCTGTAATACAATTGGTCATATGGGTATTTTACAGGTTGTGTCAGCTCTATGTTGAAAGGAGGTGAGCTGACCCAGGGATTTATTAGGGACTAGTGCCTTATTTAGGAGGACTTCCATCAGGTTCTGAATCAAACCAGATCCTTTAAAATGCTAATTATAGTGCTTGTCTTTCAGACCCTAGTTACGTGTGACAAATGCACCAGTGAAAGACAAGTGTTTGCATAGAAAACCGCTGCTTATATAGAATTGAAGCTGTCTAATGTTTTTATATTTAATCATAAAAACAAGTTAGACACATCATTGAAACCATTGGAGGATTTGCATCATACAAAAATAATAGTGTGAGTGGTCTGTGGTTTAAGAGAAAAAGCATTCACCTTACAAATGCACACAAACCACTACTTTAAAACAATATTAAGGAAATCAAAACTCAAACTTAAGAATTAATCCACCAGTATTTTTGGAGTGGTTAATTAAAAATTAAAAGTCTTATGAATATATTATATTTCCCATGTTATTGTTTAGTTATTAAAAATTAAATTATTTTGGTTATAGACTGATTTCCAAAAACACATTTGATTTCACTGCACAACTATAGAAGAATAAATGCATCAATAATATGTTGTATAACGTGCTGTTGCTGTGTGTACTTCTCTCTTTCTGACATCACCAATGTTTATTAAATTGTAGGGATCATCTGCTGATCGAAGTCAGTGGAGGGAACCAACTAGAACACCTGATGGTTTATGCTCTCTCTATGAGGCAGCTTTGTGTTTGTTTGAGGAGGTATGTCTTTTAATGAACCTTGAGTTTAGAGTGAAACAGTGCAAAATACAATTCACTTATTTGTTTAGCTCAAATTTTTTTAAAACTGAAATTATTAACTTTGTGGTCCTTCTAAGGATATCCAAGTGTTTTACAAACATTTTATGAATTAAGCTTTACACCTATCCTGTGAAATGGTGGGGGGGACCCCATTTTACAGAAGGAAGACTGAAGCTAAGATACTTGGCCAAGATCATAGTGCAACAAGCCTGTTGGCTGACTGGGCATACAATCCATATATCTCTTGACACCCCAGCCTGCATTTTAACCACCAGATGATTGCTAAAAGTCAGTATTGTGCTTTAGGTAAAAAACTGAATTAATCAGAATGATGGGAATGTAAGAATACACATGTTGGTTGGCCAGTAGGAAAATGCATTGAAAGTTAACTAAAATTCTTGTTTAGTTACCTTGTTAGTGTTTGTTTTTTATTTTATTGTATTAGGTTTGTCGAATGGCATCAGACTATTCTAGAACATGTGCCAGCCCTGACAGTATACAAACTGGTGATGCTCCCATTGTTTCTGAGACTTGTGAAGTATATGTTTGGGGTAGTAACAGCAGCCACCAGCTGGTAGAAGGCACACAAGAGAAAATACTTCAGCCCAAACTAGCACCAAGTTTTTCTGATGCACAAACTGTGAGTGATTTTTGTAGTGGTATCTAATGTACTGTAGTAGTAAACTAAGAAGATGCATATCATGTTTGAGGTTTTTCCAGTTTTTATACTTTAATATATAAGATCTAAAGAGTTTTTGTGATTAGTTTTGACTGTCAAGTCCTAATATTTGAAAAGAGAAAAACATCTGGAAATATATCCTAATTCTTTTTGGGTCTGTGAAGAAATATGATTGTTCTCTACAGTAACACTTAAACATGGATCTGTTTTTTTTCTAAATGACTGTGAACAGGTGTATAAGTAAATTCTCTAGTTCATTATAAAAGCTGTTTGAAAAGAAGCTTATTCTTTGGGTTACTACATTTTTTCTGCTTCACTCTTTACCAAAAAAAAAACCAAAAGAAGCCCCTAGCTGTTAATACTTATTCTCCATCAATTACTTTCACATCAAATTTGCTTAGTTTAAAAGTCAAAGCAGGACCTGTCCAACTGCTGGCACAGCAAGCCCGACTAGCTTTTTGAAAATCAGTTTACAGTATGTTCTTTCTGTTTTCAGTCATGGATTCTGCTGGCACAATTAGTTAGCACTTTTGTTGATACATGACACAAAATAGAAAAGTTTTTTCTTTTGCTGCTATGTTGGCTTTGCAGTGTTCAAGTAGGTAAAAGCTTGTTTTGGTCACAAGATAAAGATGTGATTATGGTCCAGATTCTGCAGTTAATTCTATTGAAGTCAATGAGAATTTTTATATGCCAAAGGACAGTAGATTCAAGTCCCTAATAGGGCAGGCTTATGCATTAGCATAACTACAATTCTAGCAAATATAATATACAAAAGCATAATGTATGTTTTGTGTGTGGTTATTTAAATAATATAGTAAATACCCACACAACGTATTTTGGGTGCTGCATGGTTTGTGTGGAGAAATTCCTTCTTGTGCTATCAAGTAATCTTCTTGTGCCCAGGAACATTTAATCCTTGGTCTTATTTCCCTTAAATACATATTTATTCTGTGTTTTGTGTATTGTTAATAGAACTACACATTTTAATGTTCAGTGAATTAATAATAGTGTATAGAAAGGACAATTTATCGTCAGTTACAGTGAAGCATAACCTACTGTAAGTCTGTTCCATGAAGCTGTTTCTTTGTTTTTTAACCCTGGAAGCAGGGTTGGGATGGCCGAGGTGGCAAAGAAACCTCATTTGAAAGAAATCTCATGTTCATTCATGAATCTGACAGAGCTAAAGGAGGCCCAAATCACCCTCGCAAAACTCATGCAAGAGAGAGTCCCTAGTACCTACGTGATATTTTATTATTCCTGCTTGATTTAGTTATGTGTCTTTAAGGTGAGAATTACAACTTAAACTATGTGAGTGAAGAGGTGCAAATTACTAGGTAAAATAGCTTTATTGGGGTGTATTTATATTATCCATGTAGCAAGAAAATAGCTTTATTTTGGAATTTAAGAATGTTTTTAATTTAAGATTTACATAAGATAAACTTAACCTGCATTCCCATAGCTTGTTCAAGTCCAAATGCCCCTTAATTTTTAGTTTGCATTATTACAAAAGGGATCCATGAAGGAATACAGCATTCTGTTAAAAGTACAAACTTTAAGCTTTGCACAGTTTATTTATCTAATGTATTTCCTTTTGTAATATTTTTATCTTTTTTGCTTATAGATTGAAGCCGGACAATATTGTACGTTTGTCATTTCCACAGATGGTTCTGTCAGAGCCTGTGGTAAAGGCAGCTATGGGAGGCTAGGACTTGGTGACTCCAATAACCAGTCCACACTGAAAAAATTGACTTTTGAGCCTCACAGGTCTATTAAAAAGGTATCATCTTCGAAAGGATCTGATGGTCACACTTTAGCATTTACCACAGAGGGGGAAGTCTTCAGCTGGGGTGATGGTGACTATGGAAAACTGGGACACGGAAATAGTTCAACACAGAAATATCCCAAACTTATTCAGGGTCCTTTACAAGGAAAGGTATGTTTTATGTAATGGAACGTCTTTTTGTTTTCATGCCTTTTTAATTCAATGCTGTTACTTCCATAAGGCTTCAAATATTTCAGTTTGTATGTAAGATTACTCTTTTGGGGAAGCTGGAAGGGTGGAAGTTCCCTGTTTCAGCTAAGCACTTAAACATGCACTCAACTTTAGTCATGTGAGTAGTTCCTTTGGTGGTTAGTGGGTTTAACTCATGTGCGTAAGTGCTTTGCTGAACTGGTACCTAATTTCAGAAGATTACTGATCTTTTAACACAGAATCCTTAACATTGACAGTGCTTTTTCTTTTCAGAGTTCATTAGTTAATCCTCATAACTCCTCGGTGCAGTAGATTAATACTGTATTATTCCCATTTTTTCTAATGAAGAAACAGAGAGAGAGAGAGCGGCTGAATGATTTGTCAAGGCCACAGAGGGAGTCACTTGTAGAGCCAGGAATAGCACATGGGAGTTTCTTGCTCTCAGTTCTCTCTCAGTATTAAATGGCAATACGTACAACTTTAAGTGATTATGTGACTCTCTTGAGATAATTAAGATGAGCCACTCTTACAACTGCTGTACAAGTGGAGGGCAGTGGGGTGGAAGGGAACAGGCCTTTAGGCTCTGTGCACCCTATTTGCCACAGACTTTATCCCTTGTAATGAATGCCTCATTGGACAGTACCCAGACCCTGAAACAGATTGGTCCATCCAGAAGAAGGTGGTGCAATGGTGAAAGTGAGCCTTTTCATGCTTTGCCCTGTGATAGCTCTTCGTTTGCACCTCTAGGGAATGGGGCAGTTGACAGCTGGGTGTGGGTTTTCCTCCCTTCTCTCATTTACTGCTGCCAGACTAGGGTGCCTTGCAGGCATTATCTAGTTTAAATTACTCTTGTTTAAGCTTGCTTGATAAATAAAAGTTGTGGCCACATGGCCACGTTTCAGATTTCTGTCTTTGTTGCCCCCCCTGCAATTTGCAAATGCTTGTTAAATACTAAAAGACAGTTTGTAAGAATAATTTAATGAACACGCTATATTTTATGGGGGCAAACAAATGGATTTATAGTACAGTAGTCCAATGTTATTGAAGGCAAACGTTCATAACTCTGTTCTTGGACGACTCAAAATTCTGTATGATTCCACTACTTGCAACAGCTTCAGTTTTAGAAACTTCTTTTTCTTTGCATGTAATGCAGGTAGTTGTATGCGTGTCAGCTGGATACAGACACAGTGCTGCTGTTACAGAAGATGGAGAGTTGTATACTTGGGGTGAAGGAGACTTTGGAAGACTAGGTAATTTAAAAATTCCTTGTATGAAATTGACATGACCTGTTGCTTTTAAAAAGGGCATATGTTCAGTAATGAGCCTACACATTTATTCAGATTTTTTCCTTGTCTATTAGGGTTTCTGAAGTTTTCATATTTACTTTGCAAAATTAACTATTTCATGTCTGATTGTTTTCAAATAAAATGCTTCTCCCAGTGCTCCAAACTGTCCCCTATGCCTTCCTTGGTGACAAAACCCCCATGCTTCAAATAGTCTAGCTTCCTCAACAACTTCTGTAATAAAAAAAAGAAAAGTTTGTAGAACATTGTAAATTTAAATTAAAATGTAGGTCAAGTTTGTTATAAAGTACTTTGGGTTCTTAAGTGGTAGGATTACATACAGGAAGGACCAATGGGAAGTTAGAAATGCTGGGGGCAATTGTATACATACTCATGGGGGAAATGGAGAGGGAAGAAAAGATTTCTGTTGTTTCTGTTGAGTTGAGGGTAAGTGTACTGTATTCATTTTTCTCTTTCCTTTGATTTGTCTGATTTTGAATTTTCTACTTTTTTATTAAGTTATTTGAGCTATAACTAAGTGACTGATTTTTTTTCTGTTGAACTGTTAATATTAATGGTTCGCTGTATGTAACTGTTATTTGTGGTAAAGAAATTATTATAGTTAAAAATCTACCTCTACTAATTCTTAAAAGTTAAAACAGTAGCACTCCAGTAGTTATCATCTTAAGAAGGATTAATGGTGATTTGTGTGCTAGTTAAGCAAATTAAAATTTGTGTGTTCTATGTTAATTTTGTTAAATGAAAAACATACTTTTCTGTGTTTTGAAATTTCACAGTGTATGCAAATAAGTTCTTGAAAATTGCAGTGAAAATTTTTTTATCAGGAAAAAGGTGCTCAAATAACAGTACCACTAGAACCTCATTAAATCACACTGACAAGAGTGATCCTTTATGAATTACTAAACTTTGCAAAATAGTAAGCGAGGAAACAATTAAAGCCAGTATGCTATATCTAAAACATATTTCATTCATTTATTTGACTATTTCAGTTCATTTGTCCTGTGCCAGACCAGATCTGGGGTAGTGTAGCTTTCCTCCCAGCAGGTGGCAAAAGCAAAACACAGTTGGTACATTTTAAGATTTATTGCAGGGGTCGGCAACCTTTCAGAAGTGCTGTGCCAAGTCTTCATTTATTCACTCTAATTTAAGGTTTCGCATGCCAGTAATACATTTAAATGTTTTTAGAAGGTCTCTTTCTATAAGTCTATAATATATAACTAAACGATTGTTGTATGTAAAATAAATAAGGTTTTTAAAATGTTTAAGAAGCTTCACTTAAATTAAATTAAAATGCAGAGCCCCCTGGACCAGTGGCCAGGACCTGTGCAATGTGAGTACCACGGAAAATCAGCTCGTGTGCCCCCTTTGGCACGTGTGCCATAGGTTGCCTACCTCTGGTTTATTGGATACCTGATTTCAGTTGTTCCTGTTTTCAGTAGGTGCTGCTCTGAGGCTTAGGTCTTTTTGCTGTTAGATATTAGAAAATCAGTCTCATGCTCAGTCTTACTGCTCTATTTTCTCCAGATAAGGAAGATCATAGCATCTATTTAGTTTATGCTATAGTCCCAAAGTCCTCTGGGCTTTCAAGTGTTTACCTGGATCTGAAGTGGGCTGAACAGATTCCTGGATTTGCTGTTCTGACTCAAAGAACTAGTTCTCTGTTCAGGGGCTTTCTGTGATATACTGACTTTTACAGTCCACATTCAGGGAAGTCACTTACCCTATGAGACCACTACGTTTTGGGCTAGCCACAACTGAGCATTAGAAAGGGTACGTTATCCCCATCTAGCCTAGTTTTGGTGACACATCTAATTAGCAGGTAAGAAATTTCCCTAAATTATGATGCTTCATAATGCACTAGTAAAAGTTCTGTAGTACATTTTGTAAAAATAATGAAGCGTTGGTAATTTGAGACCTTACTACAGAACTTAAATCATTGCTGAGAAGTAAGACGAAATATAAATTTTTATGTCAATTACAAGGTGATGAATTAGCAAAGTTCTATTGTAATTATAATGCACAAATGGATCTTAGAATTCATAAACAGGAGCAAGGAAACATATCAAATACATTTATTTTTGTTTTTCCAAGGTCATGGTGACAGCAATAGCCGTAACATTCCAACTTTAGTCAAAGACATTAGCAATGTAGGAGAAGTTTCCTGTGGTAGTTCACACACAATAGCGCTATCCAAAGATGGAAGAACAGTATGGTCATTTGGAGGAGGAGATAATGGTATGTAAAAACTAAAATTTTAATAGTTAGCATGGGTCATTTGTGATCTGAAATATGATGAAGTATTTCTACATTTTTGAAAAACCTATTGCACATCAAATGGACCGAGTTGTTATCCATGGAGAAGCTAAAACTGAAGATTGGTGAGGTAAAAGGTTGTTTGTAGATGCAAATATCTTGTGAAATTGTGTAAAGGTACAGAAAGAAAGATTGTACTTAAGCAGAAGGACTTGTTCAGGGGTGTAAGAGGAGACTTTAGTTCATGTGATACGATGAGGCAAGTCCATGAAGGATTTTTAAAAACAAAAATGACATTTGTATGTATTGATTTTTACCTTAAATCTCAATTATAATGCACTGTCTTTTAGTGTGAGGACTTGTAAACCTACAAGGTCCGCATGATTTTGCCTGACCTTACTGAAGTAGCATTGTACAGGGATTATAGCACAGGACTCGGTCACTGAAGTCATAGTCCTGGTTGCTGTGTGATCTTGCATAGAGAAATTAAGTAACATGCCCATCAGTTTCCATATATGTAATATACTTATAATGAGATTCACCCATTTTTTTCTGAAACACATTGGAATTAAGCTACATAAATTTTTTTTCTATTATTATTATTATTATTATTATTATTTTATTGCTGTACATGTCAATGTGCCTGTGTATGAGAGATCAGAATCTAGTCTGTGATTTGTAGGTGAAATAACTTCTTGTCAGAAGATATAGGGAAACTACGATGTATTTCACAGTCTTCATTTTGGGCTTCAAATCCAATACATTTTGGTGTAACATTCTTCAGTACAAGTATATTTTATGCATTTACATCCTATGGAAGTGATCACTATTAGCTCAATTACCATTCCATATTATTCCAGCCAGAGTACAGTCCGTGTACTTTGACTTCTTTATTTTATTTGGTAGTTCTTAAGACAAAAATGATATAGTGAAGTCAACACACAAATATAAGAATAAGTTTTAATATTAGAACATAGACTTTGTATAAAAATGGACTAAAAGTTTATCTTTTCCGCAGATATGTGGAATGAAATACTTAAATATAGTGTAAAGTTTTTTCAAGTTTGTTCACTTTTTCAACTTATGAGACTCCTGAGCCATGAAGTTCTACATCTATTTTATTTGTTTTTGTCAAAACTTTTAATGATTTTTTTTATATGTATTTGGAATAGTTGCTGTCACTACCACGTCTCGCAGGAAAAGCCTGCTAAACTCAGGGTTGTGAGTTCAGTCCTTGAGGGATCCACGTAGGGATCTGGGGCAAAATCAGTACTTGGTCCTGCTAGTAAAGGCAGGGGGCTGGACTCGATGACCTTTTGGGGTCCCTTCCAGTTCTATGAGATAGGTATATCTTCATATTATTATTAGACCCTGCCATCTCCTGACTTTACAGCTGTTTCAGTGCCAGAAGTGCAAATAGGATTCCTCTCTCTATCATGCTGTTTTACTTAGTCGCTGTCTTGTTTAGAGCAGCTCAGCTGGATTTGATAAGATTAAAGCTGTTACTTTGCCACTTCCTAGCGCAGTGTGTGCGTGTGGAAGGTGAAAAAGCTCAGAGCAGCAGCTCATATTGCAGTCAGTGATTAATAGAGCTAGTTGGGAACTAGAACTTTCATTCCATTTCATTCCATCTGACCCCGGGGCGGGGTAGGCGGAGGGGGAATTGTTCCAAATTGGAATGAAAATCCAAAATTTCCTGTGAAATTAAAATTCAGGAAATTTTCTATGCAAGACCATTGAAATGTTTCATTTTGATTTAATATTACATTAAAATATTAAATGATACATAATATACACATTGATTATAATATAGACTCATAGACTTTAAGGTCAGAAGGGACCATTATGATCATCTAGTCTGACCTCCTGCACAATGCAGGCCACAGAATCTCACCCACCCACTCCTGTAACAAACCCCTAACCTATGTCTGAGTTATTGAAGTCCTCAAATGGTGGTTTAGAGACCTCAAGGTGCAGAGAATCCTCCAGCAAGTGACCCGTGCCCCACGCTGCAGAGGAAGGCGAAAAACCTCCAGGGCCTCTGCCAATCTTCCCTGGAGGAAAATTTCTTCCCGACCCCAAATACGGCGATCAGTTAAACCCTGAGCATGTGGGCAAGACTCACCAGCCAGCACCCAGGAAAGAATTCTCTGTAGTAACTCAGATCCCACCACATCCAACATCCCATTACTGACCATTGGGCATATTTTCCTGCTAGTAATCAAAGATCAATTAATTGCCAAAATTAGGCTATCCCATCATACCATCCCCTCCATAAACTTATCAAGCTTAGTCTTGAAGCCAGATATGTCTTTTGCCCCCTCTACTCCCCTTGGAAGACTGTTCCAGAATTCACTCCTGTAATGGTTAGAAACCTTTGTCTAATTTCAAATCTAAACTTCCTAGTGTCCAGTTTATATCCATTTGTTCTTGTGTCCACATTGGTACTAAGCTTAAATAATTCCTCTCGCGCCCTGATATTTATCCCTCTGATATATTTATAAAGAGCAATCGTATCTCCCCTCAGCCTTCTTTTGGTTAGGCTAAACAAGCCAAGCTCTTTGAGTCTCCTTTCGTAAGACAAGTTTTCCATTCCTCGGATCATCCTAGTAGCTCTTCTCTGTACCTGTTCCAGTTTGAATTCATCCTTCTTGAACATGGGAGACCAGATCTGCACACAATATTCAAGATGAGGTCTCACCAGCGCCTTGTGTAATGGTACTAACACCTCCTTATCTTTACAGGAAATACCTCGTCTGATGCATCCCAAGACCGCATTAGCTTTTTTAACGGCCATATCACATTGGCAGCTCATAGTCATCCTGTGATCAACCAAAACTCCAAGGTCCTTCTCCTCCTCTGTTACTTCCAACTGATGTGTCCCCAATTTATAACCAAAATTCTTGTTATTAACCCCTAAATGCATGACCTTGCACTTTTCACTATTAAATTTCATCCTATTACTGTTACTCCAGTTTACAAAGTCATCCAAATCTCCCTGTATGACATCCTGGTCCTTCTCTGTGTTAGAAATACCTCCCAGCTTTGTGTCATCCGCAAACTTGATTAGCACATTCTCACTTTTTGTGCCAAGGTCAGTAATAAAAAGATTAAATAAGATTGGTCCCAAAACTGATTCCTGAGGAACTCCCCTAGTAACCTCCTTCCAGCCTGACAGTTCACCTTTCAGTATGACCTGTTGCAGTCTCCCCTTTAACCAGTTCCTTATCCACCTTTCAATTTTTATATTGATCTCCATCTTTTCCAATTTAACTAATAATTCCCCATGTGGAATCGTATCAAAAGCCTTACTGAAATCGAGGTAAATTAGATCCACTGCGTTTCCTTTGTCTAAAAAATCTGTTACCTTCTCAAAGAAGGAGATCAGGTTGGTTTGTAAAACCATGTTGTATTTTGTCCCAATTACCATTGACCTCAATGTCCTTAACTGCTTTCTCCTTCAAAATTTTTTCGAAGACCTTGCATACTACAGATGTCAAACTAACAGGCCTATAGTTACTCGGATCACTTTTTTTTCCTTTCTTAAAAATAGGAGCTATGTTAGCAACTTTCCAGTCTTACAGTGCATCCCCTGAGTTTACTGATTCATTAAAAATTCTTGCTAACGGGCTGGCAATTTCATGTGCCAGTTCCTTTAATATTCTTGGATGAAGATTGTCTGGGCCCCCCGATTTAATCCCATTAAGCTGTTCGAGTTTGGCTTCTACCTCGGATGTGGTAATATCTGCCTCCATGTCCTCATTCCCATTTGTCATCCTACCATTATCCCTAAGCTCCTCATTAGCCTCATTAAAGACTGAGGCAAGATATTTGTTTAGATATTGGGCCATACCTAGATTATCCTTAACCTCCATTCCATCCTCAGTGTTTAGCGGTCCCACTTCTTCTTTCTTTGTTTTCTTATTTATATGGCTATAGAAGCTTTTACTATTGGTTTTAATGCCCTTTGCAAGGTCCAACTCTACGTGGCTTTTGGCCTTTCTCACTTTATCCCTCCATGTTCTGACCTCAATGAGGTAGCTTTCCTTGCTAATCCCTCCCATCTTCCACTCCTTGTAGGCTTTCTGCTTTTTCTTAATCACCTCTCTGAGATGCTTGCTCATCCAGCTTGGTCTACAACTCCTGCCTATGAATTTTTCCCCCTTTCTTGGGATGCAGGCTTCTGATAATTTCTGCAACTTTGACTTGAAGTAATTCCAGGCCTCCTCCTGCCTTTAGATCCACAAGTTCTTCAGTCCAATCCACTTCCCTAACTAATTTCCTTAATTCTTTAAAGTTAGACCTTTTGAAATAAAAAACCCTAATCCCAGATCTGTTTTTGTTTATCTTTCCATCCATTTTAATACAAGTCAAAACAAAATGAATGAAAATGTTTTGATGATGTTGAAATGAAAGGTTTTGTCTTTTTTTCCTATAGAAAACTTAGTCAAAATGAACATGTTCCACAAAACATTTTGATTTTTGTGAAACTGCATATTTTGATGGAAAACTGTTCCTTAAAAAAATTTTCAGCCACCCCTATTAACACATATCCATTTCTATTGCTATGATTGGTTAGTGCTGGTTAGTGAGTCATGCCCTCCTTAATGCAGAGTAGGGTTGGTAGAGGAGCCTGTACCCTCTCACTCCACTGGGCTCCAATCCAGGGCCCATGAAAGGATTAGCAAGGGTCTACCACCTGGGAGAGCCTTAAGGCTGCCCTGTCTAGGTCATTTCCTTATCACCCACTCTCTCTAATCCAAGTTTTGCAGTCTGTGGTGGACCGGTAAAAGAGAAAGGTATGGACTGTCCTTCACTCGGGGCACAGCAGTTAAGCTCCTTTTCTCCAGATGAAAGCTCCTGTAGCACCTCTTTTCAGCAGCTTCCAAGGCAGGTCCTTCTCCCTGCCTGTTCAGCCCTGTTCTGAACTGTCTAACTTCCTTTTAAACTCCCTCCTCCATCTGAAACATGCGCTGCAGGTGCAACTCTTAGACTTTAAGGTCAGAAGGGACCATTATGATCATCTAGTCTGACCTCCTGCACAATGCAGGCCACAGAATCTTACCCACCCGCTTCTGTAACTGGGTTGGGTTGTTTGGGCCTACGGTTGCTCTTTAACTCATTCAGGTCTAGTGTGGGATTTATACACCCAGTCACAACTGCTCTTTCACAGAAAATGATGTTACGTGAACTGCTGAGGTCAAAGGGCTGAATCCAAAAGACAAACTTCAAGGAGGAATAAAAGTCAGAAAACCTTAAAATTATGTGAAGGGCTTAAAAACAGACACATTGACATATGAAGGACTGTTAGAAAACTTCAGAAAAGCTTTTCAGGCCATCGTTTAAGTTGAAAAAAAATACAGTTGGATTTTTGTTTTACTAAACATGCTAATGCTTCACATTTAAGAGGACTTATGTAAATGACAGATCACAAAATGAGGAGCTAAGCAACAAACTAGTGAAAAAATATCAATTAGTATGCTAGGTGTGTGTTCAGTAAACATCTCCTACAACCTTTATGCTTCCTTCTACTGAGTAGCAATAAAATAATTTAAAAATAAAGCAAACACTTCCCTACCAAAGAGAAACACTGAGGCAAATGTTTAGAAATCTAAAAGACTTTTGATTGAGAAGTTAAATCTTCACATAAATGTTATAACTGCAGTTTATTTTAGTCTAATATTACCTTATATGTCTGATAGGTAAACTTGGCCATGGTGATACCAATAGAGTGTATAAACCTAAAGTTATAGAAGCTTTACAAGGAATGTTTATTCGGAAAGTGTGTGCTGGGAGCCAATCTTCACTTGCCTTGACATCAACAGGACAGGTAGGCAAAAAGATATTTTCACTTGAACGACAGTCTTAATGTTTGAGAAGATGCCTGAGACTTGTTATTTAAATGTGTATAGTTATTGTTTTGGTTAAAATTATGATTATACCTTTGAGACACTTTAAAACCAAAAAAAATCTTAAATGTTATACAACAGGTATGTAAAATTTTACTTAGCATAGATGCTCTCTTTAGGGAATACAATTTAGAGAAGTATAATTTGTCCCAAACATAGCTGGAAGAAAGACAAGACATCAGGAGTGTGGTTTAACTAGGCCACAACTTTATTAACATATCTAGGAGCTATGCCACAATAACTCATTCAGTGCTGTCATCCTTCCTCAAGATCAAAATTGGTACAAGTGGTAACTAATATGATAGTTTATAATCACAGTTGTCATATAACAATTATTCCTCTTTTCCAATAATGTACTATAGCTGTAGTATAATATTCAAGTGCCACATGACTTCTTCAATCTATAAGGAAAAAATTCCCAAGATTATGATATACACAGAAACATATATTATTTTTATCTTTACAGACTAGAACTACAGTTTATAATTTCTATCTGTATATTTAGTATACATTTCTATATTATAAATGCAAAACACCAAAGGCCCAGTCTTGCAAGTGTTCTCTTTTAAAGGATAATACAGAAATGTGGAGCTATTTTATAGAATATTTCATAGTCTTAATGAACATTACAGCATATATAGTAATAGGTTTGAATACATTGTTTATATAAAGCCATATATGCACATGGGCCCGGATTCAGCAGTCTGTTCCTGTCCATGTCAGATCCTAAAGAAAAGGTCTGGGGCCCAAGGGTCTTAATAATCAAATAAAATAATTTTTTAAGGTTTATACTTATATTTCAGATAAATTTTGATTGCTGCATTGTTTGCTAAATTTCAACAGCTGTGTTTGTCCAAGACCCTTACTAAAATCTCTTTCTACCCCAGTTACTTGGCATGTAATTGCAACTCTTCTAGTATTTGTTTTGATTTGTTTGTAAAGGTATTGTGAGGTGTGATTAAATGAAATTTAAGCCTACAAATGGGAAGGAATTCGGAATTAAATTTATCCACAAGAGGATGGTTTTAGACCAAATAATGTTGGGACTAAAAACAGGAGAATAATCTTGTATAGTTTATATGTTATGATGGTTTTGAAAATTATGGTGGTTTGAGGTCATTTAATCTTTCAAATATTTTTTCTTGTGTTGTGTATTGGAGAATTGTTAGCCTGAAGAATTTTCTGTGGCATAATGTGTATAATTAATTTATGGAGGAGAAGTTAGGGAATTTATATATAAAGAGGTGTATCAGAGCCCAGATTTGTACAGTATGTATAAATACAAATATACATACATAACTTGCTTATGCAATTACAGGTATAATTGCAATAATTACACACACACAATCTTCTGTAGCTCTGTCTCTTGACCAATACCAATAATATTGTGTTGAAAACTTATATGTATATTTGTGTTTTTAGGTATATGCGTGGGGCTGTGGTGCATGCCTAGGCTGTGGTTCTTCAGAAGCTACTGCTCTTAGACCCAAGCTGATTGAAGAGCTGGCTGCTACAAGAATAGTTGATACTTCAATTGGTGACAGCCATTGTTTGGCACTTTCTCATGGTAAAATAAATATGGTATATAGGGTATTTATAATAGTCTTTGATTAAAAGACACTGAGCCTCAAATTTTGTTTCCTTCTTTGATTGTCTCTTTAGATAATGAAGTTTATGCTTGGGGTAACAATTCCATGGGACAGTGCGGTCAGGGAAATTCCACTGGTCCCATTACTAAACCAAAGAAAGTAAGTGGTTTAGACGGAATAGCAATTCAGCAGATTTCAGCTGGCACTTCGCATAGCCTTGCCTGGACAGCCCTTCCAAGGGACAGGTAAAATACTACATTCTATAAAAATACACCAATGTATGGTAAAATTCTTCATTGTGCTTGTTAACAGGATTGTACATTGCAGTATTGTAACAGTTCTGTTTATAATGCTTTAAAGATTTTCTGTTTTGGTTTTTTTAATCATTGTGGTTTATGTGTAACAGTTATAACAGATAGGGATATTGTCAATTCAAAAATATTTTCTCCAAAGGCTTTGTACCTACCATTGGACAAAGAACATTTAAGGTTACTAAAACTGAAAAGTTGAAAAATAATTGTTTTTCAAGTTTGTTTATTTTGTGGCTATGACAGCACTTTGTGTCAGTTACACTGTTTCCCTGTATAATCTGTTAGCAAGGAAAAAATTGTTTAAGGTCTTGTGTAAACAAACCCCATGGATAGACACCCTTCAGTTTGAGAGGCTTTTTTTAGTTTAACGTAATTGGGAATTGGTTTAAGTTAACTGAAATAAGCTATTCTAACATCAAAATAAGTGTGTCCATGTGTGTTTGCTCTGGTTGACCTAAATCACTTTAAAAATTGTTTGTTAGCCCTTGTCTTTGCTTGAAGCTGAAGCACTTTATTGGAGAAGACCCTGATAAAAAGCAATTTTTTTTCAAAACGTTCTGTTTTAAAGGGAGCTATAATAGAAAATGGAATTTTCAAAAATTAGTTAATTTCAAATAACAAATGACTGCATCCCTTCAAACTGTGCCAGTATTATGTCAAAATTTCTGGAGTGAATTAGTAACTTTCATGATGCCAAACTAGCTTTGAGACTGTTTTATAGCTCCTCTAAGAATCAGCTGCAAAAATCCCATGTCCCTATATTTAAGGTACCCATAAAAGCACATCTTTTGTTTTAGTTGTTCAGTGTTTGATTCAGAGAGACATTTACAGAAAAGAGAGAAACTAGCTACAAGCATCAGGAAGATTTTCTGCCCCAATCAGATTATAACTATTTTGTTAGGTCAAGCTGTGAGCCAAAACCTTAGAGTCATAGAGTTTTAGGCCAGAAGGAATCACCGTATCATCTAGTCTAACCTCCTGTATATCACAGGCCACCAACACTATTCAGAATCCACACACTGAACGCAACAACCAAACTTTGACCGAAGTATTACAGCCCACAGGAGACTAAACTGTAATGTGCCACAGGCAGAGAATAGGAGGGGATGAGGTGCATCAATGTCCGAAGTCCCTGCAATGGCAGAGAATTAAGTGAGAGAAACCCAGACAATCCCAGCAAGTGTCTCTGCTGCCAAGGAATGCAATGATACAGTGTCCTTGTCATGACAACCGTATTAACTTACTGTATTTGTTAATTTATTATACAGATAGTTGCATGTTTTACATGTGCATTTATTTCAGTGTACTTCATGCATTTCTTATGTTTGATTCCAGACAAGTTGTTGCATGGCACAGACCTTATTGTGTAGATCTTGAAGAAAGTACCTTCTCCCATCTCCGGTCCTTTCTTGAGCGGTACTGTGATAAAATTAACAGCGAGATTCCCCCTCTTCCTTTCCCTTCATCAAGGTATCTATACAGGATATGCATGTTTAGTTTTGTTTGTTTGTTTGAATAGTGGTATATGGTTTTGTTTTTAATAGTAAAGATTTGGGTTTCCTGGATTAAACAGCCTTTGCATTTCAGGTATATTTTGATTTGCAATACAATATTTTTTTCAATACCAAAAATCAAACTACTCTTCTTTGAGTGATTGCACATATGCATTCCGCTCTTGGTGTGCATACATCCCAAGGACCGTTGTCAAAAAATTTTTCCCCGCGGTACCCATCTGCCTTTTCCAGCAGCAAGCCACTGCATACATGTATACAGGGAGGAGCCACCCCACCTCCCCTCAGTTCCTTCTTCTGCCTGGGATAGTTGTTTTAATCTATTGGCCTTGCTTTAACAAGTGCTCTCAGCTGTTTTTTCTTGTATGTAATTACATATTTGTATAGCTAGTGGAGCGTAGGTATTGTGCTCACTCAGGGTTTTGAGCATTTTTATTCCCATGCCCCTCCAGGGTGACTGGTTGTCTCGGCTGCCAACAAGAGGGAGTGCTAGGGGAATCGGGCATCTACCCCTAAGTCAAGGGATGCAAAAAAGCTGGACTTGTTGAGAAAAAGTTATTCTATGTCAGAGTTATAGCTTAGAATCACCAGCCAACAGGCTTTATTATGATGTCTTTTTTTTTTTTTTTTTTTTGTTCTCAAGGGGGCCTCAGCCCTGATTCACTGACAGATGCTTTCCCCCTAGCCTGATTGCGGGGACTGCTGTGCCTTACCTCCAGTTCCGCTCCTGCCCAAAGTCTTATCCAAAGTTAAGCAAGATTCTGCTCACTTTGTTCTAATAGCCCCGGCATAGCCCAATCAACCTTGGTTTTCAACCTTATTAGTGGCATCAGTTTGACCTCAACTGTTGTTCCTGAGAGAGGTGTATCGTATCTCCCAGCACAATGGTCTCTTTCTTCATCCCAGGCTTCAAGCTCTCTATCTGATTGCGTAGATTCTTTGTGGCTGACAACTTTGGAACAGGGGGATACAGGAAGTCCTGCTGAATAGCAGAAAGCTTTCATTAGATCTGCTTACTTTGCTAAATGGAAGAGATTTTATATCTGGTCCCTACAGAGAGGCATTCCTCCAGCTCAAGCTCCGATTAGCCATGTTTTGGACTATCTTTTGTCCTTAAATAATTGGCTCTTAGTTTAATTAGAGTCCATCTGGGAGTGGTATCAGCTTTCCATCTACCTGTGGATAACGGATCAATTTTTGTCAAACCTCATGTCTATCATGTTTCCGAAGGATTTGTTCTTATTATACCCATAGGTTTATTATATTTCACAGTTGAGCTTAAGTTTAGTACTAGCAAAGTTGATGTTCCCCACGCCTTTGAGCTGCTAGCAACTTGTTCTTGTTACATGTCAGTGAAAGTAGCTTTCCTCGTTGCCCTAACCTTGGCTACGAGCTTTGGTATCAGAGCCTTCCTATACAACTTCCTTTAGGGACAAGGTTTTACGTTGGCTTCACCCTAAATTCCTGTCTAAAGTGGTCTCCAAATTGAATTTAAATCAAGAGATTTATTTAACCAACATTCTTTCCAAAGTCTCATTCCTGTAAAGGAAAAGAAATGCTTCATACCCTTGATGTTAGAAGAGCTTTGACCTTTTACCAAGACTGGATTAGGTCATTCAGGGCTTCGGCTCAACTCTTCACCATTTCAGATAGAATAAAGGGCCAACCAGTCTCAACTTGGAGGATCTCCGCCTGGATCTCGGGCTACATTTGTTTATCTTACCAATTGGCTGACGTCACACCTCTGAATAGAGTGATGGCTCACTCAACCAGGTTGCAGGTTAGGTTTCCCATTCTGGATATTTGTAAGGCAGCTACCTTGTCTTTGCTCCATACATTTGCCTCTCACTATGCCATATCTCATCAATCCAGAGAGGATGCCAGGTTCGGACGAGTTGTCCGTTAATCTTTGTTTAAGTAGACTCTGAGCCCACCACCAGTTTGAACTGCTTGTGAGTCACCTGCAGTAGAATGGACATGTGCAATTACTTGAAGAAGCAAAACCGGTTTTCTGTAACTGTTCTTCAAGATGTTGCACATGTTCATTCCACAACTTGCCTGCCTTCCCCTCTTTATCAGTCTTTCTGGTATGAAGGAACTGAGGAAGGTTGGGGGCAGCGTGCCCCTTTATGCATGCGTGTAGTGGCACAAGGCACCAGAGGGCCCTTGCGCTGCGCTGATGGGTACTGCTAATGGAAAAATCTTTGACAGCTGTGCATGAGGCATGCACAAACCTACAGTGGAATGGACTTGTTCAGCACATCTCAAAGAACAATAGTTACAGAAAGGTAGGTAACCATTTTTTTTCCTTCCAGAGATATGGATTCAGACAACTCAATCCATCATTTTAGATGGATCATTTTACAATCACAACTGTATGGAATTATATGAGGTGTCTGGGACAAACAGCTTCTTGCACATATATAGTCTGGTATGCCAGATTGCATCTGAGGACTCTACAGGGTTGGCTGGCCTCAGTATTTTTGTTGTATTGTCATCATTTGAACACTGTGGTCAAGGGGCCCCGCGCACATTTTAGAGTCTGTAGATTGGTGGACGAACCGTGCTAACATCTGCATAGGAGTTCCATTTGTCCCTCGTCAACCATGGATGGATGTGTCTGCTGTAGATTGAGGGCCTTGTCTGGGTTTCCTTCACTCACAGGGTTTATGGTTCAAAAAGGACCTGACTCTTCACATAAATGTCAGGGGGGTGGCAGCTATCTGGCTGGCATGTCAGGTTTTCTATCCCATATCAAGGGAAGATGCCTACTCACTCTCACAGACAACACAGCAACAATATTCTGTTTCTACAGAAAAGAAGGGGCCCGCTCATCCCTGTTCTGCCAAGATGCAATTTGTGTATGAGACTTTTGCATTGCCAGCGCGATTGATCTCAAAGTCTATTACCTTCTCAGAGTGCAGAATGTGTTGGCAGATTATCTAAGCAGGTCATTTACGAGTCACCATGAGTTGTCCCTTCTTCCAGATGTAGCCAGGTTCATTTTCCAGCTCTAGGGGACTCCCCAGGTAGACCAGTTTGCAATGAGATACAACAGGAAATGCCATCAGTTTTGTTCCCTATAGGGTCAGTCTGGGGTCCCTGGTCGAGCAACCTCCTGTCCCTTTTGGTGAAAGCTGATACCACTTCCATTGGACCCAGATCTAATTTCTCAAAACTCCGGTCGCTTGCGCCGTCCGAACCTGCAAGACACTCAATCCAGCAGCATGGATGCTCCATAGTTAGATTCTAAGGAGCAGTTGTATTCAAAAGAGGTTCAGGATGTACTGTTGAATAGTAGACTACTGTCTACTAAGACTACTGGCCTCTCTAAGTGGAAATGTTTCTCTAGTTGGTTTGGTTCTACAGTTTTGTTGATGCATTCTTCAATCGAGGATATCTTGGTCTATCTTTTGTGCCTAAAACAGCAAGGTTTGGCCATTAGCTCGATAAAGGTCCACCTAGCAGCTATCTCAGCCTCCCACCCTCAGGTGGATAACCAATCTGTCTTTTATATTACAATGTCAATAAGATTTTTGAGAGGCCTGGAAAGATTTTATCCTCATATATAAGATCCTGTTTCCCCATGGGACCTAAACTTGGTATTGTCAAAGCTGATTTACAGGCAAGATTAACAACAACATTTTGTTTTGCAGAGAACATCACAATTTCCTGAAGTTGTGCCTGAAGTTGCTTTCTAATCATCTTGCTCTTGCGTTAGCTGGCGGAGTAGCTACTAGCATTCTTGGAAGACAGGCAGGCCCACTTCGGAATTTGCTGTTTAGGTTGATGGACTCCTCTGTCCCAGATGAAATACAGGAAGTAAGTAATTTTTTTAATTCACATCCAATTCTCTTTGATGTATGGTTATGATCAGAAAAGATATTCTGTAAAAATGGCACTTTAGTACTAGCAATACTTGATTTACTGATAAAAATCCAGTTTTGAGTTGTAAATTGAGCCAGTTTGATAAACAGTTATTGATGGTGAGTAGATATCTGAACTCCAGTATAACTTCAGTCGGCTTTTTTATATATATAAAATTAGGGCTGTTGATTAATCACAGTTAACTCAAAAAAATTAATCGTGATTAATCACAGTTTAAATTGCACTGTTAAACAATAGAATACCAACTGAAATTTATTAAATATTTTTGGATGTTATTCTACATTTTCAAATCTATTGATTTCAATTACAACACAGCATACAAAGTAGACAGTGCTCATTTTATATTTTTTATTACAAATATTTGCGCTGTAAAAAGGCAAACAAAAGAAATAGTATTTTTCAGTTCATCTCATACAAGAACTGTAGTGCAGTCTCTTTATTGTGAAAGTGCAATTACAAATGTAGATTTTTTTTGTTACATAATTGCACTCGAAACAAAACAATGTAAAACTTCAGAGCCTAAAAGTCCACTCAGTTCTACTAAGTTGCGCTTTCACTACAAAGAGATTGCACTACAGTACTTGTATGAGGTGAGTTGAAAAATACTATTTTACCATTTTTACAGTGCAAATATTTGTAATAAAAGTATACACTTTGATTTCAGTTACAACACAGAATACAATTGTGGCGGGGTGAAGACTCACTGGCGCGACGCCTTCTACTGACCATCCAGGGAATTAGCTCTTCCAGTGCTGAGCGCCCTCTGCAGGCCAGTGTCTTGCCTGCTGCTGGCCCCCGTGTCCCTCAGTGTCAGGGTTCTGCCCTGGCAGTAACCCACACTCTGCATCTCCCTACCCAGGGGAACCCCCAACCCTCTATCCCCGCCTTGCTTCAGTGGCTACTGCCAGTCACCATCTAGTCCCCCGCTCCCTGGGGTGGACTGCAGTCTATAAACCACTCATCATCGGCGACGGCAAGGGTGGGGTTGGACCAGCTGCCTCTGCCTATCTCTGGGCTGCCTCTGTGCAGCCCCAATATCCCTTTGTGAGCCCTTAACGAGGCCTGCAGTCTGGGGCTTTGCTAGGCTGGAGCTCCCCAGCTCCCTCTGCCCTTCCCCAGCACTGCTCCACTTCAGGTACCATGCTTGGCTCCCAGGCAGCCAGGTCCTCCTCTCTCTCAAGGCTAGAGAGAGAGTCCTCCTCAGCCTCTGGCCCTCAGCCAATCATACCAAATTGTGTTAATATTTGTGGTGGCTTACTGATGTATTTAGAAAGAACTAGGAAGAAATTAAGTAATTTGCTATTACTTGTGATCAGTTTGGGCTCAGTCAGGGTTTGAACACACACCCCTAGAAAGTAAGGAAAACTAGTGCACTAACCTAATTTACAGTAAAATTAAACTGCTGTATGTGTGTGTCCGTGTATGCTTGTTTTTGGTATCGAATTACATACAGCCCTATTCTGCTCTCTCATAGCTAAAGTTCTGCTCTAAGTTTATCCCAGTGTAACTGAACAGAACTTAACTCTTAGAATTTATCTCCAGAAAGCTACCGCTGCAATCAGCGGATTAATGAGCACTAGAAGTTGAATTGTCATCTCCCATAGCACAAGATGACTATATTACTGCAGCTGTGAGAATGAACATTATTCTAAATTAAATTATTTAGATATGTTAGATATCTTTGATTTAAATCATAGTAATTTTTTTTAAATGCCATTATGTTGATACAAAAATATTTCAAAATATAAAGTTGTCTCCCCCTCTCTTTCATGTTAGGTTGTAATTGAGACGCTGTCTGTAGGTGCAACTATGCTACTGCCTCCATTGCGAGAA
The DNA here is from genome assembly GCF_016161935.1 of Mauremys reevesii. Taxonomy (NCBI): domain Eukaryota; kingdom Metazoa; phylum Chordata; order Testudines; family Geoemydidae; genus Mauremys; species Mauremys reevesii. Next base: position 33,256,229 of record NC_052632.1, on the reverse strand, counting down.
AGAATGGAATTGCTGCATTCTCTTCTACCCCAAGGCCCTGATAGATGGGAGAGCTTATCAAAGGGGCAGGTAAGGCCTTGTAAAACTATATGTCACCCTTTGAAACTTATTACGTGAACACCTATATTAGAAGATACCTGGAGCAGCTTGAAGGTCAATTACTGTTGAGAGCCAATCTAATTAAACAAATCTGAATAATGTAAACTTAAAAATCTTACGTTGCCAGTGCCTTAATTTTGTTTTTCAAAAATAAGGAAAAGTGCTGGAATTAGATCTTGTGGTTCTATACTAATAATCAGAATACTTGTATAATGCTTTTTATACATAGATTTTAGAGCATCTTTCACAAGTGGATAAGTATTACTGCCCCTGTTTTTACAAATGTGAGCAACTGAGATCAACACAGAAAGGTTGGATGACTTGCCCAGTGTCATACAGCAAGTCAAATGTAGAATCAGGAACAGAATAAAAAATTTAACTCCCTACCTGGTGCGTAGTCCATAATCACTAGATCACTGCTGTCCAGTGTGTGTGGATGCCTATCCATCCCCAAAATGTTTATAACCCAAACCCCAGTGATAAAGAGCCTGTACGTTCATTAATGAAATGAGTGAGCACAGGCGACAGTGGTATCTTGGAGTAGAATGTGCTTTAGGCCAGGTTCTCTGCATACCTTTCCTTCGTTGCTTGTGGGAAAGAAGAAAAGCCATCCTGGTGAGTCACTGCTGGGCAGAGGAGTTACACTTAGCAGTGCTTCATTTGAGGAGTGGGGAATATCCTGTTGAGACATTCCTCTTGCCCACCCCCATCATAGAGTGGGAAGAGAGAAGAAGTTAAAGACAGACATTTTATTTGTTTGATTATTTATTTATTTATTACTATAGTGCCTCAGAGCCTTAGGGTACGTCTACACTATGGGATTATACCGATTTTACAGAAACCGGTTTTAAAACAGATTGTATAAAGTCAAGTGCACGCAGCCACACTAAGCACATTAATTTGGCGGTGTGCGTCCATGTACCGAGGCTGGTGTCGATTTCCGGAGCGTTGCACTGTGGGTAGCTATCCCATAGTTCCCACAGTCTCCCCTGCCCTTGGAATTCTGGGTTGAGATCCCAGTGCCTGATGGGGCAAAAAACATTGTCGCGGGTGGTTCTGGGTACAGCCTCACCCCTCCCTCCGTGAAAGCAGCAGACAACCGTTTCGTGCCTTTTTTCCTGGGTGAACTGTGCAGACGCCATAGCACAGCAAGCATGGACCCTGCTCAGCTCAAGACAGCAACCATGGACGTTGTAAACACCTCACGCATTCTCGTGCAGTATATGCTGAACCAGGACCTGCAAAACCAGGCGAGGAGGAGGCGGCTACGGCAGCGCGGCGACGAGAGTGATGAGGACATGGACACAGAATTCTCTCAAACCGCGTGCCCCTGTGCTTTGGAGATCCTGCTGGTAATGGGGCAGGTTCAAGCCATTGAACGCTGATTTTGGGCCTGGGAAACAAGCACAGACTGGTGGGACCGCATAGTTTTGCAGGTGTGGGACGATTCCCAGTGGCTGCGAAACTTTTGCATGCGTAAGGGCACTTTCATGGAACTTTGTGACTTGCTTTCCCCTGCCCTGAAACGCCAGAATACCAAGGTGAGAGCAGCCCTCACAGTTGAGAAGCGAGTGGCAATAGCCCTCTGGAAGCTTGCAACGCCAGACAGCTACCGGTCAGTCGGAAATCAATTTGGAGTGGGAAAATCTACTGTGGGGGCTGCTGTGATGCAAGTAGCCAAAGCAATCATTAAGCTGATGCTACGAAAGGTTGTGACTCTGCGAAACGTGCAGGCCATAGTGGATGGCTTTGCTGCACTGGGATTCCCTAACTGTGGAGGGGCGATAGATGGAACCCATATCCCTATCTTGGCACCGGAGCACCAGGGCACCCAGTACGTAAACCGCAAGGGGTACTTTTCAATGGTGCTGCAAGCACTGGTGGATCACAAGGGACGTTTCACCAACATCCACGTGGGATGGCCAGGAAGGGTTCATGACGCTTGCGTCTTCAGGAACGCTACTCTGTTTAAACGGCTGCAGCAAGGGAATTACTTCCCAGACCAGAAAATAACAGTTGGGGATGTTGAAATGCCTGTAGTTATCCTGGGGGACCCAGCCTACCCTTGATGCCATGGCTCATGAAGCCATACACAGGCAGCCTGGACAGTAGTCAGGAGTTGTTCAACTACAGGTTGAGCAAGTGCAGAATGGTGGTAGAATGTGCATTTGGCCGTTTAAAGGCGCGCTGGCGCACATTACTGACTCGCTCAGACCTCAGCCAAACCAATGTCCCCTTTGTTATTGCTGCTTGCTGTGTGCTCCACAATCTCTGTGAGAGTAAGGGGGAGACCTTTATGGCGGGGTGGGAGGCTGAGGCAAATCACCTGGCCACTGATTACGCGCAGCCAGACACCAGGGCGATTAGAAGAGCACACCAGGAAGCAGTGCGCATCAGAGAAGCTTTGAAAACGAGTTTCATCACGGGCCAGGGTACGGTGTGACTGTTGTGTTTGTTTCCCCTTGATGACCCCCCCTGCTCCTTGATAGACTCATTCCCTGTAAACAACCCACCCTCCCCCTTCGATTACATCTTGCTTAAGGAAATAAAGTCACTATCGTTTAAAAATAATGTACTCTTTATTAATTCATTATAAAAAGAGGGAGAGAACTGACAAGGTAGCCCGGGTGTGGTTTGGGAGGAGGATAGGAGGGAAGGAAAAGGCCACTAAAAAAATTTCAAAGTAATGACAGCCTTTTGGTTGGGCTGTCCACGGGGGTGGAGTGGGCGGGTGCACGGAGCCTCCCCCCACGCGTTCTTACACGTCTGGGTGAGGAGGATGTGGAACATGGTGAGGGGTGAGGGTGGTTATACAGGGGCTGCAGCGGCACTCTGTGATCCTGCTGCTGTTCCTGAAGCTCCACCAAACGCCGGAGCATGTCAATTTGATCACGCAGCAGCCCCAGAGTTGCATCCCGCCACCGCTGATCTTCCTGCCGCCACCTCTGATCTTCCTGTCGCCACCTCTCATCTCGAGCGTCCCTCCTGTCCTTCACTGGCATCTTTCCTGTAATTTGATACCACAACCTTCCACTCATTCAGATGAGCTCTTTCATTGCGGGTCACTTCCATGATTTCCGAGAACATTTCATCTCGCGTCTTTTTTTTCTGCCACCTTATCTGAGCTAGCCTTCGGGATGGAGTAGGGAGGCTTGAAAAATTTGCAGCTGCATGAGGGAGGGGAAAAAAGGGAGAGAAATATTTTAAAAGATACATTTTACAGAACAATGCTTATACTCTTTCACGGTGAACAACACTATTCACCTTACATAGCATATGTGATTTGACTACAAGGTCGCATTTTGCATCTTAATATTGAGTGCCTGTGGCTCTGGTGTTAGAAATCTCACAGATGCAGGTCCGGGCAGCAGAATTCAGCTTGCATGCGGCCATGGTAAGCCATTGTCTTCTGCAGCCTTCATATATCCAGCGTCCTCCTTTACCAAATAGCAAGCAAAGCCCGTTCAGTGCTGCTTCTTTCCTGTTAACATGCAGCAGCAGAAACCACCACCCCCCATCCAATTCTCTGGGATGATCACTTTACTCCTCCTCCCACCGCATGGCTGGTAGCAGGGAAGATCCCTGCTACCCAAACACGAAAAAGCTCAGCGCCAATCACCTGCCCCCTGCTTGGCTACTTGCAAGGAAAGATTTTTTTTAAGCAACAGGCAAACAGCCTGGTAGGAATGGCCATCTCTGTCCCCTTAATTAAATTCCGGAATTTCAACCAGGTTACCATGAACGATATCGCTCTCCTGAGGATAACACAGCGAGATAAAGAGCTTGAATGCCAGCAAACACCGGGACCATACGCAGCTAGGCTTTGTCATGCAATGATACCATTACTCGCTACATGCATGGCGTGGTCAAGTGGCCTACCATGGAGGACGGAATAAGGCTGCCCTGCCCAGAAACCTTCTGTAAAGGTTTTTGGAGTACCTCCAGGAGAGCTTCATGGAGATGTCCCTGGAGGATTTCCACTCCATCCCCAGACACGTTAACAGACTTTTCCAGTAACTGTACTGGCCGCGAATGCATCCCAAGTCCTCAGGGCAAATTAATCATTAAAAAACGCTTGCTTTTAAACCATGCCTTATATTTACAAGGTACACTCACCAGAGGTCCCTTCCATGGCTTCATTGTCTGGGATAGTTGCTTGGGAGGGCTGGGATGGTAATTCCATCAGGGTGAGAAAAAGCTCCTGGCTGTTGGGGAGAACGGAGTGCCGTGTGCTCTCTACAAGCTCGTCCTCCTCTTCCTCCTCATCTTCCCCGTCCGCAGAATCCTCAGCCATGGCTGCGATTACCACCCCCACCTCAGAATGCACGGACAGGGGTGGGGTAGTGGTGGCGGACCCCCTTAGAATTGCATGCAGCTCAGCATAGAAGCGGCATGTTTTTGGCCCTGCCCCGGACTTTCCGTTTGCTTCTTTGGTTTTCTGGTAGGCTTGTCTGAGCTCCTTAACTTTCACACGGCACTGTACTGAGTCCCTGGTGTGGCCTCTCTGCATCATGGCCTTGAAAATTTTTTCAAATGTTTTTTCATTTCGTCTTTTGGAACGCAGTTCTGTTAGCATGGAATCCTCTCCCCATACAGCGATCAGATCCAGTACCTCCAGATCCAGTCCATGCTGGAGCTCTTTTTCGATTCTCAGGAGACTGCATTGTTACCTGTGCTGATGAGCTCTGCGTGGTCACCTGTGCTGGTGAGCTCTCCACCCTGGCCAAACCCGGAAATGAAATTCAAAAGTTCGCGGGGCTTTTCCTGTCTACCTGGCAAGTGCATCCGAGTTCAGATGGCTTTCCAGAGCGGTCACAATGGTGCATTGTGGGATAGCTCCCAGAGGCCAATACCATCGATTTGTGGCCACACTAACCCTAATCCGACATGGCAATACCGATTTGAGCGCTACTCCCCTCGTCGGGGAGGAGTACAGATATTGGTTTTAAGAGCCCTTTATATCGATGTAAAGGGCTTCGTTGTGTGGACGGGTGCAGCGTAAAATCGGTTTAACGCTGCTAAATTTGGTATAAACGCGTAGTGTAGACCAGGCCTTAGTCATGGACCAGGACCCCATTGTGTTAGGCACGCTACAGACACAGAACAAAAAGACCTTTCCGTGATTTGAAATGGATGGGAGCTGTGGGTCTTCAGCATTTGAGCCTTAGGTTTAAAATAACATTGGGCAGCTGTCATTTTGATCCATTCACATAGGATAATTCTGGCTTTTAAACTTGCGTACAGTGGAGTATGTAGTGTATTAGAATGATGTCAGGATTATGAGTATGAATTCTAACAAAACTGGAAGATTATTTCTCAAAGTATAGTACATTAGGGTCAGCACAAACTAAGAGCCCTGGTATCTTCATAGATTTATAGATTATAAGGCCAGAAGGCGCCATTGTGACATCTAGCCTTACCTCTTGTATAATAGTTAGTAGACTGGAGCTTTCGCTACTCCCTTATAATTTAACTTATCCTCTGTTAATTGATACTGATTACAGTGCACACTGACAAGCTGTGTGGAGCACCTCAGAACAAGGGCATTGGGATAGGTTTAAAAGATTTCATAAGTATATATCCACATTAGTATACTTTTGTTAATGCAATTCTCACCTTTGGGTCAAAGGAATTAAAACTCAAGTATGAGATTTGTCAAAAGATGTATAGAAGCATGGTATAAGTTAAGATATTGTAGATATTAAGATGAGTGAAGCTTGGCTGGGTTAAATATAGGCAGTTTAATGGGCAGTTTTGGCTTTCAAAAGGCTGCACTGAGTCAAGTGAATAATCTGTGACAAGGTGGATGTTACAGACAGAATAAACTAAAATGGTGGGCATACTGCATGGATACCTTATTTATTAATGCATTAAGAATTGTACAAAACTCTGTAAAATCCATTTCCAACACGCTGAGATGACACCAAGGGTATTTAACAATGTAACTGTTGGTTATGCCCAGAAATTTTCTGACACTGATTATGCAGTTAGCGAAAGTAGTGTGGTCTGTGGACTAAAAGAAGATTATTACATTCTAAATTGTATGACATGATCAGTATACCAAAATGTTGTAGTGAAAATTGTTTTAAAACAATTTCCTTTACCCATTCTGGCTTTTACTAAACCCTTGTGTACCGCAAGAGAAACCACAATACAAAGTTGGAAAAGGTTGACCGTAGGCTATGATGACTCAAAGTTGCTTTTTTCACCTTCTTCCATGAAGTTGTGTGCTCTCTTCTGTGGTTTGTAGTTATTCACTTAAACCACTAGACCTTACAATTACCATAGTGTTAGAAAAAATTCAGTAAATTCGTATTATTTATGCTTGAGCTTCATTTACACTGTCGTTTTGCTAAGTCATTATAAAGAGCATTGGGAATTCGTTAGCCACAGTTTCTGAAGACTGAGTTGGAGAGGACTTTTTAGTCTAGCATCTGTTCTGTCCCCCGAATGATGAGAATATTGAGTTAATTCTCTCTCCTAGGTATCTTTAGACCAGGGGTGGGCAAACTATAGCCCACAGGCCACATCCAGCCCTCCAGCCGGTTTAATCTGGCCCTCGAGCTCCTGCTGGGGAGCTTGCCCTGCTCCCATGCTCCAGCCAGGGAGCAGGGTCGGAGGCTGCTCCGCGCGTGTGTGCTGAGGCTCCCAGAAGCAGCATGTCCCCCCTCCAGCTCCAGGGGCTTCGCGTGCTGCCCCTGCCCCAAGCACCACCCCCACAGCTCCCATTGGCCAGGAACTGCAGCTAATGGGAGCTGCAGGGGCGGCACCTGTGGGCGGGGCAGTGCACAGAGCTGCCTGGCCTCACCTCCAGATAGGAGCTGGAGGGGGGACATGCTGCTGCTTCCAGGAGCTGCTTGAGGTGAGCACCGCCCGAAGCCTGCACCCTTGACCTCCTCCCGTGCCCAAACTCCCTTCCCCAGCCCCCTCCTGCACCCTGAATTCCTCATTTCTGGCCCCACCCCAGAGTCAGCACTCCCAGCCAGAGCCCTCACCCCCTCCTGTACCCCAACCCCAATTTCGTGAGCATTCATGGCCCACCATACAATTTCCATACCCAGATGTGGCCCTCAGGCAAAAAAGTTTGCCCATCCCTGCTTTAGACTATCATCTAGTCCAGTATATATATCTAGTGCCTCTCTTTGAAAATCTGCAGTGAAAACGGGTCATCAAACGTTGTTAGCAGGTGGTTACATTACCCAAGTGTTTTAATAGTTAAAGCATTAGGAAAACATTTCTAACTTTTAAAGTTCATTACTTTGTTGTCTAACAAGAACAATTGTTCCCATCTAATTATTTCCTTTAGAGAATGCAGTTGGATATTATTCTGACGAGTTTGCAAGATCATACCCATGTAGCTTCGCTACTTGGTTATAGTTCACCATCTGATGCAACAGAAGTTTCTTCACTATGTATTGGCTATGGAAACCTCTCTGATCAAACATATGGTATCCAGAGCAGCCATCCAGATACTCATCTAGCTGAAATTTTAATGAAGACTCTGCTAAGAAATTTAGGATTTTACACGGTATGTTTAGGGCTTGTCTTTAATTTTTTATAGTAATAATTAAGTTATTTTTAAAAAACTCTCTTTAGTTTGGGTAAAATAATTATATGTTCCTCCTTTAATGTTTATTCAAGAGATCTGCAACAGGGACCTGCAACCAGCCTCATTTCCCCCCTAAAACAGGACTAAAAGTAATTTACTATCCCTAATACTAAGAGTCCAATATTATTGTTGTAACACTTATTGTTGTATTTGACTTTTGTTTATATATAGTTGCTCCCAGATGCAGGATGGTGCCCCAGGCAGATGAAAAGGGCTCATAAATCCTCCCTCCAGGTTTGTTTGAGCCAGTGGGCTTCCGCTGCACTCTTCTATGCAGCCTATCAGCTGAGAAGCTCCTCTCCCCAAACCCACCAGGAGGCTGAGCACCCACAGGGTGGTGGGGGAGAAGAGATGGGCAATCCTTGAAAGGTTCTTGGAGTTCTTTCCCCTTCTGGCTCATAGCCTTCCTGAGGCTATGGGGTGGACAGATGTTTTTAAGGGTCTTCCCTAAAGGGCTTGTCTAGATAGAGAGTTAGTGCATGCCAAGATGGGATGTAAATCTATAGTGATGAGGGTGCTGTGCACTAACTGTCCATGTGGACCCTGCTACCGCATGGACAGTTAATGCATGGAATGCTAACACTATAGATTTACACCCCAGCTTGCTGTGCACTATCTGTCCATCTAAGACAAGCCCAGAGCAGTTTAGCTTCAAGGTGAATCACTACCAAACTTTGTATCTGAAACTCTGCTAACTTTTTTTTCTTTCTGAATTCTTATGTGAAAATTGAACTGATATTTTTCTTCCATTCCACTCCAGATTAGACAGTGAAAAATACTAATCATGTTAACATGTTCTTCTAAACCATTGTGTCAGTAGTCAGCCCATAACAAATTTTAAAGGGCCAGTTGCATATCTCTGGATATTGTGGTTCATGGGGAAATTTTCAAAGGCACAAAGATGAGTGTTATGTCTAGCTCACATTAATGCCTGTCTGTCCCTTTGTGCTTTTGAAAATCTCCTCCTTAGAATAGAAATACTTGACTGTATAACAGCAGTCACAGTGACTGCTATAAAAATCTCAATGATTGTGATTTCAGATTGTGTCCAAATTTATGTAGACTGGGATTTTCAAAGGAACCTAAGAGAGTAAGGAGCCCAGTTCTCATTGACTTTCTTGGGTTCCTTTGTAAATCCCAGCCGTAAATGTTAGGAGGTGAAAGAGTTTCCTTTTAAGATACTAAGAGTATTATAATATTTGAAAATGGACAACATGTGATTATTCCTTTTGTCTAATTAGGATCAAGCCTTCGGAGAGTTGGAAAAGAATAGTGATAAATTTTTACTTGGGACGTCATCATCTGAAAACAGCCAACCTGCTCATCTTCATGAGCTGTTGTGTTCACTGCAGAAACAATTGCTGGCTTATTGTCATATCAACAGTGTTAGTGAGGTACATGGGGTTTTTGGTCATATCTTCTGGAAATAGAACATTACTCCTCTTCAGTGTGTGAGCATCTACATAGGATAATATTCAAATAATGTGTATTTGAAAGTTACAATCTAATATGTGATGAAACCTTCTAAAATACATTTGTATTATTTTGTTATAAGTCGTTTCTCTTGTTTCCAGAATTCTAGCAGTGTGGCACTGCTACACAAACACCTCCAGCTTTTACTGCCTCATGCTACAGATATCTATTCACGTTCTGCAACTCTTCTTAAGGAAAGTTCTTGGAATGGCAGTGTTGGGGAAAAACTAAGAGGTATATATTGCTAAAAAGGTCAAGTTTAAAGAGGTACCACAAACTTGAAATATACTAATTAAAAAAGTTTAAAGTAACTTCAGGTACCACAACTGCTTCTGAGTTTCCTTGACAATTTTTGTTTACTTAGATTCCAATACATTTAAAATGTTTATCTGTCCCTTGTTGCTGTGAGGGACAAAACCCGGTCAAATGGGAAATTGACTAATTGCACAGATGCAGCAGTCAAACGGATGGTACATTTGATAGCACGTTGTACATAAAGTAAACATGTAGATAAAGTTAAGGAGAATATTTAAATCTCTAACCGCTTTTAGTTATGCTTGTTGTAGTGGTCACAATAGTTGACCAAAGTTCATAAAAATATTTTAGTCAAGTATGATTTTTAAGAGGCTGTATATTAAACAAAAAACCCAACACAGGTACATTTTGAAAACTTTACAAATTAGGGTTTTGTATGCATCTTAGTCTCATGAACACTTGTTAATAAAATATGCTTGAGAAAGACTTTTTAAGGTGATTTTCATAGGACATTTTACTATTTCACAGTATGAAATCATATAGAATAATTAAACTTTTAAGGACAATTGGGATGTTTTTCCTGCCAAAACCATTTAAATATAAAAGGACAGTATTTAATTATGTAATATTTTAAGACATTTTTGGTTGCTGAATTTAAAAAGCATTGTAATTTGTTTAACATAAACACACATCCCCTCCCTTTTCTTCCTTGTAGATGTAGTTTATGTATCTGCAGCTGGCAGTATGCTGTGCCAGATTGTTAACTCATTGTTGTTACTGCCTGTGTCAGTGGCCCGGCCTTTATTGAGTTATCTGCTAGATCTGTTGCCACCTCTTGATCGCCTTAATAGACTGTTACCCGCTGCTGCCCTATTAGAAGATCAGGAATTACAGTGGCCGCTTCATGGTAGGTAACATTTTTCATCTGAAAAAGAAGAAAATAGCAAGTTAAAATTAAAATAGGTAAATATGTTCTATAAATTGGAAACTGTTTATTTTGTGTCCTTTTAATCTCGAAATGTCTCAGTACCCCTCCCCTCTAACCTTTTAAAATTTATTAATGTACCTTGCTGTAAACTAAGTATTTTGCACTACAAACAAATTACTTGATCCTGTGTGTCTATAATTCTTTTTCACTTTAGTGAGAGTTTCAGGTGCACAAGGAATGTAGGATTAGTGCCAAAATACCCAGTCTGTAATGCATGAAAATATTTTGCTTTTGTTGTAAAATGTTATTCCTCATGTGCCTTTATATAGTATACTATCCAGACTTTCAAGTATTATTAATGCTTTCTGGTATGGAGTCTGATAAAATTAATTTTAATAGACAAGATTGCCTACTAACTTTTTTCTGAACAAATGCTCTCAAATATTTATGCTCCTTCCAAAATAGAAAATGGAGGGGAAAATGCAGGGGTTTTGGGAAGGGGAGTTGTTATAGTTATTTGCAAGCCGTTGAATTATTTCCTAATCAGATTATATATGACAATGTTTGCCGCTTTTTGGAGAAGTGCTATTTGTAACATGTGACAAAGGTTTTACTAAAGCAATTTTTTAAATAAATCATGAGTGAGCAGAATATGGGACAAAGTTGTTAGAAGCAGTGGAATCGTATTTTTTAATCAGTTCAACAGACAACTTTATGGAAGGAAATTCAGCCATGTATGGGGTGAAGATGATGATGACATATGAGTACAATATATTTTTTAAAAATTGTCCCAAAACATTCAAAATGTCTTCATAATAAACACACCAAACTGATTTACAGAGGAATATCTTCTGGACTGTGTTAAGGGGAATACAATGGCTAAGAGGCAAAAGGAGTTTTCTCATTACTTTGAAATTAGTTACAAAATTGGAAGACCATTATGAAAGTAATCAATTACTAGCGGAACTAAAAAAGGCTTTTGTACCTGCTCTCACCAGAATCAAACCCAAAAATTCTAAAGTGCATAAATGGAAAGATGATAGTAAACAGCAGTATTTTCAACCATCTTTTTTATACAAGGAAGGTTGGGGAAAAAGTAAGTAATTTGGACATATCCAAGGAGAATGATAAGATCTAAAATATTTACCTCCCAAAAAGTTACCTGAGGATCTACAGCAATATACAGATGTTCTTCGATAGGATTTTGCCAAAGCAATACATTCTGTCAGATTATTGAGTTTTATACCAGTTTGTTTTTCAGAATAGAAAACTAAATCTATTTTGACTAATTATTTATAATACTTTAGGTGGAACTGAACTAATTGATCCTGCTGGAGTGCCCTTACCACAGCCAGCCCAATCTTGGGTATGGCTTGTTGATCTAGAGAGAACGGTAGCTCTGCTTATTGGACGCTGTCTTGGTGGAATGCTTCAGGGATCCCACGTGTCCCCAGAGGAACAGGATACAGCCTATTGGTTGAAAACACCACTGTTCAGTGATGGAGTGGAAATGGACATACCTCATTTAGGTAGTTTGCTAAATTGTTAAATGTAAATTTACTATATGTAGGTTTTTATAATTTTTCATTGCTGCTGTTTAACGTTGCCACGTTTTCAAGCCTGGGTATTGCCATCCTCACAGACTTTTGGAGTTGCTGTAGGAGTAGGCAGTAGGAGATCTAGATCTTTAATTTCCAGCCTTCATGAACTTAAGTATGCACATTTTTTAGTTGTCTTGAAGTGTCTCCCAGTGACTTTAGCAATATTAAGAATCCCTGTATAGGTGATGCCATTTTAAGTAGAGTGTCAGTTACACTTGGTCTAAGCAGGATTAGGAAACACTCTACTTAAAATGGTGGCAGAGCATCTACGTTAGGGCACTCAATATCATAGCAATTGATGGAATGGTCTTAACAATAGTGAGAAACTTTTGAAAAATATCCCTAGAATAGAGAGATCTATAAAAGCGTGTTTCTTTCCAAGCCAATTTATGCTTTTGGCTTCTGGATTGAGATTGACAGTAGGATGGTCTTGGCTATGAGAAGTAAGTCTCATCCTGTGGATTCCTAGGAGTGGATGGAAAGGAAGAAGAAAAGAAGAAAATTTACAGATAGCTACCGTTTTTGTATTCTAAAATATTGGCCTAACTTTTCCATCAGTTAAGCTCTGTACATTTATTCCTTTGTTGTAGTATATTAAATTGTGTATACAGTTTGTAAGATTTGGTGTAACGTGTAATCTTTATATTTCTTTCTTATAAGAAATAATGTATCTTCGTTAGATTTTGCTATACCTCCCTCCCCCTTCCCCCTTTAAGGAGATTCTAGCTAAATGAGCATAAATGACATTTCACCAAAACACATATGGTAAATCTTTTGGGTTCAGTTCTGAAATGTCTAATCAGGTTTAGGAAGATCTGTGCTATATGGTTTGCCATTTGAACTCTCTGATTTATTTATATCTTAATATGAAAAAGTAAGAAATTGGATGTTTATAAGTAAATATAAACTTCAGCATATCATAGACTCATAGGACTGGAAGGGACCTCGAGAGGTCATCTAGTCCAGACTCCTGCACTCATGGCAGGACTGAGTATTATCTAGTCCATTCCTGACAGGTGTTTGTCTAACCTGCTCTTAAAAATCTCCAATGATGGAGATTCCACAACCTCCCTAGGCAGTTTATTCCAGTGCTTAATCAGTGTAGGAGCTTTGATGTTTATAAACAGAAAAATCAACTATTTCAAATTTTCTAAGGGGAAAAAAATAACAAGCTTTCTTTTTTCACTGAGTTGTATCATTTCAACTTGGATGTACTATTTCCCATTTCCATTTGCATTAAACATTCATATTTACTGTCAAAAAGGATCATCTTCCTTGTACATAATTTGTGAAAGGAAAGTACAGTAAAAGCTGTGTTATCTGGCACTCTACCAGCCGGAAAGCTGTATAAACCAGCATTTCTGATCTTAATTGAAAGTCCAGTTTATAGTCCACTTGGCACAGGGCCAGCAGGCTCCCTACCTGGCTCTTTGTGGCTGCCTGGAAGCAGTGACTTATCCTTGCTGCTCCTAGGTGGAGGCATGGCTAGGCGGCTCCTGTGTGCTGCCATCGCCCCAAGCGCTGGCTGCGCAGTTCCCATTGGCTGGGAGCTGTGGGAGTGCGACACCTGCGGGCGGAGGCAGCACACATGCCTAGCCATGCCTCCACACAAGAGCAGCAGGGACATGTTGCCACTTGCAGGGAGCTGCCAGAGGTGAGTGCTGCCTGGATCTGGCACCCCCTCCCACACCCAACCCCCTGCTCTGAGTCCCCTCCTGCACCCAAACTGCCTCCCAGAGCCTGTGCCCCAGCCCTGGGCTCCCTCCCGCACCCAAATTCCCTCCCTTAGTTAACTGGAATTTTTGACTTACCGGCACCCCCCATTCCCTAACATGCTGGATAACTCAGTTTTTACTTTATTATAGTAAAAGCTTTGAGTACCTATATGACTATACAGCAGTAGGAGTAACATATGCAGAGCTCCTGTGGAGTTGCTGGGATGGCTGTCACTCTCCCTGTAAAATTTATGGAGGAGCAGGAATCCTGATACTGAGCCATGACATTGAGTATGGGTGGTGGCCTCTGCACAGTGTGGTCACTTGACAGTTGGGGACAGGGAGATTCCCTGTCCTGAGGAATAGAAAGAGCAGGGGTGATAGGGTTTTTCCTTGTGGGATGTTGGAGTGATCATTGGGATGTCCTTTTTCTACCCCTTCAATAGCTTGCAAAAAGTAGTGAATGTATGTGCTTATCAAAATCAACAGAATCTAAAACCTAAATATTTCCCTTACTTTAGACAAATGCATGAGTTCCCTGTTGGAAGTGGCCCTCTCTGGAAATGAGGAACAGAAGCCATTTGATTATAAGATGCGACCTGAGATTGGTGTCTTCGTTGATTTGGCCTTGGGTTGTACAAAAGAGCCAGCCCGTAGTCTCTGGCTCAGTATGCAAGACTATGCTGTTAGTAAAGGTAAGAAAATGAAAACAGACGTAAGCGACTTCTACAGATCTTGTAAACCTGGAAGATAATTTTATGTGCAGAATAATGACATTACAGTGCTCAGATTATTAACCCTGTTGCCAAGCTACTTGCTTGCTTCAGGTCATCCTCAGCCGGGCCTTGTGTACTCTGTGACAACAGTCTCTAACTTCCATGGCATAAATTTTGTTGCCATGTAATGCCATTCAGTCCAGTCACTACACACTTACACAAACAGACACAGCTATGGCTCATATTTGGAAGTAACCATTGTTATAAAATTAATCTATATTTTCTGGTAAAGTGGGTCAATAAAATTTTGATTATTTTTTTTTTAAGAAAAAACAAGAACAAATACTCCACAAACGTTTGCCACAAAAAATTTACCCTTTTTTTGACACTTTGTATTGCCTAGCTTACGAGCCTACATCTCTGGCAGCCCTTACTTAGTGTTTGCAAACTACACTCCATTACTAGCTCCTGCCAACTAGCTCCATGGAACAGCACATTGAGTATGTGCTATTATCCTGTAACACTTTCTTATGAGGAAAGCTGGATAATAAGAAGCAATTGCAGGCAGAGGCTTGCTGGGCAGGGGACAGAATAAAATATTGGGCATCTGCTTGCAGCAAAATGGAGAATTTGGTTGAAGGAATGCTGAATGCTGAATTCCATGGTGCCTTGGAAAACTAACGAATTCCTGAGCTGGGAAATCCATGGGGTTCTGAGATGAATGGGTCACTTTACACCTCTTAGAGCTATTCTTTCAGGTTGTCTGGGGATTCAGTCAAGCCAGGCTCAGTTCACATTTTCAAGGCTATTGCATTGGAACCATAATGGCTAGAATCATAATTATTTTTAAAAATAAAAGATTCTGAATCATGAGTCTGCAGCAAGATGTGTATACCATCGTTGTGGAAAACTCGGGGCCCTGATCATAAGTTTTGAGATCCAAAAAGACTGCTTTGGTTCCATAACTATATATAACGGGTCAGCAACCTATGGCATGTGTGCCAAAGATGGCACGCGAGCTGATTTTTAATGCCACGCTGCTGCCTGCCGGAGTCCTCGCAGGCAGCAGCGTGCCATTAAAAATCCTGCCCAGCCTGGCCCGGCCCGTTCTTCTCCATCCTCTGCTCTCCCCTCCCTTTCCACCACTGCAGGGGCAGAAGCTTGGTCCTTCCAGCTCCCCTTCCTCTGCCGTAGTGTGCTAGGTTCCTGCCCCTCCTCTGCCTCTCCATCCATCCCTCCCTCCCTGCCAGCCGATCAGCTGATGGCCCTTGTGAGGGAGGGGGTTGGGAAGGAGCAGAGTCAGCGCGCTGCTCCCGGTGGAGGCAGAGAAGAAGCGGGGGCAGGGCCTTGGGGAAGGGTGGTGGTGGAATAGGGACATATGCCCTCCAGCCCCCTGCCTGACCACCCCCCCACACACCCAGCCCTCTGCCCGCAGCCCCGCACACCGCCCAGACCCCTGCCCTGAGCCCTGTAACCCCCTCATACACACCAAGCCCTCTGCTTGACTCCTTCACCCCTGCCCCCAGGGCCCCAGCCCTGATTCTGGCACCCCAACACATACCCAGCCCCCCCTGACACCTGCACCCCCCTCACATGCCCCCAGCCATCTGCCCTGACTCTTGCACCCCCCCAAATACTCAGCCCCCGCACTTGCCATGCACTCCCTCACATCCTGACTCTTGCACCCCCACGTCCCCACCCCCACCCTGAGCATCAAACTAGGGAGCTCCTGCACCCCCCCCCACATTCCCACCTGCACCCCTCGCACCAAATGGGAGCTGCGCAGGTAAGTGCCCCACACCCAAACCTCCTGCCCCAACCCTGAGCCCCCTCCCTCATTCTAGCTCCTGGCCAGACCCTTCACCCCCAGCCCTGTGCTCAGTATTCTCCCACCCTCAGCTCAGTGCAGAGAGAGGAAGAGAATGGGCCAGAACCAGGAAGAAGGTAGGTACCCACTCTGTGTGGGCAAGGCCGGGACCCCAGACCAGCAGCAGGCTGAGCGGGTCCAGCAGCCGGGATCCCGGCTGGCAGGAGCCGGCAGATGGAACCCCTGAGTGGCAGTGGGCTGAGCTGCTCAGTCCACTGCCGGTCTGGGGTTCTGGCCACTGGCCCTGCACAGTCCGCTGCCGGTCTAGGGTTCTGCCTGCTGGACCCTTGCCAGCTGGAGTCGTGGCCACAGGCCCCGCTCAGTCCACTGCCAGCCTAGGTGAACAGAACCCCAGACCAGCAGCGGGCTGAGCAGGCCGGCGGCGTAAGATCAACATTTTAATTTAATTTTAAATGAAGCTTCTTAAATATTTTGAAAATATTGTTGGATTGTAAAATAAACAAGGGTTTAGTTATATAATATATAGACATAGAGAGAGACCTTCTAAAAAACATTAAAATGTATTATCGGCATGCAAAGCCTTAAATTAAAATGAATAAATGAAGACTCGGCACACCACTTCTGAAAGGTTGTCGACCCCTGATATATAACATCATGAGTAGGGCCCTACCAAATTCAGGGTCCATTTTGATTAATTTCACAACTAGGGAGTTTTAAAATTAGTCAGTTTCACATTTTCAGATGTTTACATCTGAAATTTCACGGTGTTGTAACTGGGGGGGGGGGGGTCCCAATCTAAAAGGTGGTTGGAGGGGAGATGGGGGAGGTCGCAAGGCTATGTAGCTGGGTCGTGGGATTGCTACCCTTCTGCCCTTCTGTTGGCTGGGGCGCTGCCTTCAGAGCTGGGCAGCCAGTGAGGAAGGCTGCTGGCTGGGCACCCAGATCTAAAGCCAGCACCACCACAGGCTGTAGCCCAAATGTGAGGTCACAGGGTATAGCGTGGTGGGTTTTCCCGGCAATCTCCCATTCCAGTGGAGGGCTGACAGCTGGAGCCACAGCCTCCCTGGGCGGGGGGGCGGAGCGGGAGGGACAGCTCGAGCTGCGCTTCCTGCAGCTGGGGAAGATCCTGGAGATGGGTCTGACCTGAAGCAGGCCCTGCAGGGGAAGAGGAAGTTTCAATCCCTGGCAGCTAGAGCCTTCTGCAGGGTAGGAGCCCCCTGGCTGCGCTCCAGATTTCATGGGGAAAATCATATTTCACGGTCCGTGATGCGTTTTTCATGGCTGTGAATTTGGTAAGGCCCTAGTCATGAAATAGGTTGCTGTTATATTTAAAGTAGTTTCCAAATATACATGTGAACATTTCCTTTTGTAGATTAGTTTTACTTTTAATATTGAAAGTATGGCTGTATAAATATTTGCAATGGAATTGGAAAAGTTTAAAACGTGGTTTATACATTTTTTTGATTCTGTGGCACTGATCCACTTCTGTGAAAAATACATTAGATTTTGTGGGGTTTGCTTGATAGTAGGGTTGTTTTGTAGCAAAAACGGGCTATTTTCTTCATCGTCCTCTTTTTCAAGTGAGAAATGAAATTTTTAAAATTATGAATTGTCACTGTTTGATGTGAAAATGGGCATTTAATAAAAATGTTGCAAGAAGTTTGATTTTTGGACCTCAAGATGACCTGCAACAATACTGAAGTTTTTCAGAGGTGGGAATTTCACTCAAAACACATTAACAAGATCTGTACAATCCTCAATAAGGCCCTAATTCAGGAAAGCTTCCCTAATAAGGACAGTAATTAAGTACATGAGGTTGATGGGGCTGAAGCACGTGCTTAAATTTTAAGCATATATTTAAATGCTATCTTGAATAGGATTGAATTTAAGCACATGCTTAAGTGACTTCCTGAATCAGGGCCTGAAGCATTTAAAAAGGGCAAGATCATGGCTTGGTGTACGTGCACCTGCATGTGCTTCCTGGACCTTGGGTTTGGGTGTGTAGACATAAGTGAGCCCACTAACTCTCCTGAGCAGGAATGGAGGACATGGGTGCAGCCTTGCCCCTTCTCTCCAGACACACTAGCCTAGGGTACATGTGTCAGGGCTAGCAACAGATTACTCTCCATTTCCCCTTGTTTCTCCATCTTTTCTTTTCCAAGAGCAAATGGGAAGTAACAGGGAAGGAATTGTGATTGGCAGGGTCATGATTTCTTCTCTATGCTGCACACAGGTACATCCCACTACCTTTTTGCAGGGCAGTTTATAAATGCAGTCTAGCCCTAGAGATTTTTAGAAACATGTAAGACTGTAAAGTAGCTGCATTTAGGGTAATAGCTGGTTTTGCAATGATTTTAATTAGTAGAATTTTTGATCTACATACTGGGAGTTTTTTACTGGGTTTGAAATTGCTGTATCTTCATGAGAACAGAGTCTGTTTTAAAAGAACCATTATTTTTCCAATCAGTTTTTGAAAAACACTATGGAGTTTGAAAAATTCAGATACCAACGAGGGAAGGATACTTAAAAAAATAAATACTGGTCTGTTTTAGATTGTCGCA
Organism: Mauremys reevesii; assembly: GCF_016161935.1. Classification (NCBI taxonomy): domain Eukaryota; kingdom Metazoa; phylum Chordata; order Testudines; family Geoemydidae; genus Mauremys; species Mauremys reevesii. Next base: position 33,237,444 of record NC_052632.1, on the reverse strand, counting down.
ACTGTAACCAAGCTGGGTGATTTCAAAAATGCAGCAGAAAGGCTCATAAGACAGCTCATGAGTTACTAAGTCTGTTGTCAAATTGGGTCATTTGGGACTCCAGAGCAAGCTGTCACTCTACTATGAGTATTAGTAACTTTTGTATTATTCAGGATCCTGTTGTGTGTCAATATTATAAACTTTATATATCTATCTATATAGTATGGAAAATCTTGTTGTTTTCATTGCCCTTTCCTGGGCATATGGATATGAGTGAGGGTTAATTTCAGTGCAGCTGAGTGATCTAAAATTAATGTCTTTGAAACCTTGTTTGCTAGTCAGAATCTCCTTTTATTTAAGCTGTGATCAGTGCAGTTTAATATCTCTGTAGCAGACACAATTTTTGCACTGATAGATTTGAAGATAAGACTAAGTGTCCTTAAGCAGGGACTCTTCCTAATTTAGACTTGGAGTATTCTGATCAGTTTCTGTATTTGTAATTTTCAGGTCAAATCATAAGCAGTTTATCTAAAGATTGAAATTATGTAAACAGGGTGGGCAAGGTCATATCTTTTATTGAACCATCTTCTGTTTGTGAAATAAACCAGCTTTCAAGCTACACAGAACTCTTTTTTAGGTCTGGGAAAGGTACTCAGAATATCACACTAAATACAGGGTGGAACAGATCATTCAGCATAAGTAGTTAACACACATGCTGAGTGAAATAATATATTTTATTGAACCAACTTCTGATGGTCAATGAGACAAGCTTTCAAGTTTACAGAGAGCTCTGAAGAAGACTAACACCTCTCCACTTCCCCTTGAAGAAGAGCTCTATATAGCATGAAAGCTTGTCTCTTTCAGCAAAAGAAGTTGGTCCAATCAAAGATATCTTTCTAATATCCTGGGACCAACATGGCTACAACAGCACTGCAAACAGTCTTTAGATAAGTTATCCAGAAGTAAAACTTCATCTTCATAATGTTCTAATAGAAAATTTTAAGTCAAGAATAATGAAAAGTGTGTGGCTGGAAAGCTCCTTTGAAGCATATTTCAAGTCTATCAACATTTGTTTCAGTTAGTTCTTAAGCAAATGATGCTATAATTATTAACATGATTTATTTAAAATTTCATTGGTGTTTCTAAGGATTTTGTTTTAATCCACCCCTTGTTTGTTGCATTATGTGTTTTGTTAATCACTACTCTTAGTTTATTTCATGAACATTAAATCCATTTATAAATTGGCAAAAAGTTTAGCGCGAAGAAGATTTTAAGTGACTTCGTAACTAATGCTGTTTTAAAATATAGTCAGAATTAGTTTTTGGAAATCCCAGTAAATTTTAATGGTTCATTTTTATTTTCAGATTGGGACAGTGCAACCTTAAGTAACGAGTCACTCTTGGATACTGTGTCTAGATTTGTTCTTTCAGCTCTTTTGAAACACACAAATTTACTTAGTCAAGCTTGTGGTGAGAGCAGGCAAGTAACTTGAAACTATGTTTAAATCTTTACATACTTTTTTTTTTTTTTTTAAATGAAAGGTGTGATTTTTCTATTATGGCTCTTTGTAGATATCAGCCTGGCAAAGCCCTGGCAGAAGTATACCGCTGTGTGTATAAAGTTCGGAGTCGCTTGCTTGCTTGCAAAAACATGGAACTTATTCAAACTAGGTCATCCTCAAGAGACAGATGGGTAAGAATGAAAAATATCTGCTTGATTATAGGATTTTGCTGCATATCGTGAGAAAATATTTATTAATGAAATATTGTATGTACTCTATGTATAATCACTTTCCAATAGTTTCTTCATTCACTCAGATAGAAATTTTGCACTTCATTAAAATTACTTTAAGTTTTTAAAGCATGTTTTCAAATTAAAATGTGGAATATACACCTCTACCCTGATATAACGCGACCCGATATAACACAAATTCGGATATAACGCAGTAAAGCAGTGCACTGGGGTGGGTGGAGGGCTGCGAACTCCAGTGGATCAAAGCAAGTTCAATATAACACGGTTTCACCAATAACGCGGTAAGATTTTTTGGCTCCCGAAGACAGCGTTATATCGAGGTAGAGGTGTATATATACATTTTTAGTAGCCCTCAATTTCAGTAAGTTATTATTCATTATTTATTTAGTACCCATTATTTGAATAAGGTGCCTTACAAAGCTCTTAGCTTAGATAAGACACAGTCTAACTTGGACAAGTTCAGTGCAGGCAATTAAAGATTGAGGCTCAAGGAATGAAAGCAGACAGAATAGTAGTTGTTTAGCAAATGGAGGCTATTTTGAAAAAAAGGATTTAAAATAAGATCTGAAGGCAGAGGAGAAGATGCATAGGAAAAGGAAATGTGGAAAAAATTGTGCAGAATCAAGAGTGGGAGAAGTGGATATAGGAGGAATCAATGGCAGAGATGTAGGCAAGGGCAGACGCTCTAAAATGAAACAAATAATGTTGGGTTGTATATTATATCCTTATTGGTTCTTTTATTTTACTATTCAAGAACAAAGCCAGTTCAACCAATTAATGTTGAAGCCTTTGCTGTCAATGAGTTTTAAGCAGTACGACACTTCAGAATATGCACAGTTTTTGGTAAATCAGATTTTGGACACTTATTACCTTTTGGCAAATTCAGGTTCAGAATGTATCTAGTCTGAATGTTCTTTAACATGGCATAAAATCACAAAGTTTGATTTTCTCTTTAATAAGAAAAATAAATGAAGCTCTTTTAAAATGCAATATAGTTGTAGCCATGTCGGTACCCACCTTGTCACTTTTAAAAGGCAGGCATTGTATGCTTTTTTGTGTTGTGTAGCTGTGGCATGTGCTTCAGGAATGTTCTCAAATCATCAGGTATTTGTAGTAACTTATCCACCTGACAGTAAGTAGCAACTATGAGTTGGAGAGAAAGGGATATGTACACCATGTTATAGCCTCCAACCCATAGATTAATACATTTTAAGGACAGAAGGGACCATTATGATCAAATAGTCTGACCTCTTGCGATAACACAGGCCACAGAACCTCACCCAGTAATTTCTGCATAAAGCTCATAACTTCTGTTTGAGCTTTAGTGTACCTTTTAGAAAGTTATTCAGTCTTGATTTAAAGACTTCAGGGGATGGAGAATCCACCACATCCCTACATAAGTTGTTCCTGTGGTTAATTACTCTCAATTTACACCCTACTTCTAGTCTGAATGTGTTTAGCTTCAGCTGTGAACAGTTGGATCTCTTTTATGCCTTTTTCTGCTGGATTATAGAGCTGTCTACTATCAGAAATCCCTTCCCCGTGTAGGTACTTGTAAATACTCTTAATTTTCTCTTGGGTAAACTAAATAGAATTTCTTAAGTCTTTCACTATAAGAAATATTTTCCAGGTCCTGAATCATTTCTATAACTCTGTTCTGAACCCTTTCCAATTTTTTAACATCCTTTTTCAATTGTGGACACCGGAACTGGTTACAGTACTCCAGTAATGGTCTCACTAATGGGGTTTAGAGAGGTAATACCATCTCTCTGCTCCTACATGATATTTTCCTGTTTATGCATCCGAGGATCCTGTTTGCTCTTTTAGCAGTAGCACCACACTGCGAGCTCTGGTTCAGTTGGCTATCTACCATAACCACTAAATCCTTTTCTGTATTGCTGCATTCCAGGATACTGTCATACTGTTTAGACTTTTTAAATATTCGTCCAACATTAGCTTTTTCCTAGTCCTCTACAACTTCTCCAGTGTTCCAAGATTTGTTAAAAATCAACATTAATTGTTCAGAGAGCTCCTTGTCAATATTTTTTACTCTTTGGTGCAGATTATCTGGTCCTGCTGATTTTAAAAATGATTTTTAATAGCTGCTATTTAAAATCCTCTCTAGTTGCTGATGGACTTGAAAATATTTCCTTATCACTGAAAGATGTGAATATTTCATGCTACTTCTTTCCATGTACAGAATAGAAGTATTTATTGAATACTTAGTTTTACCATCCTTATTTATACCATTGTTAGGGATTTTGTTTGCTCCTGAAACATTTAAAGAATTCCTCATTGTCCTTAACCCTACTGGCCATAGATTTTTCACTGATGCCTTTAAGTTCATTTATCAATTGATTGTTTGTGAACTGGTAATTTGTACTCATTGCTATCTGCTTCCTCTGTTTTCCATTTATTATATATATATATAATTGCTAATTTGACTTCCCTTTTTAACCAGGGTGTTTTTTAAATCAAAGAAGTCGCCTTATGTGATTTCAGAACTGTAGGTGTTTTGGGACATCTAATAAAGCCTTCTTAACGCCCAGTTTTTTCCTTCATTCAGTTTTGTTGATGATTGTTTTCAGCTTTGGGAAACTGGCTCTCTTAAAGTGCAAAGTACATATATAATACTAGTCAAGGCTGTGGTCTATGGTTATCATTATCTCCCTACTATAGTCTTTCATATCCTAAAATTGCTACATTTTGTGTGTGAGAGATAAGTTAACATCTGATCTTGCAGTTCTATGTGTGTTTAACTTCCTAAAAGTGAATGAAAGTTTTGTCAATGTAAGAACTGCAAATTCAGCTCTGTGAATGTGAAAATAAAATGAGTATTTATTGGATGTAATTTTAAACCAACTCAAATACTGGCAATAGAATAAAACCTTATAAGGATCATATGCCATTTAAAGTGAGAGAATTCTTCCCAGTAACGGCATGTTGATGCTATGATGCTGAAGTTTCAAAGTCTGACTCTTGAGCCTAAAACCAAATACCTCATTGTACTATTACATATATACAAAAGAGCTGAGTAACAGTTTCTATAGGAAGCATCACTCTCAATTTCCTAACTTGTATGTATTTAAAGTCTTTGCCATAATATGGCATTAAAGTAGTTTTCTGCATTTGATGTTTGTCGAACTCAATATATACCAATTAATGCCTTCTCATAGGAAAATAACTTTTGTGTTTAATATTTTTTCAACATTACAGTTTTTCATTTGGTGAGAAGTGATTTCACCATGTAACTTAAACAACTTTGTCTAGATGTCAGAAAACCAGGAATCTGCAGATATTGATCCTCAAGAGCATTCTTTTACTCGGACCATTGATGAAGAAGCTGAAATGGAGGAGCAGGCAGAGAGAGACAGAGAAGAGGGGCATCCAGAACAAGAAGATGAAGAGGAGGAAAGAGAGCATGAAGTCATGACAGCCGGAAGTAAGTAGACATTAAATGTAGGAATGCAATTTCATGGTTTCTAGAAAGCACTGTACATTTGTTTAACAAAGGACAAATGAAAAATAAATCTAGAGGTTTTTACTTCAGACATCCAAAATGTCATTGAGTTTATTTGTGTCAAATTTTAGTGTATTCATTGGGTCAAAATATAAGAAATATTCTGCACTTTTTAATAAATGTGTGTGTGTGTATATAGTATCCTTTCTATATGTATATGTATGTAGTAACAGATTGATTTTAAATATCTCTTATTCTAAAGTTTGGAATAAAATTTATTGTTGCTAACATTGGATTGGTTTGGAATTTACTAATGCTGTTGAATGCCTGCTTAAGGAGACCTTTGTAATCACTACTAATGTATGTTTTTCAGTACACTTCATATTTGCACCACCACCTGTAAACTTCATGATAACTGTCTAGATATTTAAATATGGCTTGCAAAGAAAATTGCCAAAATTCCTTCAACTTTGGTAGTTTTTGCTGAATTGGGTTTTGTGCCCAGGCTAAAAGGGATATTCAGCCTGTTAATTAAAAGATTGTGTTTTTTCCTCCTTTGATGAAGCCATATCTAACTGTATTAGAATCACGGAATAGCAGGGTTGGAAGGGACCTCAGGGGGTCATCTAGTCCAACCCCCTGCTCAAAGCAGGACCAATCCCCGGACTGATTTTTGCCCCAGATCACTAAATGGCCCCCTCAAGGATTGAACTCATGACCCTGGATTTAGCAGGCCAATGCTCAAACCACTGAGCTATCCCTCCCCCCTTCAGGGATAGTCAGGTGGCCAGTTTCCATATCAATGTGACATTCCCAATATGCTCTATGCTAGTGACTTATTCCCCTCTCCTCAGGGAGGAGCCTGCCAGGGCTACCCTGACCAAGGGTTAAGTAGAACCTGCATAGCAAACGGCTTCATTTCTGTTCCAGGACTTAACTTTGCTTGAGGGGTGTGGTCTTGGATAAGACTATTTTCTAATTTCTGTTGATTTGTAAGGACTGAGAGGCCTGCCAAACGTCTGGTAGAAGATTCTTCCCAGTGACCCGAAGCTAACAAAAGCCTAGCCTTGTTTTCCTAGAAACAGGCTGGAGCTATAAAGAGACCCCATTTGCTACCAAACCCAGATCCATAGATCCACCAACAGGGTCTTCCAGCTTGCACTGTAGAGGGATAGAGAACTAGACTGGGCCCAACATTTCCCTTAGAAGAACCTACTTGTTTTTGTTTTGCTCCCACAGCACAGGTAGACAGATTAGGATTCTTCTTGGTTTTAAAATAAAAAAGCCCTGTAATTCCTAGACTTCCCATTAAAAGATCCTTCAAAACACGGAGTTTGGGCTATGAAAAGGACCAAGCTTATGGAGGAAAGTGAGACCACAGAGTAGTATTTCCTCTCTGGAGACAAGTCTGAGATTTTGGTCCCAATCCACACAGCTCTAGAGATGTGATTAGAAAAGAATGTCAATAGACAGTTCATCCCAGATGGTTAGAAGAGATGTCCTGAAAATATTACCAGGTGAAGTAATTCAAAACCTGCTATCTGTCTACTTAGATTTCTTTCTTCTGTGGTAAAGGAGCCACAGTCCCTTCTGAAAGGGAGGAGGGGAAGTGGATTCATGTCTCCTGAGGAATTTTGAAGCATCTTCAACAGCCTTGACAGCTTCATGCTCTACCCAAACAATATTAGCATGGACTGATGTACTCCTGAAGATCAGGAAATGTTATAGTCAGGTGGTCTCTCTCTCTAAGATAATTCCAGTAGCTGTTTTTGTTTCCGATTTTTTGCCAGAGCTCTGGGTTTCATCTCTCTTACTTAGACACTGTTGTCTTCAATCCTGGAGTGGTGTTATTCAGGCAAAAACTCTACTACTAGCCTCTAAATATTCGGGAGAAAGATTGTTTGAGAACACCGTAGCAAAGTGACCTCTGAGGAGGCAAGTCCAAAAAGAAATTGGCATCTGCCAAATGATGCTGGAACTGGTACAGGCAATATGGGAGAAAAAAATAGTCCTTTTGTGTCTCCCACTGGAATAGAGATATGACTGAAGGGAAAGCCACTTCTCCAGAGGGAAATGAACAGATCAAAAATCAAATGACCTCGAGAAGATTTTACAGGCTACCCCACTGCCAATACCAGTTCTTCTGCATATCCCCCAGGTGCATACTGCTACACAAATCCCATTGGTTGGTCTGTGGACCTAGATTTGATTGAAAATTGGAAAGTTTATCTTTCTTACTGAAAATTTCTTTTCTCCAAGAATTCAAGTACACAGATGTTGACCAACCAGCACTTGTTTTGGTTAGACTGAAATTTGGTGTGCATTGGAATTTGTGTTGTTTTGGATAATTTGAATGGGATGCATGCTCTGCAGTAAGTTTCACCAGTTTATTGTAAGAATTAGAAATATTTAGTTGGAAGCATTTTCTCTAATTGTCATGCTCTTCTAAGGGACATGGCTAACCCTGCATTGCCACTGATGGACAGTGTTATAGCCAGAAGCAGGCATGCTTAAAAAGCCAGTTATTACTCTTACTTGGTAGCATTTGTTCCTTATTTTCTGAGCCTAACTTTATAATCCCAGGCCATCCTTATACAGTACCATATAAACAGATTTTGTTCTCTAGGAGGTTTCAGCGGTTTGTTTATCATAAGCACAATGCATCCAAGGAATAGCATACTGCCAGCGCCTGCTCTGATCATTGTTATATGGGATGTGTTTTCACCTTAAAAAATAAAATGTGAGTTTTTAAATGGCAGTGTACAAGCTTTCCTGTTTATTCTGGCTCTTTGAAGGTATTCAGTGGAGTGAAAGAATTTTGATCATTCCCTTTCTTGCTCCCTCTTAAGTAATTAGATTACAGTGTACTGCTGAAGGAATTGATTAGCAGCATGTCAGATTTTACTATTCCCTTCATTTTAAATTTAACATTGTAAATGCTAGACTAAGTAATTAGTCTATGTTTGTTAACTTGTTAATGGATCCTTTTTTTACTGTTAGGAAAAAAATTGTTCTATTTTCCACTTGTCGATGCCAATGTTTGGCCTAAACTGAAGATGACTATTTTATTATAATTTAGCTTTGCCTAGAAGTTAAGACCTTGTTTTTGTGTTGCATGTTACAGAAATATTTCAATGTTTCCTATCAGCCCGTGAAGTAGCTCGCAGTCGGGATCGAGATAGGATGAACACTGGAAATGGGACTAGAGTTGATGATCAGCCTCCTCAGTCCCAACAGGAACGGAGAGTTAGCACAGATCTTCCGGAGGGTCAAGATGTGTACACTGCTGCATGCAACTCTGTGATCCATAGATGTGCCTTGTTGATCTTAGGAGTAAGCCCTGTTATTGAAGAGCTCCAAAAACGAAGGGAGGAAGGACAGTTACAGCAACCTTCAACTAGTACACCTGAAGGGATTGGACTCATGACTAGGTGGGATTCATTAACTGTTTAAAGTAGTTAATTTTCCTCTAGTTCTTTCCAAAAATATTTATTAAAATTTAGTAGATAACCCTTGAAGGTAAATTCAGGGTATGACAACAAAGAAAAAGAATTCAAGGCTTTAGATAAAACAACACTGATGCTTGGGTTCAGAGGGAAAGTGGTGTCTCAATTTTTCATAAAAGAACCCAACATGATACGGGCAACCTAGATATAGTACGATATACTTGAAACAGTTTGATTTTTTGAAATTGAGTATAGCTGTGTGGACTCATCATAATGAAATCCAGATCATCTAGGATTTAAAATAATTTGATTTGTTGAAAAATTCATATTCATTAGTTTGACAAGAGTTTTTGTTTTGTTCTTTTGTTTATATTTGTTGTATGTATTGGGATTTTACATATAGTGTTAGCTAAAGATTACACTGCTTATACCCAAAATTTGGGGTTTTAAAAGAAAGTAATAACATAGACAGACCCTAAAAACCCAATGTGAATAGAAATGTTTTTCATGATTTTAAAAAAAAACAAAGTAAATATTTCCTGGAAAACAAAGAATTTTGTTAGCCAGATGCATGAAAACCAGAAAGGAAGGCAACTAGTTTCATTGTCTAAATTGGAGTGAAACAGCATGTGACGTAAACAGTATAAATTCTGGTAGTCGAGTGTATTTTAAAAAATATTTAATTTTAATAATCTAAGGTATTGCTAGTAACACAGATGTAGTTTTTTAATCTATCTTGACTTTGTCCTTTTTAACATCTGTCACACTGCTCAGTATAGTTATACTAAAAGCCTCTCAGTGTTTTTAGCTTTTCTTAGACTGTTTCACATTAAACTGTATTTAAACTGAAATTTTAATAGGAATTTATAAAGAAGACTTTTTAATTTCACTTCCATTTTTATTCTTTTTGACTGTTTGCTGGGAGTCCAGTCATTAAAACATGGGCAGCTGTGTCTGGTGGTGGTGTCAAAGTGGCTTTCATCTTCAGCATATCGACCTTAGGATTCACTTAATGGGTGGGTCTTAAATGAATACAGTGCCTTTCCTTGTCTGTTGCCATGTCCCCTCTGCTAGACATCTAAGTGTTTCTGCATACTGAACATTATTGTATATAACACTTACCGAAGAGCTCAGGGAAATTAATCATCTCAGGCTGCTGTCACATCTGCTGACCAGCAAGAGTGCTGAGGAGCAATAATATATGCTAATAGAGGGTATTAGTAAACATTTGCAAGCCCTTTCACATCTTATTCCTGTCTCCTTTTGGCCTTGAGACAATCCTCGTTAGACTTCTCCCAAATAAAGTTGTGTTGCCAGCTGAATCAATATTTGACTATCAGTGCTTACTTTTGTGTCTGATATAAACATTAATGGTGATACAGGTAGGTAGTATACACACTTTTTATGTTCATATACAAAGTTTAGTTTCTGAATATTATACCCTGAAATTAATATTTGTAGCAGAGACTTTGTACAACAACTTATGGCTGCTAATTTACTTTAGTTTTGTATTCTACAAAGAGCATTTGTGAAATAATTTTCTCTTTTATATGCGTATGTTTGTGAGGCAGGAGTGAAAGTCTTACTGCAGAGAGTCGTTCAACCCATGCTAGTTCAAACTATAGGCTGATCAAATCAAGGAGTGAATCTGATTTATCTCAGCCTGAATCAGATGAAGAGGGTTACTCACTGGTAGGTAAAACTAACTTGATGTTTTATACAGTTTCAGTCTTACATCTGTATTTTTTCAGATATAAAAGATATCTTTAACATGTACCATTTTGCTTAGAAGCATTATGAATTTGCAGTGGATATACAGAGGAGACCACTGCAAACCACCCACATTGCTATTGGGGTAACAAATGATTGCACAAAAATGAACTTTAAAATGATTATAGGTTAGTTTAGGTTGTTTTTCTGTTGTTCATGAGTAAGGCTACATTTTAGTCATGGGTATTTTTATTAAAAGTCACAGACAGGTCATGGGCAGTAAACAAAAATTCACGGCCCGTGACCTGTCCATGACTTTTACTATATACTACTGACTAAAACTTGGGGGTGGTGGTGCTCAGAGGCGCAGCCCGGGAAGAGGGTTGGCAGGGCTGGGGCAGGCTCCCTACCCGGCTCCTGAGCTCCACATGCTGCCTCTGCTCTGCCCCAAGCCCTGGTTCTGCAGCTCCCATTGTCTGGGAAATGCAGCCAATGGCAGCTGCAGGGGCGATGCCTGCTGACAGAGGCAGCACATGGAGCTAGGCACTGAGGGTGGGGAGCGCCCTCCTCCCCTCCAGGTAAGCACCGCCTTGCACCCCAATCCCCAGCCCTGAGCCCCCTCACACCCAAACTCCTGCTGCTGCGGGTGGGGGGAGACTGCCCCAGCAGCAGCCCATGCTCCTGGCCTGGAGGCTGCCAGAGTTGCTCAGGTGGCCCCCAGGCCTGCCACACCAGCCACTGCAGAAGTCACGGAGGTCAGGGAAAGTCACAGAATCCGTGACCTCCCTGACATTCTGACAGGTGTCAGAATCCGTGACACCTCCCTTATTCGTGAGCAGTAGTGACATTTACACAGCCAAAGCTATGCACTACAGTTTTTTTTCCCCCAAAGGCTTAGAAATCTTGTTAAATGAAGAATTGGAGTATTCTGAGGAACATAATTTTAGATTTACATGTCTCCCAGACTAGCATGCTCATGTGGATCATGAAGTTTTCTTAAGAGTCTTTCCCCTTTTTTTTTTAAATTATGGCAGTTACAGTAATTATTTCTTCAGAAATGTGGTATGTTCTCTGTCGTGTTATTTAAAACTCAGATTGTTTTAACTAAAATAAAATGCTTTGCTTTGTCTCGTTTCACTTAGTACTGAAAAGCTTTAAGAAAGCCTAAATCTTGAGATACTTTTTCTTGTACAATTAGATAGAGAAATGAGGTTTTGTATTAATTCTTCTAAATCTAGAGTGGAAGACGAAATGTTGATTTGGATTTGGCATCCTCACATAGAAAGAGGGGTAAGTTTTTATTAATATATTGGTGTAAACTAGTACATTTTAAACTTGCTTTCAGTGTTTTTAAAAGTACCTTTAGATTCACATGAAATAACTTGTTTCTGAAGTATCATATATATGATCTTAGCTCATTAGAATGGTTCATGAAAATTGTTCTCTTATTTTAAAAAAATAAGAATTTTTAAAAATTACTGTTGACCATAAATAACCACTCTTTGATCATGTATTTGTGTGGCAAAGATGTCTGATTGGTAAGTTCTAGAACGCACTGTATATATCTTTTCCTAGTGGGATATTTCTTAGGAGCTAGTGAGAGCTGTTTTATTAATTTAAATGCACTATAGAGGATAAAGGTGTTAGCACAACTCAATTACTGTCCAACGTTAAACAAGGTCTGGGGATTGACATACAGAGTCCTCAGCCTGCTTAATACCGTGCCAAACACATTATAAAACTCAGACCAAACTTAAGAAATTTATTGATTGAAACACACAAAAGGAAAATGAGGTAAAAAGCATTAGAACTTAAATTGATTGTTTATCCAAAACAAACTTAATCAAAACCTATCAAAGTCCTTTCTGGGGACAGTGAATATTGGTTAAAGTCTCTTATGCGGTCTAACAGTCCTTCCTGGTCAAGGAGAAAGTTCTGCTGTTCAGTTCTGAATTGAGAATGATAGTCATTTTCCTGCCTTAGACAAAACAGACACACACAGAAGGGAGAGAATAAATAGGATAGTAAAGATGGGGGAAATATGGATTTTGTTGATGTTCTCAGGGTATAGGGTGGCTGCTCTGTCACAGATGGATGCTTTGGGTTGGTAGGTATGGAGAGTAATGGAAGGTGGAGGCACACATCAGAGCCCTAGGAGGACTCCTGTTAGGGCCTTAGTGGGGCTCCGGGTGATCGCTACTTCCCACCACCCAACACAGATGTAATGAGGTTGAGTGGTGTCCGCAAAAGAGAAACTAACAACTAATTATTTCTTAAGAAAGGTTTTTAATGACTTATGACTATAAAGGCAACACAGACAGAATGTGCCTAATGACAATGTGCCTAATGACTTTAATTTTAGTAGCCTTAACCTATTTATAACTTTATCTAATCAATTTATAAACTTTTATTGACTTTTATGATAACTTGATGGTAACTTATACTGAAGACAGGCACAGCGGCTTGCAAAACTACTATGATTTATAAACTAGTAACTTTACCAACGCTGTACCTGTTTCCAGCAAGGCACAAAACATATACAGTTACTATATATTGATTAAACCTATAGTATTAATACAGACTTAAGATTAACCAGCTCGAGCATCACCAGACCGTTTTAATTCATACCTCACCCTGCTTTCGTCCAAAGATACGTTACCTTTCAGTTGACCATTTCCTGCACTGGCCAGGTACAGATAGTCAGCGAAGCGCAAGTCCCTTTGGTTCAGGGGGTGTATGTGAGCCTGACAAAGAGCAATCTCTTTTAGGTCAACAACACACACACACACTTGCGCCTCTGCATCTTATTTATACGATATTTGCTGGCCGTGCTTCAAAACAAGTCAACCAATCAAGGTGGCCAAATATTCCAGGGTGGCATTTGTGGTTGTTTTGAACTTATGAACTGTGCACCTGTGCCCAGCTCATCTCTTCTGTATGTGGCTAGTTGTGGTCAATTTGCTAGACTCAAAAATGCTTGGTTCAGCTTAAAGAGGTATTTGGTTGCAGAGCATAGTAACCACAAGTCTGTATCTACCTTGACAGAGTTTCCTTTTTGGTCTATAAAGCTTTCTAGATAGATTATGCTTATGCTTGCAGGATTTAACTGTACTCGCTTCTTACAACTTCCGGAAGTTTGAGGCCTAACAGTACTTAGCCTGACACTAATTGACAAGGCTTATGCACATTAATCACAGTAGGTTAATCATGACAGCTGTGGCTGTGGACGCCAGCTCACCAAACTCATCAGGGACATCATCTGATTGGTCTGGTCAGGTCCCTTTCCTTCCCTGGTTCTCAGGCTGAGCAGAGCTGTATGGACCATCTCATCACAGTGCCACAGTGCTGGCACTGTGCAGTACGATTGATTTCAGGATCCAGTTAAAAACGGAGAGAGAGCAGGATAGAGGTAGGACAGGAGGAAGATAAGGAGCAAAAAGGAGCACCTGAGGGAGGAGAAGACAGCGGGATCTAAAGTTTCAGGTTGGCATCCTTTCTGGTGCAGCGATCATGGTCAAGCATGCCCCATGGAATATCAAGGTCTGACGTCATGGCAACAATCCTTCCATCACAGCAGCAGTGATGATAAAAAGTTCTTCTCACTGTTCTTCCTGACAGTGTCTTTTTAAGGGCTTCAGAAAGGAGTGATGAATGAAATAGCCCATCTCATTATTTTCTGGTCCTCTTGTTCACCAGAACTTCTTGCATCCGAAGAAGTGGGTATTCACCCACGAAAGCTCATGCTGCAAAACGTCTGTTAGTCTATAAGGTGCCACAGGATTCTTTGCTGTGTTAAGATTATATCAATAAACTTTTTGTTTAAATTAATTCAGTCTTTCTCTCTCCTTTTCACATCTTTTCTTAAATAGTTTTATATAATAGCTCATTGTGGCAATTCATGAACCTTTATCCATTTTTCACAAGTTGAGCTTACAATTAGGGTAAATTTGTAGGTCCATTTATTACAACATGAATTCAGCCGTTTTTAGAGAGTTTTCATTCTACTTTCATTCTACTTTCACTCACTTTCTGAAACCAGCAAGAAGAAACTAATGAGGGATGTTCATCTTTCTATAGTGAAGTTGTATATCCTGATGCTTATAATAAATTTTTGTCATAGAATGCAGTTCAGAGCCTTCAGAACTCTAACCCAGAAGATGAATGGCACTTGATTTGGAAGAGGTTAGGAGTGCAATTTTCTGTTTACTATAAATGTAAGTCCAAGTATGCGGTTCTTCTAGTTGATATCATATCAGTCTGAAGAATCTTAATGGTTTTCTTTCTCAAGACTATCAAAGAGTCATCTTGGAAGTAATGGAGGGAACAAAGCATATGTCTTGTCTTTAAAGGGGAGAACATAACATAAGAACGGCTGTACCGGGTCAGACCAAAGGTCCATCTAGCCCAGTATCCTGTCTACCAACAGTGGTAGCGATGTATGTGTCACAAGAGTGAACAGCTGAATCTAAAATAATTTTAGTTTAGTGTTTGATCTCTGCTAAGGGCTTGGAAACTAATTTTGTAGTTAAGATGTATGTGGAGTTTGGGGAAGCTTGAATATTCTAGAGAGAGTAAGGTAAACTTTAGTATTATTCTGGTTAGTTGATAGCTCTTTCCTAGTTATGAGGGAGAATATTTAGAGAGATCATTTGTTAGCATGTAGTGTAGATGCGATAAATTGATCCCTGATCGCTTTTCCATCAACTCCTGTACTCCACCGAGGCGAGAGGCGGAAGTGGAGTCGATGGATGAGCGGCGGCAGTCGACCTCGTGCCGTGAGAATGCAAGGTAAGTCGACCTAAGATACTTCGACTTCACCTACGCTATTTTCCGTGCCTCCCCCAAGTGTAGACCAGGCCTAAGTGGGATAAGATTCATATTTGGAATATTGGCATAGATGGGGATGGCTTAATCACGAAAGAGAGGCGCAGAAGAAAAAGGGAGTAAAATATATACAAGAATATATACACTTGTTCTGAGGTCCAGAAGGAGGTCAGAGGCAGACCAGTTAAAAGCCTCTGGGTAAAGATAAAAGGGAAAAAACAGGTGATGTCATGGTAGTGGTCTAACTATAGAATACCAAATCACGGGGATGAGGCACTTCTGGAACAAATAACAGAAATATCCAAAACACAAGACCTTGTAGTAATGGGTGACTTTCACTACCCAAACATCTGTTGGAAAAGTAATACGGCAAAATGCAAAATTTCCAATAAGTTCTTGGTGTGTATTGGGGACAACTTTTTGTTTTAGAAAGTGGAGAAAGTAACCAGGGGGACAGCCCTTTTAGACTTGATTTTGACCAACGGGGAAGAATTGGTAATGAATTTGAAGGTGGAAGGCAATTTGGATGAAAGTGACCATGAAATGATAGATTTCATTGTTTGAAGAAAAAGAAGAAGTGAGAGCAGCAGAATAAGGACAATGGACTTCAAAAAAGCACTCGGAGAACTGGTAACTAAGATCACATGGGAAGAAAATCTAAGGGAAAAAGTTCAGGAGACATTATTAAATGCATAACTGCAAATTATCCCGATGAGAAGGAAAGATAGGAATCGTAAGAGGCCAATGTGGCTACATTAGGTGTTCTTTAATAACTTGAAAATCAAAAAGGAATCCTACAAAAATTGGAAACATGGCTGAATTTTTACGGAGGAGTACAAAAGAATAGCACAAGTATGTAGGGACAAATTCAGAATGGTTGAGGCACAAAATGACTTACATGTACCAAGGGACATAAAAGGCAATAAGAATAGGTTCTTTTAAATACAAGAGAAGCAAGAAAGACTACAGAAAGTGTTGGTCCTCTAGCTAGTGGGTAAGGAGAGCTAACAACTGATGACATTAGGTACTGAACACTTCAGCCATCTTATTTTGCTTCAGTCTTCACTAAAAAGGTTAAAGGTGACCCAGATACTCAACACAATTATTATTAACAACAAGGGGGAAGGAACACAAGCCAGAATTGGGGAAAAATAGCTTAAACAATATTTAGATGTATTCAAGTGAGCAGGACCAGATGGAATTCATCATAGAGTACATAAGGGAACTAGCTGAAGCAATCTCAGAAATGTTAGCAATTATTTTGAGAACACATGCATGACAGTTGAAGTCCTAGAGGACTGGAGGAGGGCAAAAATAATACCTTTCTATAAAAAGGGGAACAAAGAGGACTAAAAAAGAATGAGGAGTACTTGTGGCACCTTAGCCCTGGTCTACACTATGAGTTTAGGTCAAATTTAGCAGCGTTAGGTCAATTTAACTCTGTACCCGTCCACGTGACCAAGCCTATTTTGTCGACTTAAAGGACTTTTAAAATCCATTTCTGTACTCCTCCCTGGTGAGGGGTTTAGCGCTAAAATCAACCTCGCTGGGTCAAATTTGGGGTAATGTGGATGCAATTCAATGGTATTGGCCTCCGGGAGCTATCCCAGAGTACTCCATTGTGACCTCTCTGGTCAGCGCTCTCAACTCAGATGCACTGGCCAGGTAGACAGGAAAAGTCCCAGGAACTTTTGAATTTCATTTCCTGTTTGGCCAGCGTAGCGAACTGATCAGCACAGGTGACCATGGAGTCCCAGAATCGCAAAAGAGCTCCAGCATGGACCAAATGGGAGGTACTGGATCTGATTGCTGTATAGGGAGAAGAATCAGTGCAGGCAGAACTCGGTTCCAAAAGATGAAATGCCAATATATTTGCCAAAATCTCCAAGGGCATGATAGACAGAGGCTACAACAGGGACACACAGCAGTGCCACGTGAAAGTTAAGGAGCAGAGGCGTCCAAAAAACAAAGGATGCAAACGGTCGCTCTGGGTCAGAGACCCATACATGCTGGTTCTATGATGAACTGCATGCAATTCTAGGGGTGACCCCTACTACTACCCCACCACTGTCCATGGACACCTGCAAGGGGGGAGTCTCACGCAACAGGGATGAGGAGTTTGAAGATGAGGAGGAGGAGGAGGAGGTTGAGGATAGCGCACAGCAGGCAAGCGGAGAATCCCTTCTCCCCGGCAGCCAGGAACTGTTCATCACCCTGGAGCCAATACCCTCCCAAGGCGGGCTCCCGGACCATGAAGCCAGAGAAGGCACCTCTGGTGAGTGTACCTTTTGTAAATGTAATACAGGGTTTAAACGCAAGCATGTTTAATGATTAATTTACCATGCCAAGCCAGTAGCAAGTAGTCTGGAATCATTGCAGAACAAAACCTTGCAGTGAATGGGTCCAGACGTTGGTGGCATTCAAGCAACATCCGTTCTTTATCTCTCTCTGTGTTAGCCTCAGGAGAGTGATATCATTCATGGTCACCTGGTTGAAATATGGGAAATTTGTTTAAGGGAACTGTAACCGGGTCCTTTCCTGGGCTGCCCCCCTGCTGAGCTCTGGGCTCCCTCAATAAAGCACTGTGAGGCTTTTCTTGCTGCAGCACCCGTGGCTTTTATTTACATACAGTTCCCACCACCGGCGATACTATTTACAAATACACACAGGTCTTCCTATTTCCTCTGTTACAGGGAGTCTCCCTTCAGCCTGGAGACTGTCCCTTCCCTGGCCATTCCCTGCACTGGCTGCCAGCCAGCCTTTATAGCTCTCCTACTAGCAGGCCCACAGGTGCAGCCAGTTCCAGAGGCCAGGCACCAGACTTCTCCCCAGCCCCAATCTATTTCTGCTGATTGGGGCTGGCTGAGCAGGGGCTAATTAGGTGCCTTTGCACCAGCACCCTGCTACAGGAACGTTCAGAGGTGCCCGTTCCTGCTGGGCTGTTTGTCTTTGGCTGAAAATAAATCAGCCTTGCTGTTAACCATCTGGTGGTGGGGGGGGCTGTTCATGCTGAGCTGTTCGCGTTTGGCTAACAGGGATCTTCCCTGATATTAGCCACGCAAGGGTGTGTGTGTGTGTGTGTGTGTGTGTGTGAAGCGATCATCCCAGAGAATTGGGTGTGTGTGTGGGGGGGTGGATTGTGCTGCACATTCACCCTAAAACTGCAGCCCTTCCTTTTAAATGGCGAACCCAACGGGCTTTGCTTGGTGTCGAAAGGAGGATGCTCCTGTTTGAAACTGTTCCCATGTATTATGAAGGTTGAAGAAGCTGAAACCCTTTGCCTTATCATGGCTGCCTGCAAGCTGAATTCTGTTGCCCAGACAAGCATGTGTGATGTCTCACACCAAACCAGCAGGCATTCAGTATAAGAGGCAAAATGCGACCTTGTACCAAAAGCACATGTGCTATGTAATGTGGATCACTTGATTCAATGTGAAATAGGCTTCCCTTTGTTCTCTAAAATGTATCTTTTTAAATACTACTCTCCCTTTTTTTCCTACCGCAGCTGCAAATGTTTCTGTGCTCCCCCTATCATCTCTGTCCCAGAGGCTAGTGCAGATTAGAAGGTGAAAAAAACGTACTCGCGATGAGATGTTCTCAGAGCTCATTCAGTTCTCCCGCACTGAAAGAGCTCAGCAGAATGTGTGGAGGCAAACAGTGGCAGAGTCCAGGAAAACATTAAATGAACGCGATGAGAGGAGGGAGGAGCATGCTGAGAGGAGGCAGGATGCAATGCTGAGGCTAATGGGGGAAGCAAACTGACATGCTCAGGCATCTGGTGGAGCTGCAGGAAAGGCAGCAAGAGCGCAGACCGCCGCTGCAGCCCCTGTATAACCGCCTTCCGTCCTCCCCAAGTTTCATATCCTCCTCACCCAGATGCCCAAGAATGTATGTGGGAGGGAGGCTACGGGCACCTAGCCACTCCACCCCAGAGGATTACCAAAGCAACAGAAGGCTGGTATTCAATATGTTTTGAACTGTATTGTGGCCTTGTCTTTCCCTCTTTTACTCATCCACCACCCCACCCAGTGCTTCCCTCCTCACCCACCCCTCCCAGGCTACCTGGCGAGTTTTCCCCCTTGTAACAGGGTCGTCGCATCACCCTGCCGCGCCTGCTGGTCGGTCGTCCGTCCCGTCCTCGGTCCGGCCTGGGCGCCCGGCAGGCTGGTGACCCCGCTGGTTCTCTCTGCCCCCCCGCCTCCCTGGACCCGGTGCCCGCTATCTATAATGGGGCCCCCCCCAGGGGACCCCATCGCTACTACCCGCCTTGCTCTCAGTGGTGTGTCATAGCCCAGTCATGGTTCAGCCCACCACCCTGGGCACTGCAGACTGCAGTATCACCACTCATCACAGGTGGGGGTTTGCTACCTGCTGCCCTGCCTTGCCCCCTGCTGCCCCTGCAACCCCCTCAGCCCTCTGCTGGCACTGCTAGGCCCTGGCCTGCTAGGCTGCCTCCCGGCTCCTCCTCCCTCAGCCTGCCAGCCCCCCAGCCAGCCTTCAGCCTCTCAGCAGCCTCTCCCCAGCTCTCTGGCTCTCTCTGGAGCTCTTCTCTTCTTCTGGAGAGAGACTCTCTTCTCCCTCCTCCATCCCCAGGGCTTCAGCCAGCCCAGGCGTCAGCCCAGCCCACCAGGCTCTCCAGCTCCAGCCTTTTACCCCTATTTGTGTGATGATTTAATAAAGAAGGCATGATTTGGATACAATAATGACTTTATTGCCTCTGAAACTGGTGATCAAAGGGCGGAAGGGCTTACAGGGAAGTAGAGTGAACTAAGGGGGCAGGTTTTCATCAGAAGAAACAAAGAGAACTGTCACACCGTAGCCTGGCCAGTCATAGAACTGGTTTTCAAAGCTTCTCTGATGTGCAGGGATCCCAGCTGTGCTCTTCTAATTGCCCTGGTGTCTGGCTGCATGTAATCAGACATCAGGCGATTTGCCTCAACCTCCCACCCCGCCGTAAATGTCTCCCCCTTACTCTCACAGATATTGTGGAGCGCACAGCAAGCAGCAATAACAATGGGAATATTGGTTTCGCTGAGGTCTAACCTAGTCAGTAAACTGCGCCAGCGCGCTTTTACATGTCCAAATGCACATTCTACCACCATTCTGCACTTGCTCAGCCTATAGTTGAACTGCTCCTTACTACTGGCCAGGCTGCCTGTGTATGGCTTCATGAGCCATGGCATCAAGGGGTAGGCTGGGTCCCCAAGGATAACTATAGGCATTTCAACATCCCCAATGGTAATTTTCTGGTCTGGGAAGTAAGTTCCTTCCTGCAGCTGTTCAAACAGACCATAGTTCCTGAAAATGGGAGAATCATGCACCTTTCCCAGCCATCCCACGTTGATGTCTGTGAAACATCCCTTTTGTGATCCACCAGTGCTTGCAGCATCATTGAAAAGTACCCCTTGCGGTTTACGTACTGGCTGCCAAGGTGGTCCGGTGCCAAGATAGGGATATGTGTTCCATCTATCACCCCACCACAGTTAGGGAATCCCATTGCAGCAACGCCATCCACTATGATCTGCATATTTCGAAGAGTCACTATCCTTGATAGCAGCTGGTCAATGATTGCTTTGGCTACTTGCAGCACGGCAGCCCCCACAGTAGATTTGCCCACTCCAAATTGATTCCCAACTGACTGGTAGCTGTCTGGCATTGCAAGCTTCCAGAGAGCTATCACCACTGGCTTCTCAGCTGTGAGGGCAGCTCTCATCTTGGTATTCTTGCACTTTAGGGCAGGGGAAAGCAAGTCACAAAGTTCCATGAAAGTGCCCTTACATATGCGAAAGTTTTGCAGCCACTGGGAATCATCCCAGACCTGCAACATTATGCGGTCCCACCAGTCTGTGCTTGTTTCCCGGTCCAGAATCAGCGTTCCATGGCATGAACCTGCCCCATTACCACCATGATGTCCAAATTGCCAGGGCCCATGCTTTGAGAGAAGTCTGTATCAATGTCCTCATCACTATCGTGATCGCGCTGTCATCGCCTCCTCGCCTGCTTTTGCAGGTTCTGCACATACTGCAGGATAATGCGCGAGGTGTTTACAATGCTCACAGCAGCAATGAGCTGAGCAAGCTCCATGCTTGCTGAGGTATGGCGTCTGAAGGAGCGCAGGAAAGCAGAGTTGCAGCGAAATCGGTGGATAACGACGGATGCCACAAGAATAGATATTTATACAGAATGACGAGAAGACCTGCAAGGTGGATTCATGGCAGCAGGAGGGCAGAGTTGCAGCGGAAGCGGTGGAGGACGACGGTTAGCACCGCGCACATTTTCCAAGGAAGAACACACATACCCGGGATCCCATGACAGACAACATGGAGAAATTTGCTATTGAGGCAATAGCTGCAGAGCAGAGTTGCAACAGAAGCAGTGTCTGATGACGGTTAGCAGTCCTACTGCACCATCTGCTGACAGCAGCACCTAGGACACAACAGTGGCTGTGTTGGTGAGCTGAGCTGAGTGGGCTGCATGCTTGCTGTGGTATGGCGTCTGCGCGGAAAACAGGCGCAAAATGATTGTCTGCCGTTGCTTTCACGGAGGGAGGGGAGACTGACGACATGTACCCAAAACCACCTGCAACAATGTTTTTGCCCCATCAGGTGTTGGGAGCTTAACCCAGAATTCCAATGGGCGGTGAAGACTGCGGGAACTGTGGGATAGCTACCCACAGTGCACCACTCCATAAGTCAATGATAGCCATGGTAGTGAGGACGTACGCCTCCAACTTAATGTGCTTAGTGTGGACATACGCAATTGACTATATAAAATTGATTTCTAAAAATTGACTTCTATAAAATCGACCTAATTTCATAGTGTAGACATACCCTTATAGACTAACAAATTTATTAGGGCGTAAACTTTCGTGGGCTAAAACCCACTTCATCAGCTGCATGCAGTGGAATACAGTAGGAAGATATATAGATAGATAGATAGATATCTATATCTATATCTATATCTATCACCCATTTTTTCAGTGTGTGTGTGTGTGTGTGTGTGTGTGTGTGTATATATATATATATATATATATATATATATATATATATATATATATTTTTCTCCTGCTGATATATATATACACACACACACAGACCATGAAAAAATGGGTGTTGCCCTACCAACCCTAACAAGACTTATCATTTAAGGTGGGCTATTATCAGCAGGAGAAAAAAAAACTTTTGTAGTGATAATCAGGATGGCCCATTTCAAACAGTTGACAAGAAGGTGTGACTAACAGTAGGGGAAAAATTAGCTCAATTTAATGGTGTCCAGTTTGCAAATTAATTCCAGTTCTGCAGTTTCTCATTGGAGTCTGTTTCTGAAGTTTTTTTGTTGAAGGATTACTACTTTTAGGTCTGTAATTGAGTGTCCAGGGAGGTTGAAGTGTTCTCCAACTGGTTTTTTAATGTTATAATTCTTGACGTCTGATTTGTGTTCATTTATTCTTTTGCATAGAGACTGTCTGGTTTGGCCAATGTACATGGCAGAGGGGCAGTGCTGGCACATGATGGCATATATCATATTGGTATATGTGCAGGTGAATAAGCCCCTGATGATGTGGCTGATGTGATTAGGTCCTATGATGGTGTAGCCATTATATGTATGTGCACATATGTGCTGTCGCTTGCCAGATTCCACTTGCTCCCTGTCCAAGTATTATACAAACAAATGAATCACACTCCTGCCCCCATTCATGTGGGAGTTCAAATGGTGACCTTGAACTTGAAAAAGGGGATACTCTTTTCAGTCTCTTTCCCAGCAACAAAGCTGGTCACAGATGCCTTAGGGACAGATTGAGGCACCTACCTGAACCACCTTCAGATGCAAGGCACATGGTCTCATAATCATCTGAAGGACCATATAAACCTCTTGGAACTAAGAGCCATCCGACTAGCCTGCACTGCTTTCCTACTTGTTCTTTGGAACTCTACTCTGCAGATCCTGACGGACAACGCTTCAGCTATGTACTATGTAAACAAACTAAGTGCTCAATTATCCATTTGTCTGGAAGCAGTCGAGTTATGGGAGTAAGTTCCATCAGCACAGAGGGAGGCTGCTAGCTCTACACCTTCCAGTAGTCAGCAATGACCTGGTGCACTTATTGAACAGAAACATAGTAACTAGACATGAGTGGTCACTGCATAAATCCATCTAGGTCCAATATTCTGCCAGTAGGAGACCCCCTCCATAGGTCTGTTCGCTATAGCAGACAATGCCATGTGCTGGGACTTCTGCTCTAGAGGCAGGGTGAGTCCAAGCTCCCTTCCAGATGTCTTTTCTTTGATAGTCTCAAGGACTCCTGTATGCCTTCCCACCTATCTCCCTGATTCCCTGTGATAATATCCAACATCAGATGGGACAAATTTACAGTCATTAAGATAGCTGCCTACTGGCCAAGTCAGTTTGTCTATTGCATTTCCTCCAGATGTCCAGACCACCACCTATATACCTTCCCACCTGTCCAGACATAATATCATAAAACCAGGGTAAAATACTGCACTGAGATCCATAATCTTTACAGATGATAGCCTGGATGTTGGCTGGATAAATAGGACTGAAAGAGACTGCTTCTAACAAGTTCAGGAGATTTCTTTTACTAAGCTGGAAACCTTCTGCCAGGTAAACTTACTCCTCAGAGTGGAAAAGATTCCTATGTGGGCAGCCCAAAACAATATGAATGCAGTAGAGGCCTCAATACCAAAGGTTCTGGAGTAGATGCTGCTCCTGAAGCAGGCAGGACTAGCATTTAGCTGTTTTAGGAAATGTTTACACTGCAGATGAGGTTTCATTCCCAGCACAGGTGGACAAACTCATGCTAGCTCACATTGAGCTAGCTTGCTAAAAATGGTAGTGTGGATGTTGTGGCCTCTGCTGGCTGCTTGAGCCAGCTGCTCGAGGTTGGACTCGTAGGGTTGTGTGGACCTGGTGTTTAGTGGGCTTTGACGTGGGTGGTAGGCTGAACTGCTGCCAGTGC
This sequence comes from Mauremys reevesii, assembly GCF_016161935.1. Classification (NCBI taxonomy): domain Eukaryota; kingdom Metazoa; phylum Chordata; order Testudines; family Geoemydidae; genus Mauremys; species Mauremys reevesii. Next base: position 33,213,296 of record NC_052632.1, on the reverse strand, counting down.
CGCAATGTCCACATAGCTGTATTTATCATGCTAGCTCAAGCTTAGCTAGCACAAGTCTGTCTACCCATGTTGGAATCACACTTGCCAGCTACATTCTAGACATACCCTCAAAGTCCACCTGGCAGCGATATCAGTGTGCTGTGTTCCAAAACGATCACATTTAATCTTCTGACAACCTGTGGGGTTGAGATTCCTCAAGGACCTTCTTCAGATCTGCCCTCCAAGTAGAGACCTGACTCTCGGATGGGACCTCGACATCTTCTTACAGATCATGGAGCCTCCTTTCAGAACATTATCAGATGCTCGATATACCATCTTACCATCAAGATGGTCTTTCTCATGACCATCACATCAGTGTGGAGAGTCAGTAAGCTCCTGGCTCTTAAGTCTGTATATATCCTTCCAAAGGCAAAAGATGTTGATGAAATAACACACTAAGTTCTTCCTTAAAGTGGTTTCAGAATTCCATTGGAATCCGTCTGTCTTCTTACTAGTTTTCTTCCTGAAGCTGCACTCTTTGCCAGGAGAAAAAAAGCCTAATTATCTGGATATTTCCAGGGCCTTGCTCTGTTACCTCAACAGTACCAATCATTTCAGGCTCTCTCCCTCTTTGTGGTCATATCCAGCACATCAAAGGCCAAGCTATTTAATCCCAGAGAATCTTGAAATGAATCACATGGCATATTTCCACCTGCTGTCAATTGGCTGGCAAGCTTCTCTCTCCAAACATCAAGGCTCGCTCCACCATGGCACAAGCAATGTCCTCAGCCTACTGGTCCTGCTAGTGAAGGCAGAGGGCTGGACTCAATGACCTTTCAAGGTCCCTTCCAGTTCTAGGAGATTGGTATATCTCCAATTATTACCTTATTACACTACAAGAGTAGTTCGATTCAACTTAATTCAAATTTGTGGAATCGACCTTACGAAGTCGAATTTGTGTATCCACACTAAGGACAGTAATTCGACTTTGTGATTCCACACTAACGGGTCCAGCGTCGACTTTGGAAGCGGTGCACTGTGGGAAGCTATCCCACAGTTCCCGCAGTCCCCGCTGCCCATTGGAATGCTGGGTAGAGCCCCCAATGCCTGCTGGGGGAAAAAATGTGTCGAGGGTGGTTTTGGGTAACTGTCATCATTGAACCGTCAATCCGTCAATCCCTCCCTCCCCGGAACCGCCTGCGGGCAATCTGTTTGTGCACTTTTCTGGTCAGTGACAGCGCGGACGCCACAGCACTGCGAGCATGGAGCCCGCTGCAATTATGGCCGTTTTCACCACCTCGCACCTTATCGTCCACCTCTTCCACAGTCAGCTGCTGAGAAATCGGGTTAATTTTCAATGGTGCTGCAAGCACTGGTGGACCATAGGGGACGTTTTACCAACATCAACATCGGGTGGCCAGGCAAGGTTCATGACACGCGTGTTTTCAGGAACTGTGGTCTGTTTAGACACCTGCAGGAAGGTAGTTTCTTCCCGGACCACAAAATAACTGTTGGGGATGTGCAGATGCCTATAGTGATCCTCGGGGACCCAGCCTACCCACTAATGCCCTGGCTCATGAAGCCCTATACAGGCGCCCTGGACAGCGACAAGGAACTCTTCAAGTACCAGCGAGCAGCGTGACCTGTGACTGTTCAGTTTCTCTACAGAGAAGCTGAACCTGCCCCTGTTTCTTTACCCAGTTACTGTTGACTATCCTCTGCAGTTACACCCCGTTCACCCCGTTTCCCCCACTTCCAACACATGTGTAAAAATAAAATACATGTTCCATTGTTACTTAAGAAAGGTTTCTTTATTAATGACTTCGCGTTAAAGGGTTGAAACTGGGACGCAGACTGTGCTGGGTAGGGTGTGCGGTGATGTAAAGACCGCCTCTGAACTCGAGGAATGACAGGCTCCTGCTCCTAGAGCAGTCCGCAGTGCCGGACTGGTTGTTTCAACGGAGCCTGCCATCCCTCCTTTTTGGGATTCTGTGTGCGGGGGCTATGTGACCTTGTGGCGGAGGAGGACGGATACAGATTCCTCTGCTGCGTGACTCCGCGGTCCAGGACAAGGACCGCTGCATAAGATCTGTAACCGCCCTCCCCCGCTACAAAGTCACATCCCCCCCACCCACACAGAACCTGGAAACCACCTCCCATACCGACCAGGGTGCCTACTGACTGCACTGTGTGTGTGACCTGCTGCTGATCCTGCCCCCGTCTCTGTACCCTGGTAAAGGTGACTGTCCTGTCCAATTACCAACCCCCTTCCCCTCCTTCAAACACAGTCTCCTCTAAAAGAACATGACGGAAACAGTAATTAACAGAAAAGTATTTTTTATTATCAACTAGCCAGTTAGGGGATGAAACTGGGACGGGGGCTTGGGTGAGGCGGGAAGGAAAGGACTTCTCAAAATTTAGGGTATGAGAGCTTTTGGGTGCTTGAGCACTCTGCTGGGGTGCAGTGACAGTTTTAACGCCCCCTGGCGCCCCTCCTTCTGGTTATTTTGGGTGAGGGGGGTATGGGACTTTGTGGCGGGGGAGGGCGGTTGCAGATACACTGCAGGGGGGTTCTGTCCTCCTGCCTGCGGTCCTGCAGAACATGCACAAGGCACCGGAGCGTGTCTGTTTGCTCCCTCATTAGTCCAAGCAGCGTTTGTCGCCTGCTTGTCTTCCTCACGCCACCTCTCCTCCCGTTCGCTGTGTGAGCGCTGGTACAGAGAGAGGGTCTCCCTCCACTGGCTCTGCTGGTCCGCCTCGTCTCGGGAGCAGCCCATAAGTTCAGCGAACATCTCGTCCCGTGTCTTTTTCTTTCGCCGCCTAACTTTGCCAGTCTCTGTGAGGGGGATGCTGTGGCAGGTCTGGAGACAGTCGAAGCTGTGTGATGGGGAAAAGGGAGTGAATTCCTTGCAAAGATACATTTTTGCGAACAATGAACACAGTCTAGTCTGTGTCTGTGAACAAGAGCATGCACAGCACCTCTCTCGTGCGCACTCCTGCTGCAGGCAATCCGGAAAGCATAAACTCTGCCCCTGTTCCACCCCATCGAAGTGTCCCCCGACCCTTGGAATTCCGGGTTGAGATCCCAGTGCCTGATGGTGCAAATTTCATTGTCGCGGGTGGTTCTGGGTACATGTAGTCACTCATTCCTTCCTCCGGGAAAGCAATGGCAGACAATCATTTCGAGCCCCTTTTCCCTGGATTACCCTGGCAGACGCCATAGGGTGGCAACCATGGAGCCTGTTTTGCCTTTTGTCACTGTCACCGTATGTGTACTAGATGCCGCGGACAGAGGCGATTCAGCAGCGCTACACAGCAACATTCATTTGCTTTTGCATGACAGCAGAGATGGTTATCAGCCATACTGTACCATCTACCATGCCATTGTAAATTGGCAAGGTGATGACGGTTACCAGCCGTATTGCATTATACCTTCTGCTGCTGTCATAGGTGCCCCTGGTCGAGATCAGTCGGGGGCGCAAAAGACAAAACTGGGAATGACTCCCCGAGTCAATCCCTCCTTTATGGTATCTAAAAATAGAATAATTCCTGCATAGAATATGGGGCTAGTGTAGTAGAGCTCCAGTGTTTCAGAGAACCAGAGGGCACAGCCATTCCATGTCAGATTATGCAGGAATGATGAGCTGCATGGTATTCACAGGGGGTGCTCCTGCAACAACCCCACCTGTTGCTTCCCTCCTCCCCCAGCCTTCCCGGGCTACCGTTGCAGTGTCCCCTGATTTGTGTGCTGAAGTAATACAGAATGCAGGAATAAGAAACAGTGACTTGTTACTGAAATGAAATGAGGGGAAGGCAGCCTCCAGCTGCTATGATTGTCCAGACAGGACATTAAGCAGTGTGGGGGAGAGGAAAACAGCATCCTGCTGCTATGACAGTCCAGGCAGTACATAATCTTTTCTTTACACATGAAGGGTGGGGGCTGATGGAGCTCAGCCCCCTGTTGCTATGATGAAGACGGTTAGCAGGCCGTCTACTTATGGGCTGATGACGAGGACGGGTACCAGTCGTATTGCACTACACCATCTACAGCAGGGCTGATGATGACGACGACGGATATCAGTCATACTGCACCATCAGCCACCCATGAGGTGGTGGGGGGGGGGAGGATGCTACAGTACAGTGCCACAGCATCGCGTCTACCAGCAGCATTCAGTACACATAGGGTGACATTTAAAAGAGTCGAGACGATTTTTTTTCCTTTTCCTTCTGAGGGTGGGGGAGGGGGGTACATTGACGAGCTATGCCCTGAACCGCTGCGGACAATGTGTTTGACCGTACAGGTATTGGGAGCTCAGCCAAGAATGCAAATGCTTTTCGGAGACTGCAGGAACTGTGGGATACCTTGCGTCCTCAGTCCCCCCTTCCTCCATGAGCGTCCATTTGATTCTTTGGCTTTCCGTTACGCTTGTCACGCAGCAGCGTGCTGAGTCTCTGCTACGCCGTCTGTCCAGAGATTTTTTAAAAATACTTTGGACCAGGCGTAACATTACAGTAATTCCCCTAATTAGATGCAGGAGTCTCCGAGCGAGATCACCCTGAGGACGGTCACTGAAGGAGATAGAGAGCGCATGCTGCGTGAAAGCCGGCACAAACCAGGGGCCTATGCAGCCGTGCTCGGGGAGGCAATGCTTCCTGAGTACCTCATGAAAGCCTGGCGCGGAAAGGTGTGCTACCATGGAGCACCCAATAAGGAAGCTCTCCCCAGGAACCTCCTGCAGAGGCTTTTCGATTACCTCCAGAAGAGCTTTGTGGAGATCTCCCAGGAGGATTTCTGTTCTATCCCCATATATATAGACCTCCTTTTCACATAGTTCAGATTCCTGCTCCATTAATAATAAAAGTTTACATGTTTTAAGCACTTACCGACTGAGCCTTCCCCTGATTCAGGGTCCAGGTTAACGGACGGGAAGGGTTGGTAGGGGCTCTCCGTGAGGGTGATGAAAAGATCCTGGCTGTCAGGGAAACCAGCGTTGTAAGCGCTGTCGCCTGCCTCGTCCTCCACAAACCCTTCCTCATCTTCCCCGTCCGCGAACATCGCCGAGGCACTGGCCGTCGACACTATCCCATCGTCAGAGTCCACGGTCACTCGTGGGGCAGTGGTGGCAGGCTCCGTAGCGTCCGTTTGCCGCTTTGGTCTTCTGGTAGCCTTGTCTCAGGTCCTTGATTTTCAGGCGGCACTGCGTTGCATCCCAGCTGGATCCTCTGTCTGTCATGGCTTTGGAGACCTTCTCGTAGGTCTTTGCATTCCGTTTGTTGGAGCGCAGCTCCTAAAGCACAGACTCCTCGCCCCACACACCGAGCAGATCCAAGACTTCCTGGTCAGTCTATGCTGGGGCCCTCTTTCTATTCAGAGATTGCCTGGACTCCTCTGCTGGAGAGCTCTGCATCGTTGCCGGTGCTGCTGAGCTCGCCCCGATGTCCAACCAGGAAATGAGATTCAAACTGGCCAGACAGGAAAAGGAATTCAAATTTTCCTGGGGCTTTTCCTGTGTGGCTGATGAGAACATCCAAGCTCGGACTGCTGTCCAGAGCGTCAACAGAGTGGTGCAGTGTGGGATAGCTCCCGGAGCTACTAAGGTCGATTTCCATCCACACCTAGCCTAATTCGACATGGCCATGTCGAATTTAGCGCTACTCCCCTCGTCGGGGAGGAGTACAGAATTCGAACTAAAGAGCCCTCTATGTCGAATTAAATGGCTTCCTGGTGTGGACGGGTGCACGGTTAATTCGAACTAACGCTGCTAAATTCGAATTAAAGTCCTAGTGTGGACCAGGCCTAAGGCAGCCACGTGGAGCAACACACTGGCTCTTGTTAACATTAGGCACTTGACATGTCTGCTATGGCAGGTGCCAAGTTTGCAGAGCAGTATTTTAGTCTCTGACTGATGCAGCTGACATTACTTACTCCCACCACCCAGAGAGGATGCTGCTCTCCAGTCACATATAAGAACATAAGAGTGAGCATACTGGGTCAGACCAAAGGTCCATCCAGCCCGGTATCCGATCTGCTGACAGTGGCCAATGCCAGGTGCCCCAGAGGGAGTGAACCTAACAGGTAATGACCCAAGTGATCTCTCTCCTGCCATCCATCTCCACTCTCTGACAAACAGAGGCTAGGGACACCATTCCTTACCCATCCTGGCTAATAGCCATTCATGGACTTAACCTCCATGAATTTATCTAGTTCTCTTTTAAACCCTGTTATATTCCTAGCCTTCACAACCTCCTCAGGCAAGGAGTTCCAGAGGTTGACTGTGCGCTGTGTGAAGAACTTCCTTTTATTTGTTTTAAACCTGCTGTCCGTTAATTTCATTTGGTGGCCCTTAGTTTTTATATTATGGGAACAAGTAAATAACTTTTCCTTATTCACTTTCTCCACACCACTCATGATTTTATATACCTCTATCATATCCCCCCTTAGTCTCCTCTTTTTCCAAACTGAAAAGTCCTAGTTCTTCTTCGAGTGATTGCTCATATGCATTCCAGTTAGGGTGTGTGCGCGCCGCGTGCACGTTCGTTGGAAGATTTTTACCCTAGCAACACTCGGTGGGTCGGCTGGGCGCCCCCTGGAGTGGCGCCGCCACAGCGCCGAACATATACCCCTGCCGACCCATCCGCTCCTCAGTTCCTTCTTACCGCCCGTGTCGGTCGTTGGAACAGTGGAGTGCGGCTTAGCTGACCTCCACTTCCCTAGCTACTCGTAGTTTCTCTCGTTAATTCTTGTATATATAGTTCAGATTTATATAGTTGTAGTTAACTTTCTTCGTTTGTAGTTTAGTTAGTGTATTTAGTTTACAGGGGTTCAGGGATTATCCCCTTCCCCGCACCCGGTGCCAGGTACTATGCCCGGTTCACAGGGTTTCAAACCGTGCTCGGCCGGCCACTAGCCGATGCCGACAAGAGATCCTCTCCTAAGTGCCTCGAGGAATCTCACCTAACAGATAAGTGCTGCATTTGTAAGGCCTTTAAGCCGAGAACAATAGGGGAGCAAGACTTTCGTCTCAAGCAGCTCCTGAGGGAGGCAGCTCTTACTCCTCTGCTCTCGGCACCGAGCTCTGGTCAGTCTTCAAGAAGCACTCCCTCGGCACCGGATCGCCGGTACCGCCAAGGCCTCTCGGCACCGGCCGTCACCGGCACCGACCTCGGCACGGATCCCTCTCCTGAAGGATGAAGAGGCACAGGACTCCTGCTGCGTCCGAGCCGCCTGCTCCGCAGCCCGAGCGCTATACTAAGTCGGACCGCCTGGCACCGACACCTGCCATGGCACCGACAATATCGACACCGTCGACTCCGGCCACGCAAGAGCCGTCGAGTCTGGTACCTGAACGCTCCCCGGTGCGAGCCGTGGTTGAGCTCACTATTCCCTCCATGCCGGAGACATTTCCACGTCGAGGGAGTTGATTGCAATGACAGCTCCTGCACTGCCTCAACCACCAGTGCGGGTTATATAGTCGATCGGCAAGCCTGCCTTGATCAGACCACCCTGCGTCGGCACCGCAGAGCGGCACAGTTCACGATCGTGGTCCCACAGATGTTCTCAGTCCTGTCGCCAATCCAGGTGCCGACGCTGCTCGCAGTCCCGGCACTGTTCTCCATTTTGGTACCGGTCGTACTCGTGGCACCGATCAGCGTACCGTTCGCCGGCCCAGTACATTTGGTGCCGATCCAGCTCCCGGCACCGCTCCAGGCACTGGACTCCCGTCGCCACTCCCGACGTCGAGCCTCGAGATCTCGGTCGACCTCCCGGCACCGCTCCGGTCGCAGGTCCCATTCTCGCTCCCGGTACCGGTATGTTTCCCAGTACCGATCCCCGGTGCCGCGTTGAGCGACGTCAGCTAGAGAGGGAGACTCTGCCCAGGGCTTTTTAGCTCTTCCATGGCCATCCAAACATGCATCACTGTCATCCTGCGCAGGCAGTTTATACACGCAGGACTGTGATTCGGATGTGCACACCAGAGTCTTCCAGGTGCCCCAGGCCCAGGACCCTGACCCCATCAGTGGTCACCCTGTACATCTTGGGCGTGCCATCAGGCCAAAGGCCTACCTGTGATCCCATCTCGCTCTGTTCCATCAGAGCACTGGGTGCCAGAGGCGACAGTTAGCCGCCCCCCTCCGACCGGTACGGAGGAAGCCCCGGTTCAGCCACCGGACTCCCACATCCCACCGGATCAGGAGGTCGTCCAGGAGCGCGAGCCCACACAGGACCCACTTGTCCCCGGCCTTTCTTCTTCCTCTTCCCCAGATGAGGCTGTGGCAGGAGCGTACTCCTCGGGCCCTCCTCTAATCGACTTGGGGGGCCATCAGGACCTCCTGAGACAGGTGGCACTCAATATGAATCTCCAAGTGGAGGAAGTCTCGGAGATACGGTATCCGGTTGTAGACATTCTGTGGGCTGACACCCCCACTAGAGTGGCCCTACCGTTCATTCCGACGATCAAGGCCAATGCGGATACCATCTGACAGTCTCAAGCTACTATCCCGCCCGCGGGCACGGGAGTCGAACGCATGTACATGGTATCCTCCAGGGGCTACGGGTACCTATATGTACCACCCCCCCCCACCGGCTCCCTTGTCGTCCAGTCCGTCAATGAGACGGAACGCCATGGCCCCCTGGCACCAGCCCCTAAATCCAAGGAGGCTAGGCGAATGGACTTACTGGGCCGTAAGATGTTCTCAGCAGGGGCCCTGCAACTTTGCGTAGCAAACCAGCAAGCCCTGCTTAGCCGCTACTATGGGCGGCGGTGGGCAAATTTACGGGGTTGGTTCCTCAGAACTCCCGTTAAGAGTTTGCTGCCCTCCTGGAAAAAGGGAAGAAGGTGGCGAGAGCTTCCCTCCAGGCCTCGTTGGATGTAGATGACTCCGCAGCCACGACTCTGGCCTCGGGTGTTGCCACGAGGCGCATTTCATGGCTCCAGTTATCGAGCCTTCCCTCGCAGCTGCTGCACACTATACAGGGATTGCCCTTCAATAGCAAAGGCCTGTCCTCCAAAAAAAAAAAAAAAAAAAAAATTTACCCTAGGCTGCAAAGCCTAAAGGACAGGAAGGTCACTGTGCGCTCCCTCTCGGCATGCACACGCTGGTGACTCAGCGCCGACCTTTCCGCCCCCAGCCTCACCGCCCTTACCCTGCGCCTAGACAAAGACAGGACTTTGCCAGCAGGCATGGCCGAGGGAGTCGTAGGCGTCTGTCAGGACCCCAAAGCAATTCCTCTTGCAAGAGGGGCGGACGCTCCTCACCATCGGAGCTATAGAGGAGGTACCAAAGGACGAAAGGGTCGAAGGGTTCTACTCCCACTAATTCCTAATCTCCAAGGCGAAGGGAGGTCTCAGACCTATCCTAGACCTGCGGGAACTCAACAAGTTCATGATACAGCTGAAGTTCCGCATGGTATCCATGGGGACTGTCATCCCATCCTTGGATCCCGGAGACTGGTATGCCGCCCTCGATATGAAGGGCGCGTATTTTCACATCGCCATTTATCCTCCACACAGAAGGTACCTCCGGTTTGTGGCCAACCGTCATCATTTCCAGTTTACGGTCCTCCCGGTTGGCCGCTATACAGCCCCAAGTGTACTCAAAGTGCATGGCTGTAGTCACCGCCTCTCTCCGCCACCGTTGGATACACGTTCTCCGTATCCAGATGATTGGCTCTTTCGAAGGACCACCGGGGCCCAAGTTACCGGTCATGTGGGCGTCGACAAGGGTCTATTCCTGCGTTTAGGCCTGATGATCCATATAGAGAAATCCACTCTGATTCCCACACAGGGAATAGAATTCATTGGGGCCATCCTGGACTCCAGTCTCGCCAGAGCCTGCTTACCTCAGCCTCGGTTTCACGCGATGGTGACAATTATACAAGGTCTACGGACCATTCCGACAACTTTGGCTAGCACTTGCCTAGGTTTCCTGGGTCACATGGCTGCCTGCACATTCGTAACAATCATGCCAGGCTTCGCCTCTGTCCACTTCAATCGTGGCTCACCTCGGTGTACCACCCGGGCAGAGACAGCATACTCATGGTCGCCTCAATCCCCCCGAGCGTCCTAGGCTCCCTCGACTGGGGATCGACGCCCTCCCTGGTGTGTGCAGGGATGCTGTTCCATCCACCTCACCCCTCGGTGTCCCTCATGACGGATGCCCCATCTCTCGGCTGGGGGGGGCCCTGGCCCAGTTCGCGCACTCAGCCCCTTCGGTCTCAAGAGCTGGCCTTGCACACATCATGGAGCTGAGAGCAGCAGTCTGTCTGTGTTGTGTACCAGTTTGCAGCACACTGCAGCGGCCGTGTTGTCCAGTGTTCCAGACACAACACAACGGTGTTACATAAACAAGCACGGAGGAGCACGGTCCTCCCCTCTTTGCAGGGAGCTATCCAACTCCGGGACTTCGGCACAGCCCAGTCGATAGACCTGGTAACGTCTTTTCTCCCAGGAGTCCGGAACACTCTGGCAGATCGCCACAGCAGATCCTTTCCTGTCTCTCAAGTGGTCGATTCCTCCGGACGTTATCCATTCCGTTTTCCGGAAGTGGGGCTTCCCCCGCATAGTCCTCTTCGCTCTCGTGAGAACATAGAGAGAGAGAAGTTCTGCTCATTCCAAGGCCTCTCCCCGGGCTCGATCTTGGAGGCTTTTCTGATGCCGTGGATGGGCTGTCTGCTGTACGCTTTTCCACCGTTCCCGCTGGTTCACAGGGTCCTGCTAAAACTCCGCAGGGACAGAGCGCACCTGATCATGATCGCTCCAGCGTGACCCAGGCAGCACTGGCACACCATGTTGCTAGACCTGTCGGTACCCAACCCAATTCCCCTGCCTCTTTGCCCAGACCTCATAACGCAGGATCTCGGCAAACTTCACCACCCAGACCTGCAATCCCTGCACCTCACAGCATGGTTGCTGCGTGGCTAAACCGATCCAAGTTACATTGTTCTGCCTCGGTTCTACAGGATTCTACTGGGTGGTAGGAAACCTCCACTCTGTTAACGTATCTGGCCAAGTGGAAGCGTTTCTCCTGCAGCTACGAAACGCACAATGTTTCTCTCACCGAGGTTCCGATCCATTCCATCTTGGACTACCTCTGGTCTCTCAAACAGCAGCGCCTGGCGCGGTCATCATTAAGCGTACACTTGGCAGCCATATCTACCTTCCTCCCAGGGGAGAGTGGCCACACCGTATTCTCACACCCTGTGGTTTCTAGGTTCCTCAAGGACTTGGAGCATTTATACCCCCAAGTTCGCCGCTCCGCCAAAACCTGGGTCTTCAACCTGGTTCTAACCAGTCTTATGACTGCCCCATTCGAGCCACTGCCAACATGCTCGCTGATATACCTGTCCTGAAAGACAGTTTTTTCCTTGTAGCCTTTGCATCGGCCAGACGAGTCTCCGAGCTTCAGGCTCTCACGGTGGACCCACGGTATACTGTGTTTCGCAAGGACAAGGTGCGGTTGTGACCACGTCTGGCCTTCCTCCCCAAGGTGCTGTCGACCTTTCATATCAACCAGGATATCTTCCTTCCGGTCTTCTTTCCGAAGCTACACTCATCGCGAAGGGAGCACATTTGTCCTCCCTAGACGTCCGTAGGGTGCTCACATTCTATCTCGAGCGGGTAAAGCCCTTTCGTAACGCCCCAACTCTTCGTCGTACTGGCAGACCGGACGAAGGGCCTACCTGTCTCCTCCCAGAGGATTTCATCTTGGGTGACGTCGTGCATCCGCACCTCCTCTGAGTTGGCCCATGTTCCATCGAGCCACCTTACTGCACATTCCACCAGGGCTCAGGCTTCTTCTGCTGCCTTCCTGGCTCACTTACCCTTCCAGGGGATATGTCGTGCAACTACCTGCTCCTCGGTCGACACCTTTGCCTCATTGGTTCAACAGTCCAGAGATGATGCAGCCTTTGGCTCAGCAGTTTTGCATTCTGCAACATCTCACTCCGACCCCACCGCCTACGTAAGGCTTGGGAATCACCTAACTGGAATGCATATGAGCAATCACTCGAAGAAGAAAAGACGGTTACTCACCGTTGTAACTGTTGTTCTTCGAGATGTGTTGCTCATATCCATTCCAGACCCGCCCTCCTTCCCCACTGTCGGAGTAGCCGGCAAGAAGGAACTGAGGAGCAGATGGGTCGGCAGGGGTATATGTTCGGCGCTGTGGCGGCGCCGCTCCAGGGGGCGCCCAGCTGACCCACCGAGTGTTGCTAGGGTAAAAATCTTCCGACGAACATGCACGCGGCGCGCGCACACCCTAACTGGAATGGATATGAGCAACACATCTTGAAGAACAACAGTTACAACGGTGAGTAACCGTCTTTCTCTTTAATCTCTCCTCATATGGAACCCGTTCCAACCCCCTGATCATTTTAGTTTCCCTTCTTTGAACCTTTTTTAATGCCAGTATATCTTTTTTGCGATGAGGAGACCGCATCTGTACACAGTATTCAAGATGTGGGCGCACCATGGATTTATATAAGGGCATAGAATCATAGAATATCAGAGTTGGAAAGGACTTCAGGAGATCATCTAGTCCAACCCCCTGCTCAAAGCAGGACAAATCCCCAGACTGTTTTGTTTTGGGTTTTTTTACACCCCTGTTCCCTAAATGGCCCCCTCAAGGATTGAACTCACAACCCTGGGTTTAGCAGGCCAATGCTCAAACCACTGAGCTATCCCTCCCCCCCTACAATAATATATTCTCCGTTTTATTCTCTATCCCTTTTTTAATTATTCCTAACATTCTGTTTGCTGTTTTGACTGCCACTGCACACTGCATGGATGTCTTCAGAGAACTATCCACGATGACTCCAAGTTCTCTTTCCTGATTAGTTGTAGCTAAATTAGCCCCCATCATAGTGTATGTATAGTTGAGGTTATTTTTTCCAATGTGCATTACTTTACATTTATCCACATTAGATTTCATTTGCCATTTTGTTGCCCAATCACTTAGTTTTGTGAGATCTTTTTGAAGTTCTTCACAGTCTGCTTTGGTCTTAACTATCTTGAGCAGTTTAGTATCATCTGCAAACTTTGCCACCTCACTGTTTACCCCTTTCTCCAGATCACTTATGAATAAGTTGAATAGGATTGGTCCTAGGACTGACCTTTGAGGAACACCACTAGTTACCCGTCTCCATTCTGAAAATTTACCATTTATTCCTACCCTTTGTTCCCTGTCTTTTAACCAGTTTTCAATTCATGAAAGGATCTTCCCTCTTATCCCATGACAGCTTAATTTACGTAAGAGCCTTTGGTGAGGGACCTTGTCAAGATCTTCCCTCTTAATTTACGTAAGAGCCTTGGCTTTCTGGAAATCTAAGTACACTATGTCCACTGGATCCCCCTTCTCCACATGTTTGTTGACCCCTTCAGAGAACTCTAATAGATTAGTAAGACATGATTTCCCTTTACAGAAACCATGTTGACTTTTGCCCAACAATTTATGTTCTTCTCTGTGTCTGACAATTTTATTATTTACTGTTGTTTCAACTAATTTGCCCGGTACTGACGTTAGACTTACCAGTCTATAATTGCTGGGATCACCTCTGGAGCCTATATAGTGGGATCCACAGACACATTCTTGAAGAACAGTTACTTACCTTACACTAACTGGTTCTTCAATGTGATTTCCATGTGGATTTCATGACCCATCCTGTGTCTCTGCTTTTTAGCGTCCTCTGTAGCAAAGACTGTGGCTTGCAAGGGAAATGAGGTAGGTGATGGCTGTCCCGCCCTTTATCCCTTTGCACAAGGAGACACATGCATGGTCCCAACAGACACTGATAGCCAAAAAGTCCAGCCTTGTGTGCATGAGTTGCATGTGCACCTATAGTGGGGATCCACACTTGCTACAACATCTTGAAGAACTACAGTTACTGTAAGGCAATTAATTATTTTTTTCTCCTCATTGCGGCTCAAGGCAATCAATTATTGTGACTTGTTTAAGGTCTTGGATTTGTTAATTTTGTTATTTTGTAGGGAAGAATATTGTTGATTTAGGGGATTGATAATGGATCTTTAAGACTCTTACTTACTGGTTTGAGTGATGAGTTGGTGCACAGAGCTGTTAATCTTCTGTATGGGAAGGAAAAAGGGCAAATGGAACCATGCACTACCATAGGAAGTATTTTCTGTTCCTTTTGGTTACATTCTTTTACTTTTATTTGAAGAGAAACAAACGTTTCATCATGTAGCCCCATTTGGGGGATGAGAGTTACTGGTAGTATCTCACTTTGGATTTTGCCAGCCCCTTCAAAACAGAGATATTTGCCTCCATCCTAAACATCTCTCCAAACTGGAAAAAATATAAGTCTGGTAAATAATGTTAACTGGGAATTAAGTTTTCTGGAAGAGGTTCCCAGTTGTTACAGTTGTATAAAAACTGTTTCTTATAGGTTATATCTTGGAGGAAGGTGGGGGGCATTGGGATTTAGTGGGAAAACTT